>NW_026061883.1:4382340-4695365 GCF_023897955.1 Schistocerca gregaria | reverse complement strand
AAGCCAGATCGCCACATTGGCCGCTTTTCTCTCTGAGACGGTTACATTTATCGTCTGCAAAGCTATGTCGCGTGCTGCGGTATGCGGAGACACTAAAAGCACCATAGTAGAACACAGAAGAAGCTTCTAAGTTGAAGTAATAGCCAGTAAGAAGTAGTACAATTCAAGTTTTAGGCGTCGATTATTCACTTTTTAGCCAGTTTTGGTGGCTTGGACATGACCTAGGACCTTAAGATTTTGCATGAAAGGAGGACTGGTAGCCGCGTTGCACGGGAGAATGTGAAAGGTGTTCATATGTAGTAAAAACCTGAGATATCCGTCCGTTTTCGTCATTTGTTATCGAATCGACTTAAAGCCAGATCGTCACATTGGCCGCTTTTCTCTCTGAGACGCTTACATTTATCGTCTACAAAGCTATGTCGCGTGCTGCGGTATGCGGAGACACTAAAAGCACCATAGTAGAACAAAGAAGAAGCTTCTAAAATGAAGTAATAGCCAGTAAGAAGTAGTACAATTCAAGTTTTAGGCGTCGATTATTCACTTTGTAGCCGGCTTTGGTGGCTTGGACATGACCTAGGACTTTAAGATTTTGCATGAAAGTAGGACTAGCAGCCGCGTTGCACGGGAGAATGTGAAAAGTGTTCATATGTAGTAAAAAGCTGAGAAATCCGTCCGTTTTCGTCATTTGTTATCGAATCGACTTAAAGCCAGATCGTCACATTGGCCGCTTTTCTCTCTGAGACGGTTACATTTATCGTCTGCAAAGCTATGTCGCGTGCTGCGGTATGCGGAGACACTAAAAGCACCATAGTGGAACAATGAATAAGCTTCTAAGTTGAAGCAATGGCCAGTAAGAAGTAGTACAATTCAAGTTTTGGCTATCGATTATTGATCTTTAGCCGGCTTTGGTGCCTTGGACATGAGGTCGAACCTTAAGATTTTGCTTGAAAGAAGGACTAGCAGCTGCGTTGCACGGGAGTATGTGAAAAGGGTTCATATGTAGTAAAAACCTGAGAAATCCGTCCGTTTTCGTCATTTGTTATCGAATCGACTTAAAGCCAGATCGTCACTATGGCCGCTTTTCTCTCTGAAATGGTTACGTTTATCGTCTGCAAAGCTATGTCACGTGCTGCGGTATGCGGAGACACTAAAAGCACCATAGTAGAACACAGAAGAAGCTTCTAAGTTGAAGCAATAAAAAGTAACAAGTAGTACAATTCAAGTATTAGTTGTCGATTATTCACTTTTTAGCCAGTTTTGGTGGCTTGGACATGACCTAGGACCTTAAGATTTTGCATGAAAGGAGGACTGGTAGCCGCGTTGCACGGGAGAATGTGAAAGGTGTTCATATGTAGTAAAAACCTGAGATATCCGTCCGTTTTCGTCATTTGTTATTGAATCGACTTAAAGCCAGATCGTCACTATGGCCGCTTTTCTCTCTGAAACGGTTACGTTAATCGTCTGCAAAGCTATGTCACGTGCTGCGGTATGCGGAGACACTAAAAGCACCATAGTAGAACACAGAAGAAGCTTCTAAGGTGAAGCAATAAAAAGTAACAAGTAGTACAATTCATATAAGAGTTGTCGATTATTCACTTTTTAGCTGGCTTTATTGGCTTGGACATGACCTAGTACCTTAAGATTTTGCATGAAAGGAGGATTAGCAGCAGCGTTGCACGGGAAAATGTGAAAAGTGTTCATATGTACTAAAAACCTGAGAAATCCATCCGTTTTTGTCATTTGTTATCGAATCGACTTAAAGCCAGATCGTCACATTGGCCGCTTTTCTCTCTGAGACGGTTACATTTATCGTCTGCAAAGCTATGTCACGTGCTGCGGTATGCGGAGACACTAAAATCACCATAGTAGAACACACAAGAAGCTTCTAAGTTGAAGCAATAACCAGTACGAAGTAGTACAAATCAAGTTTTAGTTGCCGATTATTCACTTTTTAGCCGGCTTTATTGGCTTGGACATGACCTAGTACCTTAAGATTTTGCATGAAAGGAGGATTAGCAGCCGCGTTGCACGGGAGAATGTGAAAAGTGTTCATATGTACTAAAAACCTGAGAAATCCGTCCGTTTTCGTCATTTGTTATCGAATCGACTTAAAGCCAGATCGCCACATTGGCCGCTTTTCTCTCTGAGACGGTTACATTTATCGTCTGCAAAGCTATGTCGCGTGCTGCGGTATGCGAAGACACTAAAAGCACCATAGTAGAACACAGAAGAAGCTTCTAAGTTGAAGCAATAACCAGTACGAAGTAGTACAATTCAAGTTTTAGTTGTCGATTATTCACTTTTTAGCCGGCTTTATTGACTTGGACATGACCTAGTACCTTAAGATTTTGCTTGAAAGGAGGACTAGCAGCCGCGTTGCACGGGTGAATGTGAAAAGTGTTCATATGTACTAAAAAGCTGAGAAATCCGTCCGTTTTCGTCATTTGTTATCGAATCGACTTAAAGCCAGATCGTCACATTGGCCGCTTTTCTTTTTGAGACAGTTACATTTATCGTCTGCAAAGCTATGTCGCGTGCTGTGGTATGCGGAGACACTAAAAGCACCATAGTAGAACACAGAAGAAGCTTCTAAGTTGAAGTAATAGATAGTAAGAAGTAGTACAATTCAAGTTTTAGGCGTCGATTATTCACTTTTTAGCCAGTTTTGGTGGCTTGGACATGACCTAGGACCTAAAGATTTTGCATGAAAGGATGACTGGTAGCCGCGTTGCACGGGAGAATGTGAAAGGTGTTCATATGTAGTAAAAACCTGAGAAATCCGTCCGTTTTCGTCATTTGTTATCGAATCGACTTAAAGCCAGATCGTCACATTGGCCGCTTTTCTCTCTGCGACGGTTACATTTATCGTCTGCAAAGCTATGTCGCGTATGCGGTATGCGGAGACACTAAAAGCACCATAGTGGAACAATGAATAAGCTTCTAAGTTGAAGCAATGGCCAGTAAGAAGTAGTTGAATTCAAGTTTTGGCTATCGATTATTGATCTTTAGCCGGCTTTGGTGCCTTGGACATGAGGTCGAACCTTAAGATTTTGCTAGAAAGAAGGACTAGCAGCTGCGTTGCACGGGAGTATGTGAAAAGGGTTCATATGTAGTAAAAACCTGAGAAATCCGTCCGTTTTCGTCATTTGTTATCGAATCGACTTAAAGCCAGATCGTCACATTGGCCGCTTTTCTCTCTGAGACGGTTACATTTATCGTCTGCAAAGCTATGTCGCGTGTTGCAGTATGCGAAGACACTAAAAGCACCATAGTAGAACACAGAAGAAGCTTCTAAGTTGAAGCAATAACCAGTTCGAAGTAGTACAATTCAAGTTTTAGTTGTCGATTATTCACTTTCTAGCCGGCTTTATTGACTTGGACATGACCTAGTAGCTTAAGATTTTGCTTGAAAGGAGGACTAGCAGCCGCGTTGCACGGGAGAATGTGAAAAGTGTTCATATGTACTACAAACCTGAGAAATCCGTCCGTTTTCGTCATTTGTTATCGAATCGACTTAAAGCCAGATCGTCACATTGGCCGCTTTTCTCTCTGAGACGGTTACATTTATCGTCTGCAAAGCTATGTCGCGTGCTGCCGTATGCGGAGACACTAAAAGCACCATAGTGGAACACAGAATAAGCTTCTAAGTTGAAGCAATGGCCAGTAAGAAGTAGTACAATTCAAGTCTTGGCTATCGATTATTGATCTTTAGCCGGCTTTGGTGCCTTGGACATGAGGTCGATCCTTAAGATTTTGCTTGAAAGGAGGACTAGAAGCTGCGTTGCACGGGAGAATGTGAAAGGTGTTCATATGTAGTAAAAACCTGAGATATCCGTCCGTTTTCGTCATTTGTTATCGAATCGACTTAATGCCAGATCGTCACATTGGCCGCTTTTCTCTCTGAGACGGTTACATTTATCGTCTTCAAAGCTATGTCGCGTGCTGCGGTATGCGGAGACATTAAAAGCACCATAGTAGAACACAGAAGAAGCTTCTAAGTTGAAGCAATAGGCAGTAAGAAGTAGTACAATTCAAGTTTTGGCTATCGATTATTCACATTTTAGCCGGCTTTGGTGGCTTGGACATGACCTAGGACCTTAATATTTTGCATGAAAGGAGGACTAGCAGCCGCGGTGCACGGGAGAATGTGAAAAGTGTTCATATGTAGTAAAAACCTGAGAAATCCGTTCGCTCTCGTCATTTGTTATCGAATCGACTTAAAGCCAGATCGTCACTATGGACGATTTTCTCTCTGAAACGGTTACGTTTATCGTCTGCAAAGCTATGTCACGTGCTGCGGTATGCGTAGACACTAAAATCACCATAGTAGAACACACAAGAAGCTTCTAAGTTGAAGCAATAACCAGTACGAAGTAGTACAAATCAAGTTTTAGTTGCCGATTATTCACTTTTTAGCCGGCTTTATTGGCTTGGACATGACCTAGTACCTTAAGATTTTGCATGAAAGGAGGATTAGCAGCCGCGTTGCACGGGAGAATGTGAAAAGTGTTCATATGTACTAAAAACCTGAGAAATCCGTCCGTTTTCGTCATTTGTTATCGAATCGACTTAAAGCCAGATCGCCACATTGGCCGCTTTTCTCTCTGAGACGGTTACATTTATCGTCTGCAAAGCTATGTCGCGTGCTGCGGTATGCGAAGACACTAAAAGCACCATAGTAGAACAGAGAAGAAGCTTCTAAGTTGAAGCAATAACCAGTACGAAGTAGTACAATTCAAGTTTTAGTTGTCGATTATTCACTTTTTAGCCGGCTTTATTGACTTGGACATGCCCTAGTACCTTAAGATTTTGCTTGAAAGGAGGACTAGCAGCCGCGTTGCACGGGAGAATGTGAAAAGTGTTCATAGGTACTAAAAACCTGAGAAATCCGTCCGTTTTCGTCATTTGTTATCGAATCGACTTAAAGCCAGATCGTCACATTGGCCGCTTTTCTCTCTGAGACGGTTACATTTATCGTCTGCAAAGCTATGTCGCGTGCTGCGGTATGCGGAGACACTAAAAGCACCATAGTAGAACACAGAAGAAGCTTCTAAGTTGAAGTAATAGCCAGTAAGAAGTAGTACAATTCAAGTTTTAGGCGTCGATTATTCACTTTTTAGCCAGTTTTGGTGGCTTGGACATGACCTAGGACCTTAAGATTTTGCATGAAAGGAGGACTGGTAGCCGCGTTGCACGGGAGAATGTGAAAGGTGTTCATATGTAGTAAAAACCTGAGATATCCGTCCGTTTTCGTCATTTGTTATCGAATCGACTTAAAGTAAGATCGTCACATTGGCCGCTCTTCTCTCTGAAACGGTTGCACTTATCGTCTGCAAAGCTATGTCACGTGCTGCGGTGTGCGGAGACACTAAAAGCACCATAGTAGAACACAGAAGAAGCTTCTAAGTTGACGTAATAGGCAGTAAGAAGTAGTACTATTCAAGTTTAGTTGTCGATTATTCACTTTTAGCCGGCTTTGGTGGCTTAGACATGACCTACGACCTTAAGATTTTGCATGAAAGGAGGACTAGCAGCCGCGTTGCACGGGAGAATGTGAAAAGTGTTCATATGTAGTAAAAACCTGAGAAATCCGTCCGTTTTCGTCATTTGTTATCGAATCGACTTAAAGTAAGATCGTCACATTGGCCGCTTTTCTCTCTGAGACGGTTACATTTATCGTCTGCAAAGCTATGTCGCGTGCTGCGGTAAGCAGAAACACTAAAAGCACCATAGTACAACTCAGAAGAAGCTTCTAAGTTGAAGTAATAGCCAGTAAGAAGTAGTACTATTCAAGTTTTAGTTGTCGATTAACCACTTTTTAGCCGGCTTTGGTGGCTTGGACATGACCTAGGACCTTAACATTTTGCATGAAAGGAGGACTAGCAGCCGCGTTGCATGGGAGAATGTGAAAAGTGTTCATATGTTCTAAAAACCTGAGAAATCCGTCCGTTTTCGTCTTTTGTTATCGAATCGACTTAAAGCCAGATCGTCACATTGGCCGCTTTTCTCTCTGAGACGGTTACATTTATCGTCTGCAAAGCTATGTCGCGTGCTGCGGGATGCGGAGACACTAAAAGAACCATAGTAGAACACAGAAGAAGCTTCTAACTTGAAGCAATAGCCAGCAAGAAGTAGTACAATTAAAGTTTTAGTTGTCGATTATTCACTTTTTAGACGGCTTTGGTGGCTTGGACATCACCTAGGACGTTAAAATTTTGCATGAAAGGAGGACTGGCAGCCGCGTTGCAAGGGGGAATGTGAAAAGTGTTCATATGTAGTAAAAACGTGAGAAATCCGTCCGTTTTCGTCATTTGTTATCGAATCGACTTAAAGCCAGATCGTCACATTGGCCGCTTTTCTCTCTGAGACGGTTATATTTATCGTCTGCAAAGCTATGTCGCGTCCTGCGGTGTGCGGAGACACTAAAAGCACCATAGTAGAACACAGAAGAACCTTCTACGTTGAAGTAATAGCCAGTAAGAAGTAGTACAATTCAAGTTTTAGTTGTCGATTATTCACTTTTTAGACGGCTTTGGTGGCTTGGACATGAACTATGACCATAAGATTTTGCATGAAAGGAGGACTAGCAGCCGCGTTGCACGGGAGAATGTGAAAATGTTCGTATGTAGTAAAAACCTGAGAAATCCGTCCGTTTTCGTCACTTGTTATCGAATCGACTTAAAGCCAGATCGTCACATTGGCTGCTTTCCTCAATGAGACGGTTACATTTATTGTCTGCAAAGCTATGTCGCGTGCTGCGGTATGCGGAGACACTAAAAGCACCACAGTAGAACACAGAAGAATCTTCTAAGTTGAAGTAATAGCCAGTAAGAAGTAGTACAATTCAAGTTTTAGTTGTCGATTATTCACTTTTTAGCCGGCTTTGGTGGCTTGGACATGACCTAGGACCTCAAGATTTTGCATGAAAAGAGGTCTAACAGCCGAGTTGCATGGGAGAATTTGAAAAGTGTTCATATGTAGTAAAAACCTGAGAAATCCGTCCATTTTCGTCATTTGTTATCGAATTGACTTCAAGCCAGATCGACACATTGGCCATTCTTCTCTCTCAAACGGTTACATTTATCGTCTGCAAAGCTATGACGCGTGCTGCGATATGCCGAAACACTAAAAGCACCATAGTAGAACACAGAAGGAGCTTCTAAGTTGAAGTAATAGCCAGTAAGAAGCAGTACAATTCAAGTTTTAGTTGTCGATTATTCGCTTTTTAGCCGGCTTTGGTGGCTTGGACATGCGGTGGAACCTTAAGACTTTGCATGAAAGGAAGACGAGCAGCCGCGTTGCATGGGAGAATTGTGGAAAGTGTTCATATGTAGTAAAAACCTGAGAAATCCGTCCGTTTTCGTCATTTGCTATCGAATCGACGTAAAGCCAGATCGTCTCATTGGCCGCTTTTCTCTCTGAGACGGTTACATTTATCGTTTGCAAAGCTATGTCGCGTGCTGCGGTGTGCGGAGACACTAAAAGCACCATAGTAGAACACAGAAGAAGCTTCTAAGTTGAAGTAATAGCCAGTAAGAAGTAGTACAATTCATGTTTTAGTTGTCGATTATTCACTTTTTAGCCGGCTTTGGTGGCTTGGACATGACCTAGGACCTTAAGATTTTGCATGAAAGGAGGACTAGCAGCCGCGTTGCACGGGAGAATGTGAAAAGTGTTCATATGTTGGAAAAACCTGAGAAATCCGTCCGTTTTCGTCATTTGTTATCGAATCGACTTAAAGCCAGATCGTCACATTGGCCGCTTTTCTCTCTGAGACGGTTTCATTTATCGTCTGCAAAGCTATGACGCGTGCTGCGGTATGCGGAGACACTAAAAGCACCATAGTAGAACACAGAAGAAGCTTCTAAGTTGAAGTAATAGCCAGTAAGAAGTAATACAATTCAAGTTTTAGTTGTCGATTATTCACTTTTTAGCCGGCTTTGGTGGATTGGACATGACCTAGGACCTTAGGATTTTGCATGAAAGGAGGACTAGCAGCCGCGTTGCACGGTAGAATGTAAAAAGTGTTCATATGTAGTAAAAACCTGAGAAATCCGTCCGTTTTCGTCATTTGTTATCGAATCGACTTAAAGCCAGATCGTCACATTGTCCGCTTTTCTCTCTGAGACGGTTACATTTATCGTCTGCAAAGCTATGTCGCGTGCTGCGGAGTGCGGAGACACTAAAAGCACCATAGTAGAACACAGAAGATTCTTCTAAGTTGAAGTAATAGCCAGTAAGAAGTAGTACAATTCAAGTTTTAGTTGTCGATTATTCACTTTTTACACGGCTTTGGTGGCTTGGACATGAACTATGACCATAAGATTTTGCATGAAAGGAGGACTAGCAGCCGCGTTGCACGGGAGAATGTGAAAATGTTCGTATGTAGTAAAAACCTGAGAAATCCGTCCGTTTTCGTCACTTGTTATCGAATCGACTTAAAGCCAGATCGTCACATTGGCTGCTTTCCTCAATGAGACGGTTACATTTATCGTTTGCAAAGCTATGTCGCGTGCTGCGGTGTGCGGAGACACTAAAAGCACCATAGTAGAACACAGAAGAAGCTTCTAAGTTGAAGTAATAGCCAGTAAGAAGTAGTACAATTCATGTTTTAGTTGTCGATTATTCACTTTTTAGCCGGCTTTGGTGGCTTGGACATGACCTAGGACCTTAAGATTTTGCATGAAAGGAGGACTAGGAGCCGCGTTGCACGGGAGAATGTGAAAAGTGTCCATATGTTGGAAAAACCTGAGAAATCCGTCCGTTTTCGTCATTTGTTATCGAATCGACTTAAAGCCAGATCGTCACATTGGCCGCTTTTCTCTCTGAGACGGTTTCATTTATCGTCTGCAAAGCTATGACGCGTGCTGCGGTATGCGGAGACACTAAAAGCACCATAGTAGAACACAGAAGAAGCTTCTAAGTTGAAGTAATAGCCAGTAAGAAGTAATACAATTCAAGTTTTAGTTGTCGATTATTCACTTTTTAGCCGGCTTTGGTGGATTGGACATGACCTAGGACCTTAGGATTTTGCATGAAAGGAGGACTAGCAGCCGCGTTGCACGGTAGAATGTAAAAAGTGTTCATATGCAGTAAAAACCTGAGAAATCCGCCCGTTTTCGTCATTTGTTATCGAATCGACTTAAAGCCAGATCGTCACATTGGCCGCTTTTCTCTCTGAGACGGTTATATTTATCGTCTGCAAAGCTATGTCGCGTGCTGCGGAGTGCGGAGACACTAAAAGCACCATAGTAGAACACAGAAGAATCTTCTAAGTTGAAGTAATAGCCAGTAAGAAGTAGTACAATTCAAGTTTTAGTTGTCGATTATTCACTTTTTAGACGGCTTTGGTGGCTTGGACATGAACTATGACCATAAGATTTTGCATGAAAGGAGGACTAGCAGCCACGTTGCACGGGAGAATGTGAAAATGTTCGTATGTAGTAAAAACCTGAGAAATCCGTCCGTTTTCGTCACTTGTTATCGAATCGACTTAAAGCCAGATCGTCACATTGGCTGCTTTCCTCAATGAGACGGTTACATTTATTGTCTGCAAAGCTATGTCGCGTACTGCGGTATGCGGAGACACTAAAAGCACCACAGTAGAACACAGAAGAATCTTCTAAGTTGAAGTAATAGCCAGTAAGAAGTAGTACAATTCAAGTTTTAGTTGTCGATTATTCACTTTTTAGCCGGCTTTGGTGGCTTGGACATGACATAGGACCTCAAGATTTTGCATGAAAGGAGGTCTAACAGCCGAGTTGCATGGGAGAATTTGAAAAGTGTTCATATGTAGTAAAAACCTGAGAAATCCGTCCATTTTCGTCATTTGTTATCGAATTGACTTCAAGCCAGATCGACACATTGGCCATTCTTCTCTCTCAAACGGTTACATTTATCGTCTGCAAAGCTATGACGCGTGCTGCGATATGCCGAAACACTAAAAGCACCATAGTAGAACACAGAAGGAGCTTCTAAGTTGAAGTAATAGCCAGTAAGAAGCAGTACAATTCAAGTTTTAGTTGTCGATCATTCGCTTTTTAGCCGGCTTTGGTGGCTTGGACATGCGGTGGAACCTTAAGACTTTGCATGAAAGGAAGACTAGCAGCCGCGTTGCATGGGAGAATTGTGAAAAGTGTTCATATGTAGTAAAAACCTGAGAAATCCGTCCGTTTTCGTCATTTGCTATCGAATCGACTTAAAGCCAGATCGTCTCATTGGCCGCTTTTCTCTCTGAGACGGTTACATTTATCGTTTGCAAAGCTATGTCGCGTGCTGCGGTGTGCGGAGACACTAAAAGCACCATAGTAGAACACAGAAGAAGCTTCTAAGTTGAAGTAATAGCCAGTAAGAAGTAGTACAATTCAAGTTTTAGTTGTCGATTATTCACTTTTTAGCCGGCTTTGGTGGCTTGGACATGACCTAGGACCTTAAGATTTTGCATGAAAGGAGGACTAGGAGCCGCGTTGCACGGGAGAATGTGAAAAGTGTCCATATGTTGGAAAAACCTGAGAAATCCGTCCGTTTTCGTCATTTGTTATCGAATCGACTTAAAGCCAGATCGTCACATTGGCCGCTTTTCTCTCTGAGACGGTTTCATTTATCGTCTGCAAAGCTATGACGCGTGCTGCGGTATGCGGAGACACTAAAAGCACCATAGTAGAACACAGAAGAAGCTTCTAAGTTGAAGTAATAGCCAGTAAGAAGTAATACAATTCAAGTTTTAGTTGTCGATTATTCACTTTTTAGCCGGCTTTGGTGGATTGGACATGACCTAGGACCTTAGGATTTTGCATGAAAGGAGGACTAGCAGCCGCGTTGCACGGTAGAATGTAAAAAGTGTTCATATGCAGTAAAAACCTGAGAAATCCGTCCGTTTTCGTCATTTGTTATCGAATCGACTTAAAGCCAGATCGCCACATTGGCCATTCTTCTCTCTCAAACGGTTACATTTATCGTCTGCAAAGCTATGTCGCGTGCTACGGTATGCCAAAACACAAAAAGCACCATAGTAGAACCCAGAAGAAGCTTCTAAGTTGAAGTAATAGCCAGTAAGAAGTAGTACAATTCAAGTATTAATTGTCGATTATTCACTTTTTAGCCGGCTTTGGTGGCTATGACATGACCTAGGACCATAAGATTTTGCATGAAACGAGGACTAGAAGCCGCGTTGCACGGGAGAATGTGAAAAGTGTTCATATGTAGTAAAAACCTGAGAAATCCGTCCGTTTTCGTCATTTGTTATCGAATCGACTTAAAGCCAGATCGTCACATTGGTCTCTTTTCTCTCTGAAACGGTTACACTTATCGTCTGCAAAGCTATGTCGCGTGCTGCGGTATGCGGAGACACTAAAAGCTCCATAGTAGAACACAGAAGAAGCTTCTAAGTTGAAGTAATAGCCAGTAAGAAGTAGTACAATTCAAGTTTTAGTTGTCGATTATTCACTTTTTAGCCGGCTTTGGTTTCTTGGACATGACCTAGGACCTTAAGATTTTGCATGAAAGGAGGACTAGCAGCCGCGTTGCATGGGAGAATGTGAAAAAAGTTCATAAGTAGTAAAAACCTGAGAAATCCGTCCATTTTCGTCATTTGTTATCGAATTGACTTCAAGCCAGATCGTCACATTGGCCATTCTTCTCTCTCAAACGGTTACATTTATCGTCTGCAAAGCTATGTCGCGTGCTGCGATATGCCGAAACACTAAAAGCACCATAGTAGAACACAGAAGGAGCTTCTATGTTGAAGTAATAGCCAGTAAGAAGTAGTACAATTCAAGTTTTAGTTGTCGATTATTCACTTTTTAGCCGGCTTTGGTGGCTTGGACATGCGGTGGAACCTTAAGATTTTGCATGAAAGGAAGACTAGCAGCCGCGTTGCACGGGAGAATGTGAAAAGTGTTCATATGTAGTAAAAACCTGAGAAATCCGTCCGTTTTCGTCATTTGTTATCGAATCGACTTAAAGCCAGATCGTCTCATTGGCCCCTTTTCTCTCTGAGACGGTTACATTTATCGTCTGCAAAGCTATGTCGCGTGCTGCGGTATGCGGAGACACTAAAAGCACCATAGTAGAACACAGAAAAAGCTTCTAAGTTGAAGTAATAGCCAGTAAGAAGTAGTACAATTCAAGTTTTAGTTGTCGATTATTCACTTTTTAGCCGGCTTTGGTGGCTTGGACATGACCTAGGACCTTAAGATTTTGCATGAAAGGAGGACTAGCAGCCGCGTTGCACGGGAGAATGTGAAAAGTGTTCATATGTTGGAAAAACCTGAGAAATCCGTCCGTTTTCGTCATTTGTTATGGAATCGACTTAAAGCCAGATCGTCACATTTGCCGCTTTTCTCTCTGAGACGGTTACATTTATCGTCTGCAAAGCTATGTCGCGTGCTGCGGTATGCGGTGACACTAAAAGCACCATAGTAGAACACAGAAGAAGCTTCTAAGTTGAAGTAATAGCCAGTAAGAAGTAGTACAATTCAAGTTTTAGTTATCGATTATTCACTTTTTAGGCGGCTTTGGTGGCTTGGACATGACCTAGGACCGTAAGATTTTGCATGAAAGGAGGTCTAACAGCCGCGTTGCATGGGAGAATGTGAAAAGTGTTCATATGTAGTAAAAACCTGAGAAATCCGTCCATTTTCGTCATTTGTTATCGAATTGACTTCAAGCCAGATCGTCACATTGGCCATTCTTCTCTCTCAAACGGTTACATTTATCGTCTGTAAAGCTATGTCGCGTGCTGCGATATGCCGAAACACTAAAAGCACCATAGTAGAACACAGAAGGAGCTTCTAAGTTGAAGTAATAGCCAGTAAGAAGTAGTACAATTCAAGTTTTAGTTGTCGATTATTCACTTTTTAGCCGGCTTTGGTGGCTTGGACATGCGGTGGAACCTTAAGATTTTGCATGAAAGGAGTACTTGCAGGCGCGTTGCATGGGAGAATGTGAAAAGTGTTCATATGTAGTAAAAACGTGAGAAATCCGTCTGTTTTCGCCATTTGTTATCGAATCGACTTAAAGCCAGATCGTCACATTGGCCGCTTTTCTCTCTGAAACGGTTACATTTATCGTCTGCAAAGCTAAGTCGCGTGCTGCAGTATGCGGAAACACTAAAAGCACCATAGTAGAACACAGAAGAAGCTTCTAAGTTGAAGTAATAGCCAGTAAGAAGTAGTACAATTCAAGTTTTGGTTATCGATTATTCACTTTTTAGGCGGCTTTGATGGCTTGGACATGACCTAGGACCTTAAGATTTTGCATGAAAGGAGGTCTAACAGCCGCGTTGCATGGGAGAATGTGAAAAGTGTTCATATGTAGTGAAAACCTGAGAAATCCGTCCGTTTTCGTCATTTGTTATCGAATCGACTTAAAGCCAGATCGTCACATTGGCCGCTCTTCTCTCTGAAACGGTTACACTTATCGTCTGCAAAGCTATGTAACGTGCTGCGGTATGCCGAAACAATAAAAGCACCATAGTAGAACACAGAAGAAGCTTCTAAGTTGACGTAATAGCCAGTAAGAAGTAGTACAATTCAAGTTTTAGTTGTCAATTATTCACTTTTTAGCCGGATATGGTGGCTTGGACACGACCTAGGACCTTATGATTTTGCATGAAAGGAGGACTAGCAGCCGCGTTGCATGGGAGAATGTGAAAAGTGTTCATATGTAGTAAAAACCTGAGAAATCCGTCCGTTTTCGTCATTTGCTATCGAATCGACTTAAAGCCAGATCGTCTCATTGGCCGCTTTTCTCTCTGAGACGGTTACATTTATCGTCTGCAAAGCTATGTCGCGTGCTGCGGTATGCGGAGACACTAAAAGCACCATAGTAGAACACAGAAGAAGCTTCTAAGTTGAAGTAATAGCCAGTAAGAAGAAATACAATTCAAGTTTTAGTTGTCGATTATTCACATTTTTGCCGGCTTTAGTCGCTTGGACATGACCTAGGACATTAAGATTTTGCATGAAAGGAGGACTAGCAGCCGCGTTGCACGGGAGAATGTGAAAAGTGTTCATATGTAGTAAAACCTGAGAAATCCGTCCGTTTTCGTCATTTGTTATCGAATCGACTTAAAGCCAGATCGTCACATTGGCCGCTCTTCTCTCTGAAACGGTTACACTTATCGTCTGCAAAGCTATGTCGCGTGCTGCGATATACGGAAACACTAAAAGCACCATAGTAGAACACAGAAGAAGCTTCTAAGTTGAAGTAATAGCCAGTAAGAAGTAGTACAATTCAAGTTTTAGTTGTCGTTTATTCACTTTTTAGCCGGCTTTGGTGGATTGGACATGACCTAGGACCTTAGGATTTTGCATGAAAGGAGGACTAGCAGCCGCGTTGCAAGGTAGAATGTAAAAAGTGTTCATATACAGTAAAAACCTGAGAAATCCGTCCGTTTTCGTCATTTGTTATCGAATCGACTTAAAGCCAGATCGTCACATTGGCCATTCTTCTCTCTCAAACGGTTACATTTATCGTCTGCAAAGCTATGTCGCGTGCTACGGTATGCCAAAACACTAAAAGCACCATAGTAGAACCCAGAAGAAGGTTCTAAGTTGAAGTAATAGCCAGTAAGAAGTAGTACAATTCAAGTATTAGTTGTCGATTATTCACTTTTTAACCGGCTTTGGTGGCTATGACATGACCTAGGACCATAAGATTTTGCATGAAAGGAGGACTAGCAGCCGCGTTGCACGGGAGAATGTGAAAAGTGTTCATATGTAGTAAAAACCTGAGAAATCCGTCCGTTTTCGTCATTTGTTATCGAATCGACTTAAAGCCTGATCGTCACATTGGTCTCTTTTCTCTCTGAAACGGTTACACTTATCGTCTGCAAAGCTATGTCGCGTGCTGCGGTATGCGGAGACACTAAAAGCTCCATAGTAGAACACAGAAGAAACTTCTAAGTTGAAGTAATAGCCAGTAAGAAGTAGTACAATTCAAGTTTTAGTTGTCGATTATTCACTTTTTTGCCGGCTTTGGTTTCTTGGACATGACCTAAGACCTTAAGATTTTGCATGAAAGGAGGACTAGCAGCCGCGTTGCATGGGAGAATGTGAAAAGTGTTCATAAGTAGTAAAATCCTGAGAAATCCGTCCGTTTTCGTCATTTGTTATTGAAACGACTTCAAGCCAGATCGTCACATTGGCCATTCTTCTCTCTCAAACGGTTACATTTATCGTCTGCAAAGCTATGTCGCGTGCTGCGATATGCCGAAACACTAAAAGCACCATAGTAGAACACAGAAGGAGCTTCTAAGTTGAAGTAATAGCCAGTAAGAAGTAGTACAATTCAAGTTTTAGTTGTCGATTATTCACTTTTTAGCCGGCTTTGGTGGCTTGGATATGCGGTGGAACCTTAAGATTTTGCATGAAAGGAAGACTAGCAGCCGCGTTGCACGGGAGAATGTGAAAAGTGTTCATATGTAGTAAAAACCTGAGAAATCCGTCCATTTTCGTCATTTGTTATCGAATTGACTTCAAGCCAGATCGTCACATTGGCCATTCTTCTCTCTCAAACGGTTACATTTATCGTCTGCAAAGCTATGTCGCGTGCTGCGATATGCCGAAACACTAAAAGCACCATAGTAGAACACAGAAGGAGCTTCTAAGTTGAAGTAATAGCCAGTAAGAAGTAGTACAATTCAAGTTTTAGTTGTCGATTATTCACTTTTTAGCCGGCTTTGGTGGCTTGGACATGCGGTGGAACCTTAAGATTTTGCATGAAAGGAGTACTTGCAGGCGCGTTGCATGGGAGAATGTGAAAAGTGTTCATATGTAGTAAAAACGTGAGAAATCCGTCTGTTTTCGCCATTTGTTATCGAATCGACTTAAAGCCAGATCGTCACATTGGCCGCTTTTCTCTCTGAAACGGTTACATTTATCGTCTGCAAAGCTAAGTCGCGTGCTGCAATATGCGGAAACACTAAAAGCACCATAGTAGAACACAGAAGAAGCTTCTAAGTTGAAGTAATAGCCAGTAAGAAGTAGTACAATTCAAGTTTTAGTTATCGATTATTCACTTTTTAGGCGGCTTTGGTGGCTTGGACATGACCTAGGACCTTAAGATTTTGCATGAAAGGAAGTCTAACAGCCGCGTTGCATGGGAGAATGTGAAAAGTGTTCATATGTAGTGAAAACCTGAGAAATCCGTCCGTTTTCGTCATTTGTTATCGGATTGACTTAAAGCCAGATCGTCACATTGGCCGCTCTTCTCTCTGAAACGGTTACACTTATCGTCTGCAAAGCTATGTAACGTGCTGCGGTATGCCGAAACAATAAAAGCACCATAGTAGAACACAGAAGAAGCTTCTAAGTTGACGTAATAGCCAGTAAGAAGAAATACAATTCAAGTTTTAGTTGTTGATTATTCACATTTTTGCCGGCTTTAGTCGCTTGGACATGACCTAGGACATTAAGATTTTGCATGAAAGGAGGACTAGCAGCCGCGTTGCACGGGAGAATGTGAAAAGTGTTCATATGTAGTAAAAACCTGAGAAATCCGTCCGTTTTCGTCATTTGCTATCGAATCGACTTAAAGCCAGATCGTCACATTGGCCGCTTTTCTCTCTGAGACGGTTTCATTTATCGTCTGCAAAGCTATGTCGCGTGCTGCGGTATGCGGAGACACTAAAAGCACCATAGTAGAACACAGAAGAAGCTTCTAAGTTGAAGTAATAGCCAGTAAGAAGAAATACAATTCAAGTTTTAGTTGTCGATTATTCACATTTTTGCCGGCTTTAGTCGCTTGGACATGACCTAGGACATTAAGATTTTGCATGAAAGGAGGACTAGCAGCCGCGTTGCACGGGAGAATGCGAAAAGTGTTCATATGTAGTAAAACCTGAGAAATCCGTCCGTTTTCGTCATTTGTTATCGAATCGACTTAAAGCCAGATCGTCACATTGGCCGCTCTTCTCTCTGAAACGGTTACACTTATCGTCTGCAAAGCTATGTCGCGTGCTGCGATATACGGAAACACTAAAAGCACCATAGTAGAACACAGAAGAAGCTTCTAAGTTGAAGTAATAGCCAGTAAGAAGTAGTACAATTCAAGTTTTAGTTGTCGATTATTCACTTTTTAGCCGGCTTTGGTGGATTGGACATGACCTAGGACCTTAGGATTTTGCATGAAAGGAGGACTAGCAGCCGCGTTGCACGGTAGAATGTAAAAAGTGTTCATATGCAGTAAAAACCTGAGAAATCCGTCCGTTTTCGTCATTTGTTATCGAATCGACTTAAAGCCAGATCGTCATATTGGCCATTCTTCTCTCTCAAACGGTTACATTTATCGTCTGCAAAGCTATGTCGCGTGCTACGGTATGCCAAAACACTAAAAGCACCATAGTAGATTCCAGAAGAAGGTTCTAAGTTGAAGTAATAGCCAGTAAGAAGTAGTACAATTCAAGTATTAGTTGTCGATTATTCACTTTTTAGATGGCTTTGGTGGCTATGACATGACCTAGGACCATAAGATTTTGCATGAAAGGAGGACTAGCAGCCGCGTTGCATGGGAGAATGTGGAAAGTGTTCATAAGTAGTAAAAACCTGAGAAATCCGTCCATTTTCGTCATTTGTTATCGAATTGACTTCAAGCCAGATCGTCACATTGGCCATTCTTCTCTCTCAAACGGTTACATTTATCGTCTGCAAAGCTATGTCGCGTGCTGCGATATGCCGAAACACTAAAAGCACCATAGTAGAACACAGAAGGAGCTTCTAAGTTGAAGTAATAGCCAGTAAGAAGTAGTACAATTCAAGTTTTAGTTGTCGATTATTCACTTTTTAGCCGGCTTTGGTGGCTTGGACATGCGGTGGAACCTTAAGATTTTGCATGAAAGGAAGACTAGCAGCCGCGTTGCACGGGAGAATGTGAAAAGTGTTCATATGTAGTAAAAACGTGAGAAATCCGTCTGTTTTCGCCATTTGTTATTGAATCGACTTAAAGCCAGATCGTCACATTGGCCGCTTTTCTCTGTGAAACGGTTGCATTTATCGTCTGCAAAGCTATGTCGCGTGCTGCAGTATGCGGAAACACTAAAAGCACCATAGTAGAACACAGAAGAAGCTTCTAAGTTGAAGTAATAGCCAGTAAGAAGTAGTACAATTCAAGTTTTAGTTATCGATTATTCACTTTTTAGGCGGCTTTGGTGGCTTGGACATGACCTAGGACCTTAAGATTTTGCATGAAAGGAGGTCTAACAGCCGCGTTGCATGGGAGAATGTGAAAAGTGTTCATATGTAGTAAAAATCTGAGAAATCCGTCCGTTTTCGTCATTTGTTATCGAATCGACTTAAAGCCAGATCGTCACATTGGCCGCTCTTCTCTCTGAAACGGTTACACTTATCGTCTGCAAAGCTATGTAACGTGCTGCGGTATGCCGAAACAATGAAAGCACCATAGTAGAACACAGAAGAAGCTTCTCAGTTGACGTAATAGCCAGTAAGAAGTAGTACAATTCAAGTTTTAGTTGTCGATTATTCACTTTTTAGCCGGCTATGGTGGCTTGGACATGACCTAGGACCTTATGATTTTGCATGACAGGAGGACTAGCAGCCGCGTTGCATGGGAGAATGTGAAAAGTGTTCATATGTAGTAAAAACCTGAGAAATCCGTCCATTTTCGTCATTTGTTATCGAATGGACTTAAAGCCAGATCGTCACATTGGCCGCTTTCTCTCTGAGACGGTTACATTTATTGTCTGCAAAGCTATGTCGCGTGCTGCGGTATGCGGAGACACTAAAAGCACCACAGTAGAACACAGAAGAATCTTCTATATTGAAGTAATAGCCAGTAAGAAGTAGTACAATTCAAGTTTTAGTTGTCGATTATTCACTTTTTAGCCGGCTTTGGTGGCTTGGACATGACCTAGGACCTTAAGATTTTGCATGAAAGGAGGTCTAACAGCCGAGTTGCATGGGAGAATTTGAAAAGTGTTCATATGTAGTAAAAACCTGAGAAATCCGTCCATTTTCGTCATTTGTTATCGAATTGACTTCAAGCCAGATCGACACATTGGCCATTCTTCTCTCTCAAACGGTTACATTTATCGCCTGCAAAGCTATGACGCGTGCTGCGATATGCCGAAACACTAAAAGCACCATAGTAGAACACAGAAGGAGCTTCTAAGTTGAAGTAATAGCCAGTAAGAAGCAGTACAATTCAAGTTTTAGTTATCGATTATTCACATTTTAGCCGGCTTTGGTGGCTTGGACATGACCTAGGACCTTACGATTTTGCGTGAAAGGAGGTCTAACAGCCGCGTTGCATGGGAGAATGTGAAAAGTGTTCATATGTACTAAAAACCTGAGAAATCCGTCCGTTTTCGTCATTTGTTATCGAATCGACTTAAAGCCAGATCGTCACATTGGCCGATTTTCTCTCTGAGAAGGTTACATTTATCGTCTGCAAAGCTATGTCGCGTGCTGCGGTGTGCGGAGACACTAGAAGCACCATAGTAGAACACAGAAGAAGCTTCTAAGTTGAAGTAATAGCCAGTAAGAAGTAGTACAATTCAAGTTTTAGTTGTCGATTATTCACTTTTTAGCCGGCTTTGGACCTTATGATTTTGCATGAAAGGAGGACTAGCAGCCGCTTTGCACGGGAGAATGTGAAATGGGTTCATATGTAGTAAAAACCTGAGAAATCCGTCCTTTTTCGTCATTTGTTATCGAATCGACTTAAAGCCAGATCGTCACATTGGCCACTTTTCTCTCTGAGATGGTTACATTTATCGTCTGCAAAGCTATGTCGCGTGCTGTGGTATGCGGAGACACTAAAAGCGCACAGTAGAACACAGAAGAAGCTTCTAAGTTGAAGTAATAGCCAGTAAGAAGTAGTACAATTCAAGTTTTAGTTATCGATTACTCACTTTTTAGCCGGCTTTGGTGGCTTGGACATGACCTAGGACCATAAGATTTTGCATGAAAGGAGGTCTAACAGCCGCGTTGCATGGGAGAATGTGAAAAGTGTTCATATGTAGTAAAAACCTGAGAAATCCGTCCGTTTTCGTCATTTGTTATCGACTCGACTTAAAGCCAGATCGTCACATTGGCCGCTTTTCTCTCTGAGAAGGTTACATTTATCGTCTGCAAAGCTATGTCGCGTGCTGCGGTGTGCGGAGACACTAAAAGCACCATAGTAGAACACAGAAGAAGCTTCTAAGTTGAAGTAATAGCCAGTAAGAAGTAGTACAATTCAAGTTTTAGTTGTCGATTATTCATTTTTTAGCCAGCTTTTGTGGCTTGGACATGACCTAGGACCTTAAGATTGTGCATGAAAGGAGGACTATCAGCCGCGTTGCACGGGAGAATGTGAAAAGTGTTCATATGTAGTAAAAACCTGAGAAATCCGTCCGTTTTCGTCATTTGTTATCGAATCGACTTAAAGCCAGATCGTCACATTGGCCACTTTTCTCTCTGAGAAGGTTACATTTACTGTCTGCAAAGCTATGTCGCGTGCTGCGGTATGCGGAGACACTAAAAGCACCACAGTAGAACACAGAAGAAGCTTTTAAGTCGAAGTAATAGCCAGTAAGAAGTAGTACAATTCAAGTTTTAGTAGTCGATTATTCACTTTTTAGCCGGCTTTGGTGTCTTGGACATGACCTAGGACCTTAAGATTTTGCATGAAAATAGTACTTGCAGGCGCGTTGCATGGGAGAATGTGAAAAGTGTTCATATGTAGTAAAAACGTGAGAAATCCGTCTGTTTTCGTCATTTGTTATCGAATCGACTTAAAGCCATATCGTCACATTGGCCGCTTTTCTCTCTGAAACGGTTACATTTATCGTCTGCAAAGCTATGTAACGTGCTGCGGTATGCCGAAACAATAAAAGCACCATAGTAGAACACAGAAGAAGCTTCTCAGTTGACGTAATAGCCAGTAAGAAGTAGTACAATTCAAGTTTTAGTTGTTGATTATTCACTTTTTAGCCGGCTTTGGTGGCTTGGACATGACCTAGGACCTTAAGATTTTGCATGAAAGGAGGTCTAACAGCCGCGTTGCATGGGAGAATGTGAAAAGTGTTCATATGTACTAAAAACCTGAGAAATCCGTCCGTTTTCGTCATCTGTTATCGAATCGACTTAAAGCCAGATCGTCACATTGGCCGCTCTTCTCTCTGAAACGGTTACACTTATCGTCTGCAAAGCTATGTAACGTGCTGCGGTATGCCGAAACAATAAAAGCACCATAGTAGAACACAGAAGAAGCTTCTCAGTTGACGTAATAGCCAGTAAGAAGTAGTACATTTTAAGTTTTAGTTGTCGATTATTCACTTTTTAGCCGGCTTTGGTGGCTTGGACATGACCTAGGACCTTAAGATAGTGCATGAAAGGAGGACTACCAGCCGCGTTGCACGGGAGAATGTGAAAAGTGTTCATATGTAGTAAAAACCTGAGAAATCCGTCCGTTTTCGTCATTTGTTATCGAATCGACTTAAAGCCAGATCGTCACATTGGCCGCTTTTCTCTCTGAAACGGTTACATTTATCGTCTGCAAAGCTATGTCGCGTGCTGCAGTATGCGCAAACACTAAAAGCACCATAGTAGAACACAGAAGAAGCTTCTAAGTTGAAGTAATAGCCAGTAAGAAGTAGTAGAATTCAAGTTTTAGTTATCGATTATTCACTTTTTAGGCGGCTTTGGGGGCTTGGACATGACCTAGGACCTTTAGATTTTGCATGAAAGGAGGTCTAACAGCCGCGTTGCATGGGAGAATGTGACAAGTGTTCATATGTAGTAAAAACCTGAGAAATCCGTCCGTTTTCGTCATTTGTTATCGAATCGACTTAAAGCCAGATCGTCACATTGGCCGCTCTTCTCTCTGAAACGGTTACACTTATCGTCTGCAAAGCTAGGTAACGTGCTGCGGTATGCCGAAACAATAAAAGCACCATAGTAGAACACAGAAGAAGCTTCTAAGTTGACGTAATAGCCAGTAAGAAGTTGTACAATTCAAGTCTTAGTTGTCGATTATTCACTTTTTAGCCGGCTATGGTGGCTTGGACATGACCTAGGACCTTATGATTTCGCATGAAAGGAGGACTAGCAGCCGCGTTGCATGGGAGAATGTGAAAAGTGTTCATATGTAGTAAAAACCTGAGAAATCCGTCCATTTTCGTCATTTGTTATCGAATGGACTTAAAGCCAGATCGTCACATTGGCCGCTTTCTCTCTGAGACGGTTACATTTATTGTCTGCAAAGCTATGTCGCGTGCTGCGGTATGCGGAGACACTAAAAGCACCACAGTAGAACACAGAAGAATCTTCTAAGTTGAAGTAATAGCCAGTAAGAAGTAGTACAATTCAAGTTTTAGTTGTCGATTATTCACTTTTTAGCCGGCTTTGGTGGCTTGGACATGACCTAGGACCTCAAGATTTTGCATGAAAGGAGGTCTAACAGCCGAGTTGCATGGGAGAATTTGAAAAGTGTTCATATGTAGTAAAAACCTGAGAAATACGTCCATTTTCGTTATTTGTTATCGAATTGACTTCAAGCCAGATCGACACATTGTCCATTCTTCTCTCTCAAACGGTTACATTTATCGTCTGCAAAGCTATGACGCGTGCTGCGATATGCCGAAACACTAAAAGCACCATAGTAGAACACAAAAGGAGCTTCTAAGTTGAAGTAATAGCCAGTAAGAAGCAGTACAATTCAAGTTTTAGTTGTCGATTATTCGCTTTTTAGCCGACTTTGGTGGCTTGGACATGCGGTGGAACCTTAAGACTTTGCATGAAAGGAAGACTAGCAGCCGCGTTGCATGGGAGAATTGTGAAAAGTGTTCATATGTAGTAAAAACCTGAGAAATCCGTCCGTTTTCGTCATTTGCTATCGAATCGACTTAAAGCCAGATCGTCTCATTGGCCGCTTTTCTCTCTGAGACGGGTACATTTATCGTTTGCAAAGCTATGTCGCGTGCTGCGGTGTGCGGAGACACTAAAAGCACCATAGTAGAACACAGAAGAAGCTTCTACGTTGAAGTAATAGCCAGTAAGAAGTAGTACAATTCATGTTTTAGTTGTCGATTATTCACTTTTTAGCCGGCTTTGGTGGCTTGGACATGACCTAGGACCTTAAGATTTTGCATGAAAGGAGGACTAGGAGCCGCGTTGCACGGGAGAATGTGAAAAGTGTTCATATGTTGGAAAAACCTGAGAAATCCGTCCGTTTTCGTCATTTGTTATCGAATCGACTTAAAGCCAGATCGTCACATTGGCCGCTTTTCTCTCTGAGACGGTTTCATTTATCGTCTGCAAAGCTATGACGCGTGCTGCGGTATGCGGAGACACTAAAAGCACCATAGTAGAACACAGAAGAAGCTTCTAAGTTGAAGTAATAGCCAGTAAGAAGTAATACAATTCAAGTTTTAGTTGTCCATTATTCACTTTTTAGCCGGCTTTGGTGGATTGGACATGACCTAGGACCTTAGGATTTTGCATGAAAGGAGGACTAGCAGCCGCGTTGCACGGTAGAATGTAAAAAGTGTTCATATGCAGTAAAAACCTGAGAAATCCGTCCGTTTTCGTCATTTGTTATCGAAACGACTTAAAGCCAGATCGTCACATTGGCCGCTTTTCTCTCTGAGACGGTTACATTTATCGTCAGCAAAGCTATGTCGCGTGCTGCGGTATGCGGAGACACTAGAAGCACCATATTAGAACACAGAAGAAGCTTCTAAATTGAAGTAATAGCCAGTAAGAAGTAGTACTATTTAAGTTTTAGTTGTCGATTAATCACTTTTTAGCCGGCTTTGGTGGCTTGGACATGACTTAGGACCTTAAGATTTTGCATGAAAGGAAGACTAGCAGCCGCGTTGCACGGGAGAATGTGAAAAGTGTTCATATGTAGTAAAAACCTGAGAAATCCGTCCGTTTTCGTCATTTGTTATCGAATCGACTTAAAGCCAGATCGTCACATTGGTCTCTTTTCTCTTTGAAACGGTTACACTTATCGTCTGCAAAGCTATGTCGCGTGCTGCGGTATGCGGAGACACTAAAAGCTCCATAGTAGAACACAGAAGAAGCTTCTAAGTTGAAGTAATAGCCAGTAAGAAGTAGTACAATTCAAGTTTTAGTTGTCGATTATTCACTTTTTAGCCGGCTTTGGTGGCTTGGACATGACCTAGTACCTTAAGATTTTCCATGAAAAGAGGACTAGCAGCCGCGTTGCATGGGAGAATGTGAAAAATGTTCATAAGTAGTAAAAACCTGAGAAATCCGTCCATTTTCGTCATTTGTTATCGAATTGACTTCAAGCCAGATCGTCACATTGGCCATTCTTCTCTCTCAAACGGTTACATTTATCGTCTGCAAAGCTATGTCGCGTGCTGCGATATGCCGAAACACTAAAAGCACCATAGTAGAACACAGAAGGAGCTTCTATGTTGAAGTAATAGCCAGTAAGAAGTAGTACAATTCAAGTTTTAGTTGTCGATTATTCACTTTTTAGCCGGCTTTGGTGGCTTGGACATGACCTAGGACCTTAAGATTTTGCATGAAAGGAGGACTAGCAGCCGCGTTGCATGGGAGAATGTGAAAAGTGTTCATATGTAGTAAAAACCTGAGAAATCCGTCCATTTTCGTCATTTGTTATCGAATGGACTTAAAGCCAGATCGTCACATTGGCCGCTTTCTCTCTGAGACGGTTACATTTACTGTCTGCAAAGCTATGTCGCGTGCTGCGGTATGCGGAGACACTAAAAGCACCACAGTAGAACACAGAAGAATCTTCTAAGTTGAAGTAATAGCCAGTAAGAAGTAGTACAATTCAAGTTTTAGTTGTCGATTATTCACTTTTTAGCCGGCTTTGGTGGCTTTGACATGACCTAGGACCTCAAGATTTTGCATGAAAGGAGGTCTAACAGCCGAGTTGCATGGGAGAATTTGAAAAGTGTTCATATGTAGTAAAAACCTGAGAAATCCGTCCATTTTCGTCATTTGTTATCGAATTGACTTCAAGCCAGATCGACACATTGTCCATTCTTCTCTCTCAAACGGTTACATTTATCGTCTGCAAAGCTATGTCGCGTGCTGCGGTGTGCGGAGACACTAAAAGCACCATAGTAGAACACAGAAGAAGCTTCTAAGTTGAAGTAATAGCCAGTAAGAAGTAGTACAATTCATGTTTTAGTTGTCGATTATTCACTTTGTAGCCGGCTTTGTCGGCTTGGACATGACCTAGGACCCTAAGATTTTGCATGAAAGGAGGACTAGGAGCCGCGTTGCACGGGAGAATGTGAAAAGTGTTCATATGTTGGAAAAACCTGAGAAATCCGTCCGTTTTCGTCATTTGTTATCGAATCGACTTAAAGCCAGATCGTCACATTGGCCGCTTTTCTCTCTGAGACGGTTTCATTTATCGTCTGCAAAGCTATGATGCGTGCTGCGGTATGCGGAGACACTAAAAGCACCATAGTAGAACACAGAAGAAGCTTCTAAGTTGAAGTAATAGCCAGTAAGATGTAATACAATTCAAGATTTAGTTGTCCATTATTCACTTTTTAGCCGGCTTTGGTGGATTGGACATGACCTAGGACCTTAGGATTTTGCATGAAAGGAGGACTAGCAGCCGCGTTGCACGGTAGAATGTAAAAAGTGTTCATATGCAGTAAAAACCTGAGAAATCCGTCCGTTTTCGTCATTTGTTATCGAAACGACTTAAAGCCAGATCGTCACATTGGCCGCTTTTCTCTCTGGACGGTTACATTTATCGTCAGCAAAGCTATGTCGCGTGCTGCGGTATGCGGAGACACTAGAAGCACCATATTAGAACACAGAAGAAGCTTCTAAATTGAAGTAATAGCCAGTAAGAAGTAGTACTATTTAAGTTTTAGTTGTCGATTAATCACTTTTTAGCCGGCTTTGGTGGCTTGGACATGACTTAGGACCTTAAGATTTTGCATGAAAGGAAGACTAGCAGCCGCGTTGCACGGGAGAATGTGAAAAGTGTTCATATGTAGTAAAAACCTGAGAAATCCGTCCGTTTTCGTCATTTGTTATCGAATCGACTTAAAGCCAGATCGTCACATTGGACTCTTTTCTCTCTGAAACGGTTACACTTATCGTCTGCAAAGCTATGTCGCGTGCTGCGGTATGCGGAGACACTAAAAGCTCCATAGTAGAACACAGAAGAAGCTTCTAAGTTGAAGTAATAGCCAGTAAGAAGTAGTACAATTCAAGTTTTAGTTGTCGATTATTCACTTTTTAGCCGGCTTTGGTGGCTTGGACATGACCTAGTACCTTAAGATTTTCCATGAAAGGAGGACTAGCAGCCGCGTTGCACGGGAGAATGTGAAAAGTGTTCATATGTAGTAAAAACCTGAGAAATCCGTTCGTTTTCGCCATTTGTTATCGAATCGTCTTGAAGCCAGATCGTCACATTGGCCGCTCTTCTCTCTGAAACGGTTACATTTATCGTCTACAAAGCTATGTCGCGTGCTGCGGTATGCGGAAACACTAAAAGCACCATAGTAGAACACAGAAGAAGCTTCTATGTTGAAGTAATAGCCAGTAAGAAGTAGTACAATTGAAGTTTTAGTTGTCGATTATTCACTTTTTAGCCGGCTTTGGTTTCTTGGACATGACCTAGGACCTTAAGATTTTTCATGAAAGGAGGACTAGCAGCCGCGTTGCATGGGAGAATGTGAAAAATGTTCATAAGTAGTAAAAACCTGAGACATCTGTCCATTTTCGTCATTTGTTATCGAATTGACTTCAAGCCAGATCGTCACATTGGCCATTCTTCTCTCTCAAACGGTTACATTTATCGTCTGCAAAGCTATGTCGCGTGCTGCGATATGCCGAAACACTAAAAGCACCATAGTAGAACACAGAAGGAGCTTCTATGTTGAAGTAATAGCCAGTAAGAAGTAGTACAATTCAAGTTTTAGTTGTCGATTATTCACTTTTTAGCCGGCTTTGGTGGCTTGGACATGCGGTGGAACCTTAAGATTTTGCATGAAAGGAAGACTAGCAGCCGCGTTGCACTGGAGAATGTGAAAAGTGTTCATATGTAGTAAAAACCTGAGAAATCCGTCCGTTTTCGTCATTTGTTATCGAATCGACTTAAAGCCAGATCGTCTCATTGGCCCCTTTTCTCTCTGAGACGGTTACATTTATCGTCTGCCAAGCTATGTCGCGTGCTGCGGTATGCGGAGACACTAAAAGCACCATAGTAGAACACAGAAAAAGCTTCTAAGTTGAAGTAATAGCCAGTAAGAAGTAGTACAATTCAAGTTTTAGTTGTCGATTATTCACTTTTTAGCCGTCTTTGGTGGCTTGGACATGACCTAGGACCTTATGATTTTGCATGAAAGGAGGACTAGCAGCCGCGTTGCACGGGAGAATGTGAAAAGTGTTCATATGTTGGAAAAACCTGAGAAATCCGTCCGTTTTCGTCATTTGTTATGGAATCGACTTAAAGCCAGATCGTCACATTTGCCGCTTTCCTCTCTGAGACGGTTACATTTATCGTCTGCAAAGCTATGTCGCGTGCTGCGGTATGCGGAGACACTAAAAGCACCATAGTAGAACACAGAAGAAGCTTCTAAGTTGAAGTAATAGCCAGTAAGAAGTAGTACAATTCAAGTTTTAGCTATCGATTATTCACTTTTTAGGCGGCTTTGGTGGCTTGGACATGACCTAGGACCTTAAGATTTTGCATGAAAGGAGGTCTAACAGCCGCGTTGCATGGGAGAATGTGAAAAGTGTTCATATGTAGTAAAAACCTGAGAAATCCGTCCATTTTCGTCATTTGTTATCGAATTGACTTCAAACCAGATCGTCACATTGGCCATTCTTCTCTCTCAAACGGTTACATTTATCGTCTGCAAAGCTATGTCGCGTGCTGCGATATGCCGAAACACTAAAAGCACCATAGTAGAACACAGAAGGAGCTTCTAAGTTGAAGTAATAGCCAGTAAGAAGTAGTACAATTCAAGTTTTAGTTGTCGATTATTCACTTTTTAGCCGGCTTTGGTGGCTTGGACATGCGGTGGAACCTTAAGATTTTGCATGAAAGGATTACTTGCAGGCGCGTTGCATGGGAGAATGTGAAAAGTGTTCATATGTAGTAAAAACGTGAGAAATCCGTCTGTTTTGCCATTTGTTATCGAATCGACTTAAAGCCAGATCGTCACATTGGCCGCTTTTCTCTCTGAAACGGATACATTTATCGTCTGCAAAGCTAAGTCGCGTGCTGCAGTATGCGGAAACACTAAAAGCACCATAGTAGAACACAGAAGAAGCTTCTAAGTTGAAGTAATAGCCAGTAAGAAGTAGTACAATTCAAGTTTTAGTTATCGATTATTCACTTTTTAGGCGGCTTTGGTGGCTTGGACATGACCTAGGACCTTAAGATTTTGCATGAAAGGAGGTCTAACAGCCGCGTTGCATGGGAGAATGTGAAAAGTGTTCATATGTAGTAAAAACCTGAGAAATCCGTCCATTTTCGTCATTTGTTATCGAATTGACTTCAAACCAGATCGTCACATTGGCCATTCTTCTCTCTCAAACGGTTACATTTATCGTCTGCAAAGCTATGTCGCGTGCTGCGATATGCCGAAACACTAAAAGCACCATAGTAGAACACAGAAGGAGCTTCTAAGTTGAAGTAATAGCCAGTAAGAAGTAGTACAATTCAAGTTTTAGTTGTCGATTATTCACTTTTTAGCCGGCTTTGGTGGCTTGGACATGCGGTGGAACCTTAAGATTTTGCATGAAAGGAGTACTTGCAGGCGCGTTGCATGGGAGAATGTGAAAAGTGTTCATATGTAGTAAAAACGTGAGAAATCCGTCTGTTTTCGCCATTTGTTATCGAATCGACTTAAAGCCAGATCGTCACATTGGCCGCTTTTCTCTCTGAAACGGATACATTTATCGTCTGCAAAGCTAAGTCGCGTGCTGCAGTATGCGGAAACACTAAAAGCACCATAGTAGAACACAGAAGAAGCTTCTAAGTTGAAGTAATAGCCAGTAAGAAGTAGTACAATTCAAGTTTTAGTTATCGATTATTCACTTTTTAGGCGGCTTTGGTGGCTTGGACATGACCTAGGACCTTAAGATTTTGCATGAAAGGAAGTCTAACAGCCGCGTTGCATGGGAGAATGTGAAAAGTGTTCATATGTAGTGAAAACCTGAGAAATCCGTCCGTTTTCGTCATTTGTTATCGAATCGACTTAAAGCCAGATCGTCACATTGGCCGCTCTTCTCTCTGAAACGGTTACAGTTATCGTCTGCAAAGCTATGTAACGTGCTGCGGTATGCCGAAACAATAAAAGCACCATAGTAGAACACAGAAGAAGCTTCTAAGTTGACGTAATAGCCAGTAAGAAGTAGTACAATTCAAGTTTTAGTTGTCGATTATTCACTTTTTAGCCGGCTATGGTGGCTTGGACACGACCTAGGACCTTATGATTTTGCATGAAAGGAGGAATAGCAGCCGCGTTGCATGGGAGAATGTGAAAAGTGTTCATATGTAGTAAAAACCTGAGAAATCCGTCCGTTTTCGCCATTTGTTATCGAATCGTCTTAAAGCCAGATCGTCACATTGGCCGCTCTTCTCTCTGAAACGGTTACTTTTATCGTCTACAAAGCTATGTCGCGTGCTGCGGTATGCGGAAACACTAAAAGCACCATAGGAGAACACAGAAGAAGCTTCTATGTTGAAGTAATAGCCAGTAAGAAGTAGTACAATTGAAGTTTTAGTTGTCGATTATTCACTTTTTTGCCGGCTTTGGTTTCTTGGACATGACCTACGACCTTAAGATTTTGCATGAAAGGAGGACTAGCAGCCGCGTTGCATGGGAGAATGTGAAAAGTGTTCATAAGTAGTAAAAACCTGAGAAATCCGTCCATTTTCGTCATTTGTTATCGAATTGACTTCAAGCCAGATCGTCACATTGGCCATTCTTCTCTCTCAAACGGTTACATTTATCGTCTGCAAAGCTATGTCGCGTGCTGCGATATGCCGAAACACTAAAAGCACCATAGTAGAACACAGAAGGAGCTTCTAATTCGAAGTAATAGCCAGTAAGAAGTAGTAAAATTCAAGTTTTAGTTGTCGATTGTTCACTTTTTAGCCGGCTTTGGTGGCTTGGACATGCGGTGGAACCTTAAGATTTTGCATGAAAGGGAGACTAGCAGCCGCGTTGGACGGGAGAATGTGAAAAGTGTTCATATGTAGTAAAAACCTGAGATATCTGTCCGTTTTCTTCATTTGTTATCGAATCCACTTAAAGCCAGATCGTCTCATTGGCCCCTTTTCTCTCTGAGACGGTTACATTTATCGTCTGCAAAGCTATGTCGCGTGCTGCGGTATGCGGAGACACTAAAAGCACCATAGTAGAACACAGAATAAGCTTCTAAGTTGAAGTAATAGCCAGTAAGAAGTAGTACAATTCAAGTTTAAGTTGTCGATTATTCACTTTTGAGCCGTCTTTGGTGGCTTGGACATGACCTAGGACCTTAAGATTTTGCATGAAAGGAGGACTAGCAGCCGCGTTGCACGGGACAATGTAAAAAGTGTTCATATGTAGTAAAAACCTGAGAAATCCGTCCGTTTTCGTCATTTGTTATCGAATCGACTTAAAGCCAGATCGTCACATTTGCTGCTTTTCTCTCTGAGACGGTTACATTTATCGTCTGCAAAGCTATGTCGCGTGCTGCGGTATGCGGAGACACTAAAAGCACCATAGTAGAACACAGAAGAAGCTTCTATGTTTAAGTAATAGCCAGTAAGAATTAATAAAATTCAAGTCTTAGTTGTCGATTATTCACATTTTTGCCGGCTTTGGTCGCTTGGACATGAGCTAGGACCTTAATATTTTGCATAAAAGGAGGACTAGCAGACGCGTTGCACAGGAGAATGTGAAAAGTGTTCACATGTAGTAAAAACCTGAGAAATCTGTCCGTTTTCGCCATTTGTTATCGAATCGTCTTAATGCCAGATCGTCACATTGGAGGCTCTTCTCTCTGAAACGGTTACATTTATCGTCTGCAAAGCTATGTCGCGTGCTGCGATATGCCGAAACACTAAAAGCACCATAGTAGAACACAGAAGAAGCTTCTAAGTTGAAGTTATAGCCAGTAAGAAGTAGCACAATTCAAGTATTAGTTGTCGACTATTCACTTTTTAGCCGGCTTTGGTGGCTATGACATTACCTAGGACCATAAGATTTTGCATGAAACGAGGACTAGCAGCCGCGTTGCACGGGAGAAAGTGAAAAGTGTTCATATGTAGTAAAAACCTGAGAAATCCGTCCGTTTTCGTCATTTGTTATCGAATCGACTTAAAGCCAGATCGTCACATTGGCCCCTCTTCTCTCTGAAACGGTTACACTTATCGTCTGCAAAGCTATGTCGCGTGCTGCGATATGCGGAAACACTAAAAGCACCACAGTACAACACAGAAGAAGCTTCTAAGTTGAAGTAATAGCCAGTAAGAAGTAGTACAATTCAAGTTTTAGTTGTCGATTATTCACTTTTTAGCCAGCTTTTTTGGCTTGGACATGATCTAGGACCTTAGGAATTTGCATGAAAGGAGGACTAGCAGCCGCGTTGCACGGTAGAATGTAATAAGTGTTCATAAGTATTAAAAACCTGTGAAATCCGTCCGTTTTCGTCATTTGTTATCGAATCGACTTAAAGCCAGATCGTCACATTGGCCATTCTTCTCTCTCAAACGGTTACATTTATCGTCTGCAAAGCTATGTCGCGTGCTACGGTATGCCAAAACACTAAAAGCACCATAGTACAACCCAGAAGAAGCTTCTAAGTTGAAGTAATAGCCAGTAAGAAGTAGTACAATTCAAGTATTAGTTGTCGATTATTCACTTTTTAGCCGGCTTTGGTGGCTATGACATGACCTAGGACAATAAGATTTTGCATGAAAGGAGGACTAGCAGCCGCGTTGCACGGGAGAATGTGAAAAGTGTTCATATGTTGGAAAAACCTGAGAAATCCGTCCGTTTTCGTCATTTGATATCAAATCGACTTAAAGCCAGATCGTCACATTTGCCGCTTTTCTCTCTGAGACGGTTACATTTATCGTCTGCAAAGCTATGTCGCGTGCTGCGGTATGCGGAGACACTAAAAGCACCATAGTAGAACACAGAAGAAGCTTCTAAGTTGAAGTAATAGCCAGTAAGAAGTAATACAATTCAAGTTTTAGTTGTCGATTATTCACATTTTTGCCGGCTTTGGTCGCTTGGACATGACCTAGGACCTTAAGATTTTGCATAAAAGAAGGACTAGCAGACGCGTTGCACGGGAGAATGTGGAAAGTGTTCACATGTAGTAAAAACCTGAGAAAACCGTCCGTTTTCGACATTTGTTATCGAATCGTCTTAATGCCAGATCGTCACATTGGAGGCTCTTCTCTCTGAAACGGTTACATTTATCGTCTGCAAAGCTATGTCGCGTGCTGCGATATGCCGAAACACTAAAAGCACCATAGTAGAACACAGAAGAAGCTTCTAAGTTGATGTAATAGCCAGTAAGAAGTAGTACAATTCAAGTATTAGTTGTCGACTTTTCACTTTTTAGCCGGCTTTGGTGGCTATGACATGACCTAGGACCATAAGATTTTGCATGAAAGGAGGACTAGCAGCCGCGTTGCACGGGAGAATGGGAAATGTGTTCATATGTAGTAAAAACCTGAGAAATCCGTCCGTTTTCGTCATTTGTTATCGAATCGACTTAAAGCCAGATCGTCACATTCGCCCCTCTTCTCTCTGAAACGGTTACACTTATCGTCTGCAAAGCTATGTCGCGTGCTGCGATATGCGGAAACACTAAAAGCACCACAGTACAACACAGAAGAAGCTTCTAAGTTGAAGTAATAGCCAGTAAGAAGTAGTAAAATTCAAGTTTTAGTTGTCGATTATTCACTTTTTAGCCGGCTTTTTTGGCTTGGACATGATCTAGGACCTTAGGAATTTGCATGAAAGGAGGACTAGCAGCCGCGTTGCACGGTAGAATGTAATAAGTGTTCATAAGTAGTAAAAACCTGTGAAATCCGTCCGTTTTCGTCATTTGTTATCGAATCGACTTAATGCCAGATCGTCACATTGGCCATTCTTCTCTCTCAAACGGTTACATTTATCGTCTGCAAAGCTATGTCGCGTGATGCGGTGTGCGGAGACACTAGAAGCACCATAGTAGAACACAGAAGAAGCTTCTAAGTTGAAGTAATAGCCAGTAAGGAGTAGTACAATTCAAGTTTTAGTTGTCGATTATTCACTTTTTAGCCGGCTTTGGTGGCTTGGACATGACCTAGGACCTTAAGATTTTGCATGAAAGGAGGACTAGCAGACGCGTTGCACGGGAGAATGTGAAAAGTGTTCATATGTTGGAAAAACCTGAGAAATCCGTCCGTTTTCGTCATTTGTTATCGAATCGACTTAAAGCCATATCGTCACATTGGCTGCTCTTCTCTCTGAAACGGTTACACTTATCGTCTGCAAAGCTATGTCGCGTGCTGCGATATGCGGATACACTAAAAGCACCACAGTACAACACAGAAGAAGTTTCTAAGTTGATGTAATAGCCAGTAAGAAGTAGTACAATCCAAGTATTAGTTGTCGATTATTCACTATTTAGCCGGCTTTGGTGGCTATGACATGACCTAGGACAATAAGATGTTGCATGAAAGGAGGACTAGCAGCCGCGTTGCACGGGAGAATGTGAAAAGTGTTCATATGTAGTAAAAAACTGAGAAATCCGTCCGTTTTCGTCATTTGTTATCGATTTGACTTAAAGCTAGATCGTCTCATTGGCCCCTTTTCTCTCTGAGACGGTTACATTTATCGTCTGCAAAGCTATGTCGCGTGCTGCGGTATGCGGAGACACTAAAGGCACCATAGTAGAACACAGAAGAAGCTTCTAAGTTGAAGTAATAGCCAGTAAGAAGTAGTACAATTCAAGTTTTAGTTGTCGATTATTCACTTTTTAGCCGGCTTTGGTGGCTTGTACATGACCTAGGACCTTAAGATTTTGCATGAAAGGAGGACCAGCAGCCGCGTTGCACGGGAGAATGTGAAAAGTGTTCATATGTTGGAAAAACCTGAGAAATCCGTCCGTTTTCGTCATTTGTTATCGAATCGACTTAAAGCCAGATCGTCACATTTGCCGCTTTTCTCTCTGAGACGGTTACATTTATCGTCTGCAAAGCTATGTCGCGTGCTGCGGTATGCGGAGACACTAAAAGCACCATAGTAGAACACAGAAGAAGCTTCTAAGTTGAAGTAATATCCAGTAAGAAGTAATACAATACAAGTTTTAGTTGTCGATTATTCACATTTTGCCGGCTTTTGTCGCTTGGACATGACCTAGGACCTTAAGATTTTGCATAAAAGGAGGACTAGCAGACGCGTTGCACGGGAGAATGTGAAAAGTGTTCACATGTAGTAAAAACCTGAGAAATCCGACCGTTTTCGCCATTTGTTATCGAATCGTCTTAATGCCAGATCGTCACATTGGAGGCTCTTCTCTCTGAAACGGTTACATTTATCGTCTGCAAAGCTATGTCGCGTGCTGCGATATGCCGAAACACTAAAAGCACCATAGTAGAACACAGAAGAAGCTTCTAAGTTGAAGTAATAGCCAGTAAGAAGTAGTACAATTCAAGTTTTAATTGTCGATTATTCACTTTTTAGCCGGCTTTGGTGGCTTGGACATGAGGTTGAACCTTAAGATTTTGCATGAAAGGACGACTAGCAGCCGCGTTGCACATGAGAATGTGAAAAGTGTTCATATGTAATAAAACCCTGAGAAATATGTCCGTTTTCGTCATTTGTTATCGAATCGACTTAAAGCCAGATCGTCACATTGGCCGCTCTTCTCTCTGAAACGGTTACACTTATCGTCTGCAAAGCTATGTCGCGTGCTGCGAACTGCGGAAACACTAAAAGCACCACAGTACAACACAGAAGAAGCTTCTAAGTTGAAGTAATAGCCAGTAAGAAGTAGTACAATTCAAGTATTAGTTGTCGATTATTCACTTTTTAGCCGGCTTTGGTGGCTATGACATGACCTAGGACAATAAGATTTTGCATGAAACGAGGACTAGCAGCCGCGTTGCACGGGAGAATGTGAAAAGTGGTCATATGTAGTAAAAAACTGAGAAATCCGTCCGTTTTCGTCATTTGTTATCGAATCGACTTAAAGTCAGATCGTCACATTTTTCTCTTTTCTCTCTGAAACGGTTACACTTATCGTCTGCAAAGCTATGTCGCGTGCTGCGGCATGCGGAGACACTAAAAGCTCCATAGTAGAACACAGAAGAAGCTTCTAAGTTGAAGTAATAGCCAGTAAGAAGTAGTACAATTAAAGTTTTAGTTGTCGATTATTCACTTTTTAGCCGGCTTTTTTGGCTATGACATGACCTAGGACAACAAGAATTTGCATGAAAGGAGGACTAGCAGCCGCGTTGCACGGGAGAATGTGAAAAGTGTTCATATGTAGTAAAAAACTGAGAAATCCGTCCGCTTTCGTCATTTGTTATCGATTCGACTTAAAGCCAGATCGTCTCATTGGCCGCTTTTCTCTCTGAGACGGTTACATTTATCGTCTGCAAAGCTATGTCGCGTGCTGCGGTATGCGGAGCCACTAAAAGCACCATAGTACAACACAGAAGAAGCTTCTATGTTGAAGTAATAGCCAGTAAGAAGTAGTACAATTCAAGTTTTAGTTGTCGATTATTCACTTTTTAGCCGGCTTTGGTGGCTTGGACATGACCTAGGACCTTAAGATTTTGCATGAAAGGAGGACTAGCAGCCGCGTTGCACGGGAGAATGTGAAATGTGTTCATATGTTGGAAAAACCTGAGAAATCCGTCCGTTTTCGTCATTTGTTATCGAATCGACTTAAAGCCAGATCGTCACATTTGCCGCTTTTCTCTCTGAGACGGTTACATTTATCGTCTGCAAAGCTATGTCGCGTGCTGCGGTTTGCGGAGACACTAAAAGCACTATAGTAGAACACAGAAGAAGCTTCTAAGTTGAGGTAATAGCCAGTAAGAAGTAGTACAATTCAAGTTTTAGTTGTCGATTATTCACTTTTTAGCCGGCTTTGGTGGCTTGGACATGACCTAGGACCTTAAGATTTTGCATGAAAGGAGGACTAGCAGCCGCGTTGCACGGAGAATGTAAAAAGTGTTCATATGTTGGAAAAACCTGATAAATCCGTCCGTTTTCGTCATTTGTTATCGAATCGACTTAAAGCCATATCGCCACATATGCCGCTTTTCTCTCTGAGACGGTTACATTTATCGTCTGCAAAGCTATGTCACGTGCTGCGGTATGCGGAGACACTAAAAGCACCATAGTAGAACACAGAAGAAGCTTCTAAGTTGAAGTAATAGCCAGTAAGAAGTAATACAATTCAAGTTTTAGTTGTCGATTATTCACATTTTTGCCGGCTTTTGTCGCTTGGACATGACCTAGGACCTTAAGATGTTGCATAAAAGGAGGACTAGCAGCCGCGTTGCACGGGAGAATGTGAAAAGTGTTCATATGTAGTAAAAAACTGAGAAATCCGTCCGTTTTCGTCATTTGTTATCGAATCGACTTAAAGTCAGATCGTCACATTTTTCTCTTTTCTCTCTAAAACGGTTACACTTATCGTCTGCAAAGCTATGTCGCGTGCTGCGGTATGCGGAGACACTAAAAGCTCCATAGTAGAACACAGAAGAAGCTTCTAAGTTGAAGTAATAGCCAGTAAGAAGTAGTAAAATTCAAGTTTTAGTTGTCGATTATTCACTTTTTAGCCGGCTTTGGTGGCTTGGACATGACCTAGGACCTTAAGATTTTGCATGAAAGGAGGACTAGCAGCCGCGTTGCACGGGAGAATGTGAAAAGTGTTCATATGTTGGAAAAACCTGAGAAATCCGTCCGTTTTCGTCATTTGTTATCGAATCGACTTAAAGCCAGATCGTCAGATTGGCCATTCTTCTCTCTCAAACGGTTACATTTATCGTCTGCAATGCTATGTCGCGTGCTGCGATATGCGGAAACACTAAAAGCACCACAGTACAACACAGAAGAAGCTTCTAAGTTGAAGTAATAGCCAGTAAGAAGTAGTACAATTCAAGTTTTAGTTGTCAATTATTCACTTTTTAGCCGGCTTTTTTGGCTTGGACATGACCTAGGACCTTAGGATTTTGCATGAAATGAGGACTAGCAGCCGCGTTGCACGGTAGAATGTAATAAGTGTTCATAAGTAGTAAAATCCTTAGAAATCCGTCCGTTTTCGTCATTTGTTATCGAATCGACTTCAAGCCAGATCGTCACATTGGCCATTCTTCTCTCTCAAACGGTTACATTTATCGTCTGCAAAGCTATGTCGCGTGCTACGGTATGCCGAAACACTAAAAGCACCATAGTACAACCCAGAAGAAGCTTCTAAGTTGAAGTAATAGCCAGTAAGAAGTAGTACAATTCAAGTTTTAGTTGTCGATTATTCACTTTTTAGCCGGCTTTGGTGACTATGACATGACCTAGGACCATAAGATTTTGCATGAAAGGAGGACTAGCAGCCGCGTTGCACGGGAGAATGTGATAAGTGTTCATATGTAGTAAAAAACTGAGAAAACCGTCCGTTTTCGTCATTTGTTATCGATTCGACTTAAAGCCAGATCGTCTCATTTGCCGCTTTTCTCTCTGAGACGGTTACATTTATCGTCTGCAAAGCTATGTCGCGCGCTGCGGTATGCGGAGACACTAAATGCACCATAGTAGAACACAGAAGAAGCTTCTAAGTTAAAGTAATAGCCAGTAAGAAGTAATACAATTCAAGTTTTAGTTGTCGATTATTCACATTTTTGCCGGCTTTGGTCGCTTGGACATGACCTAGGACCTTAAGATTTTGCATAAAAGGAGGACTAGCAGACGCGTTGCACGGGAGAATGGGAAAAGTGTTCACATGTAGTAAAAACCTGAGAAAACCGTCCGTTTTCGCCATTTGTTATCGAATCGTCTTAATGCCAGATCGTCACATTGGAGGCTCTTCTCTCTGAAACGGTTACATTTATCGTCTGCAAAGCTATGTCGCGTGCTGCGATATGCCGAAACACTAAAAGCACCATAGTAGAACACAGAAGAAGCTTCTTAGTTGAAGTAATAGCCAGTAAGAAGTAGTACAATTCAAGCTTTAGTTGTCGATTATTCACTTTTTAGCCGGCTTTGGTGGCTTGGACATGAAGTTGAACCTTAAGATTTTGCATGAAAGGACGACTAGCAGCCGCGTTGCACGGGAGAATGTGAAAAGTGTTCATATGTAGTAAAAACCTGAGAAATATGTCCGTTTTGGTCATTTGTTATCGAATCGACTTAAAGCCAGATCGTCACATTGGTCGCTCTTCTCTCTGAAACGGTTACTCTTATCGTCTGCAAAGCTATGTCGCGTGCTGCGATATGCGGAAACACTAAAAGCACCACAGTATAACACAGAAGAAGCTTCTAAGTTGAAGTAATAGCCAGTAAGAAGTAGTAGAATTCACGTTTTAGTTGTCGATTATTCACTTTTTAGCCGGCTTTTTTGGCTATGACATGACCTAGGACAATAAGATTTTGTATGAAAGGAGGACTAGCAGCCGCGTTGCACGGGAGAATGTGAAAAGTGTTCATATGTAGTAAAAAACTGAGAAATCCGTCCGTTTTCGTCATTTGTTATCGAATCGACTTAAAGTCAGATCGTCACATTTTTCTCTTTTCTCTCTAAAACGGTTACACTTATCGTCTGCAAAGCTATGTCGCGTGCTGCGGTATGCGGAGACACTAAAAGCTCCATAGTAGAACACAGAAGAAGCTTCTATGTTGAAGTAATAGCCAGTAAGAAGTAGTACAATTGAAGTTTTAGTTGTCGGTTATTCACTTTTTTGCCGGCTTTGGTGGCTTGGACATGACCTAGGACCTTAAGATTTTGCATGAAAGGAGGACTAGCAGTTGCGTTGCATGGGAGAATGTGAAAAGTGTTCATAAGTAGTAAAAACCTGAGAAATCCGTCCATTTTCGTCATTTGTTATCGAATTGACTTCAAGCCAGATCGTCACATTGGCCATTCTTCTCTCTCTAACGGTTACATTTATCGTCTGCAAAGCTATGTCGCGTGCTGCGATATGCCGAAACACTAAAAGCACCATAGTAGAACACAGAAGGAGTTTCTAAGTTGAAGTAATAGCCAGTAAGAAGTAGTACAATTCAAGTTTTAGTTGTCGATTATTCACTTTTTAGCCGGCTTTGGTGGCTTGGACATGCGGTGGAACCTTAAGATTTTGCATGAAAGGAAGACTAGCAGCCACGTTGCACGGGAGAATGTAAAAAGTGTTCATATGTAGTAAAAACCTGAGAAATCCGTCCGTTTTCGTCATTTGTTATCGAATCGACTTAAAGCCAGATCGTCTCATTGGCCCCTTTTCTCTCTGAGACGGTTACATTTATCGTCTGCAAAGCTATGTCGCGTGCTGCGGTATGTGGAGACACTAAAAGCAACATAGTAGAACACAGAAGAAGATTCTAAGTTGAAGTAATAGCCAGTAAGAAGTAGTACAACTGAAGTTTTAGTTGCCGATTATTCACTTTTTAGCCGGCTTTGGTGGCGTGGACATGAGGTGGAACCATAAGATTTTGCATGAAAGGAAGACTAGCAGCCACGTTGCACGGGAGAATGTAAAAAGTGTTCATATGTAGTAAAAACCTGAGAAATCCGTCCGTTTTCGTCATTTGTTATCGAATCGACTTAAAGCCAGATCGTCTCATTGGCCCCTTTTCTCTCTGAGACGGTTACATTTATCGTCTGCAAAGCTATGTCGCGTGCTGCGGTATGTGGAGACACTAAAAGCAACATAGTAGAACACAGAAGAAGATTCTAAGTTGAAGTAATAGCCAGTAAGAAGTAGTACAACTGAAGTTTTAGTTGTCGATTATTCACATTTTTGCCGGGTTTGGTCGCTTGGACATGACCTAGGACCTTAAGATTTTGCATGAAAGGATGACTAGCAGCCGCGTTACGCGGGAGAATGTGAAAATTGTTCATATGTAGTAAAAACCTGAGAAATCCGTCCGTTTTCTTCATTTGTTATCGAATCGACTTAAAGCCAGATCGTCATATTGCCCATTCTTCTCTCTCAAACGGTTACATTTATCGCCTGTAAAAGCTATGTCGCGTGCTACGGTATGCCAAAACACTAAAAGCACCATAGTAGAACCCAGAAGAAGCTTCTAAGTTGAAGTAATAGCCAGTAAGGGGTAGTACAATTCAAGTTTTAGTTGTCGATTATTCACTTTTAAGCCGACTTTGGTGGCTATGACATGACCTAGGACCATAAGATTTTGCATGAAAGGAGGACTAGCAGCCGCGTTGCACGGTAGAATGTGAAAAGTGTTCATATGTAGTAAAAACCTGAGAAATCCGTCCATTTTCGTCATTTGTTATCGAATCGACTTCAAGCCAGATCGTCACATTGGCCGCTTTTCTCTCTGAGACGGTTACATTTATCGTCTGCAAAGCTATGTCGCGTGCTACGGTATGCCAAAACACTAAAAGCACCATAATAGTACCCAGAAGGAGCTTCTAAGTTGAAGTAATAGCCAGTAAGGAGTAGTACAATTCAAGTTTTAGTTGTCGATTATTCACTTTTTAGCCGGCTTTGGTGGCTATGACATGACCTAGGACCATAAGATTTTGCATGAAAGGAGGACTAGCAGCCGCGTTGCACGGGAGAATGTGAAAAGTGTTCATATGTAGTAAAAACCTGAGAAATATGTCCGTTTTCGTCATTTGTTATTAATCGACTTAAAGCCAGATCGTCATATTGGCCGCTCTTCTCTCTGAAACGGTTACACTTATCGTCTGCAAAGCTATGTCGCGTGCTGCGGAATGCGGAGACACTAAAAGCTCCATAGTAGAACACAGAAGAAGCTTCTAAGTTGAAGTAATAGCCAGTAAGAAGTAGTACAATTCAAGTTTTAGTTGTCGATTATTCACATTTTTGTCGGGTTTGGTCGCTTGGACATGACCTAGGACCTTAAGATTTTGCATGAAAGGAGGACTAGCAGCCGCGTTGCACGGGAGAATGTGAAAATTGTTCATATGTAGTAAAAACCTGAGAAAACCGTCCGTTTTCGCCATTTGTTATCGAATCGTCTTAATGCCAGATCGTCACTTTGGCCGCTCTTCTCTCTGAAACGGTTACATTTATCGTCTGCAAAGCTATGTCGCGTGCTGCGATATGCCAAAACACTAAAAGTACCATAGTAGAACACAGAAGAAGCTTCTAAGTTGAAGTAATAGCCAGTAAGAAGTAGTACAATTCAAGTTTTAGTTGTCGATTATTCACTTTTTAGCCGGCTTTGGTGGCTTGGACATGAGGTTGAACCTTTAGATTTTGCATGAAAGGACGACTAGCAGCCGCGTTGCACGGGAGAATGTGAAAAGTGCTCATATGTAGTAAAAACCTGAGAAATCAGTCCGTTTTCGTCATTTGTTATCGAATCGACTTAAAGCCAGATCGTCACATTGGCCGCTCTTCTCTCTGAAACGGTTACACTTATCGTCTGCAAAGCTATGTCGCGTGCTGCGATATGCGGAAACACTAAAAGCACCATAGTACAACACAGAAGAAGAATCTAAGTTGAAGTAATAGCCAGTAAGAAGTAGTACAATTGAAGATTTAGTTGTCGATTATTCACTTTTAAGCCGACTTTGGTGGCTATGACATGACCTAGGACCATAAAATTTTGCATGAAGGGAGGACTAGCAGCCGCGTTGCACGGGAGAATGTGAAAAGTGTACATATGTTGGAAAAACCTGATAAATCCGTCCCTTTTCGTCATTTGTTATCGAATCAACTTCAAGCCAGATCGTCACATTGGCCGCTTTTCTCTCTGAGACGGTTACATTTATCGTCTGCAAAGCTATGTCGCGTGCTACGGTATGCCAAAACACTAAAAGCACCATAGTAGAACCCAGAAGAAGCTTCTAAGTTGAAGTAATAGCCAGTAAGGAGTAGTACAATTCAAGTTTTAGTTGTCGATTATTCACTTTGTAGTCGGCTTTGGTGGCTATGACATGACCTAGGACCATAAGATTTTGCATGAAAGGAGGACTAGCAGCCACGTTGCACGGGAGAATGTGAAAACTGTTCATATGTAGTAAAAACCTGAGAAATATGTCCGTTTTCGTCATTTGTTATTAATCGACTTAAAGCCAGATCGTCATATTGGCCGCTCTTCTCTCTGAAACGGTTACACTTATCGTCTGCAAAGCTATGTCGCGTGCTGCGGTATGCGGAGACACTAAAAGCTCCATAGTAGAACACAGAAGAAGCTTCTAAGTTGAAGTAATAGCCAGTAAGAAGTAGTACAATTCAAGTTTTAGTTGTCGATTATTCACTATTTAGCCGGCTTTGGTGGCTATGACATGACCTAGGACAATAAGATGTTGCATGAAAGGAGGACTAGCAGCCGCGTTGCACGGGAGAATGTGAAAAGTGTACATATGTTGGAAAAACCTGAGAAATCCGTCCCTTTTCGTCATTTGTTATCGAATCGACTTCAAGCCAGATCGTCACATTGGCCGCTTTTCTCTCTGAGACGGTTACATTTATCGTCTGCAAAGCTATGTCGCGTGCTACGGTATGCCAAAACACTAAAAGCACCATAATAGAACCCAGAAGAAGCTTCTAAGTTGAAGTAATAGCCAGTAAGGAGTAGTACAATTCAAGTTTTAGTTGTCGATTATTCACTTTTTAGCCGGCTTTGGTGGCTATGACATGACCTAGGACCATAAGATTTTGCATGAAAGGAGGACTAGCAGCCGCGTTGCACGGGAGAATGTGAAAAGTGTTCATATGATGTAAATACCTGAGAAATATGTCCGTTTTCGTCATTTGTTATTAATCGACTTAAAGCCAGATCGTCATATTGGCCGCTCTTCTCTCTGAAACGGTTACACTTATCGTCTGCAAAGCTATGTCGCGTGCTGCGGAATGCGGAGACACTAAAAGCTCAATAGTAGAACACAGAAGAAGCTTCTAAGTTGAAGTAATAGCCAGTAAGAAGTAGTACAATTCAAGTTTTAGTTGTCGATTATTCACTATTTAGCCGGCTTTGGTGGCTATGACATGACCTAGGACAATAAGATGTTGCATGAAAGGAGGACTAGCAGCCGCGTTGCACGGGAGAATGTGAAAAGTGTTCATATGTAGTAAAAAACAGAGAAATCCGTCCGTTTTCGTCATTTGTTATCGAATCGACTTAAAGCCAGATCGTCACATTGGTCTCTTTTCTCTCTGAAACGGTTACACTTATCGTCTGCAAAGCTATGTCGCGTGCTGCGGTATGCGGAGACACTAAAAGCACCATAGTAGAACACAGAAGAAGATTCTAAGTTGAAGTAATAGCCAGTAAGAAGTAGTAAAATTCAAGTTTTAGTTGTCGATTATTCACATTTTTGCCGGGTTTGGTCGCTTGGACATGACCTAGGACCTTAAGATTTTGCATGAAAGGAGGACTAGCAGCCGCGTTGCACGGGAGAATGTGAAAATTGTTCATATGTAGTAAAAACCTGAGAAAACCGTCCGTTTTCGCCATTTGTTATCGAATCGTCTTAATGCCAGATCGTCACTTTGGCCGCTCTTCTCTCTGAAACGGTTACATTTATCGTCTGCAAAGCTATGTCGCGTGCTGCGATATGCCAAAACACTAAAAGTACCATAGTAGAACACAGAAGAAGCTTCTAAGTTGAAGTAATAGCCAGTAAGAAGTAGTACAATTCAAGTTTTAGTTGTCGATTATTCACTTTTTAGCCGGCTTTGGTGGCTTGGACATGAGGTTGAACCTTTAGATTTTGCATGAAAGGACGACTAGCAGCCGCGTTGCACGGGAGAATGTGAAAAGTGCTCATATGTAGTAAAAACCTGAGAAATCAGTCCGTTTTCGTCATTTGTTATCGAATCGACTTAAAGCCAGATCGTCACATTGGCCGCTCTTCTCTCTGAAACGGTTACACTTATCGTCTGCAAAGCTATGTCGCGTGCTACGGTATGCCAAAACACTAAAAGCACCATAGTAGAACCCAGAAGGAGCTTCTAAGTTGAAGTAATAGCCAGTAAGGAGTAGTACAATTCAAGTTTTTGTTGTCGATTATTCACTTTGTAGTCGGCTTTGGTGGCTATGACATGACCTAGGACCATAAGATTTTGCATGAAAGGAGGACTAGCAGCCACGTTGCACGGGAGAATGTGAAAAGTGTTCATATGTAGTAAAAACCTGAGAAATATGTCCGTTTTCGTCATTTGTTATTAATCGACTTAAAGCCAGATCGTCATATTGGCCGCTCTTCTCTCTGAAACGGTTACACTTATCGTCTGCAAAGCTATGTCGCGTGCAGCGGTATGCGGAGACACTAAAAGCTCCATAGTAGAACACAGAAGAAGCTTCTAAGTTGAAGTAATAGCCAGTAAGAAGTAGTACAATTCAAGTTTTAGTTGTCGATTATTCACTTTTAGCCGGTTTTGGTGGCTTGGACATGAGGTTGAACCTTAAGATTTTGCATGAAAGGAGGACTAGCAGCCGCGTTGCACGAAAGAATGTGAAATGTGTTCACATGCAGTAAAAACCTGAGAAATCCGTCCGTTTTCGTCATTTGTTATCGAATCGACTTAAAGCCAGATCGTCATATTGGCCGCTCTTCTCTCTGAAACGGTTACATTTATCGTCTGCAAAGCTATGTCGCGTGCTGCGGTATGCGGAAACACTAAAAGCACCATAGTAGAACACAGAAGAAGCTTCTATGTTGAAGTAATAGCCAGTAAGAAGTAGTACAATTCAACTTTTAGTTGTCGATTATTCACTTTTTAGCCGGCTTTGGTGGCTTCGACATGCGGTGGAACCTTAAGATTTTGCATGAGAGGAAGACTAGCAGCCGCGTTGCACGGGAGAATGTGAAAAGTGTTCATATGTAGTAAAAACCTGAGAAATCCGTCCGTTTTCGTCATTTGTTATCGAATCGACTTAAAGCCAGATCGTCTCATTGGCCCCTTTTCTCTCTGAGTCGGTTACATTTATCGTCTGCAAAGCTATGTCGCGTGCTGCGGTATGCGGAGACACTAAAAGCTCCATAGTAGAACACAGAAGAAGCTTCTAAGTTGAAGTAATAGCCAGTAAGAAGTAGTACAATTCAAGTTTTAGTTGTCGATTATTCACTTTTTAGCCGGCTTTGGTGGCTTGGACATGACCTAGGACCTTAAGATTTTCCATGAAAGGAGGACTAGCAGCCGCGTTGCATGGGAGAATGTGAAAAGTGTTCATAAGTAGTAAAAACCTGAGAAATCCGTCCGTTTTCGTCATTTGTTATCGAATTGACTTCAAGCCAGATCGTCACATTGGCCATCCTTCTCTCACAAACGGTTACATTTATCGTCTGCAAAGCTATGTCGCGTGCTGCGATATGCCGAAACACTAAAAGCGCCATAGTAGAACACAGAAGGAGCTTCTAAGTTGAAGTAATAGCCAGTAAGAAGTAGTACAATTCAAGTTTTAGATGTCGATTATTTTCTTTTTAGCCGGCTTTGGTGGCTTGGACATGCGGTGGAACATTAAGATTTTGCATGAAAGGAAGACTAGCAGCCACGTTGCACGGGAGAATGTGAAAAGTGTTCATATGTAGTAAAAACCTGAGAAATCCGTCCGTTTTCGTCATTTGTTATCGAATCGACTTAAAGCCAGATAGTCTCATTGGCCGCTTTTCTCTCTGAGACGGTTACATTTATCGTCTGCAAAGCTATGTCGCGTGCTGCGGTATGCGGAGACACTAAAAGCACCATAGTAGAACACAGAAGAAGATTCTAAGTTGAAGTAATAGCCAGTAAGAAGTAGTACAATTCAAGTTTTAGTTGTCGATTATTCACTTTTTAGCCGGCTTTGGTGGCTTGGACATGACCTAGGACCTTAAGATTTTGCATGAAAGGAGGACCAGCAGCCGCGTTGCACGGTAGAATGTGAAAAGTGTTCATATGTTGGAAAAACCTGAGAAATGCGTCCGTTTTCGTCATTTGTTATCGAATCGACTTAAAGCCAGATCGTCACATTGGCCGCTTTTCTCTCTGAGACGGTTACATTTATCGTCTGCAAAGCTATGTCGCGTGCTGCGGTATGCGGAGACACTAAAAGCGCCATAGTAGAACACAGAAGAAGCTTCTAAGTTGAAGTAATAGCCAGTAAGAAGTAATACAATTCAAGTTTTAGTTGTCGATTATTCACATTTTTGCCGGCTTTGGTCGCTTGGACATGACCTAGGACCTTAAGATTTTGCATGAAAGGAGGACTAGCAGCCGCGTTGCACGGGAGAATGTGAAAAGTGTTCATATGTAGTAAAAACCTGAGAAAACCGTCCGTTTATGACATTTGTTATCGAATCGTCTTAATGCCAGATCGTCATATTGGCCGCTCTTCTCTCTGAAACGGTTACATTTATCGTCTGCAAAGCTATGTCGCGTGCTGCGATATGCCGAAACACTAAAAGTACCATAGTAGAACACAGAAGAAGCTTCTAAGTTGAAGTAATAGCCAGTAAGAAGTAGTACAATTCAAGTTTTAGTTGTCGATTATTCACTTTTTAGCCGGCTTTGGTGGCTTGGACATGAGGTTGAACCTTAAGATTTTGCATGAAAGGACGACTAGCAGCCGCGTTGCACGGGAGAATGTGAAAAGTGCTCATATGTAGTAAAAACCTGAGTAATCAGTCCGTTTTCGTCATTTGTTATCGAATCGACTTAAAGCCAGATCGTCAGATTGGCCGCTCTTCTCTCTGAAACGGTTACACTTATCGTCTGCAAAGCTATGTCGCGTGCTGCGATATGTGGAAACACTAAAAGCACCATAGTACAACACAGAAGAAGCCTCTAAGTTGAAGTAATAGCCAGTAAGAAGTAGTACAATTCAAGTTTTAGTTGTCGATTATTCACTTTTTAGCCGGCTTTGGTGGCTTGGACATGGCCTAGGACCTTAGGATTTTGCATGAAAGGAGGACTAGCAGCCGCGTTGGACGGTAGAATGTGAAAAGTGTTCATATGCAGTAAAAACCTGAGAAATCCGTCCGTTTTCTTCATTTGTTATCGAATCGACTTAAAGCCAGATCGTCATATTGGCCATTCTTCTCTCTCAAACGGTTACATTTATCGTCTGCAAAGCTATGTCGCGTGCTACGGTATGCCAAAACACTAAAAGCACCATAGTAGAACCCAGAAGAAGCTTCTAAGTTGAAGTAGTAGCCAGTAACGAGTAGTACAATTCAAGTTTTAGTTGTCGATTATTCACTTTTAAGCCGACTTTGGTGGCTATGACATGACCTAGGACCTTAAGATTTTCCTTGAAAGGAGGACTAGCAGCCGCGTTGCACGGGAGAATGTGAAAGGTGCTCATATGTAGTAAAAACCTTAGAAATCCGTCCGTTTTCGCCATTTGTTCTCGAATCGCCTTAAAGCCAGATCGTCACATTGGCCGCTCTTCTCTCTGAAACAGTTACATTTATCGTCTACAAAGCTATGTCGCGTGCTGCGGTATGCGGAAACACTAAAAGCACCATAGTAGAACACAGAAGAAGCTTCTATGTTGAAGTAATAGCCAGTAAGATGTAGTACAATTGAAGTTTTAATTGTCGATTATTCACTTTTTTGCCGGCTTTGGTAGCTTGGACATGACCTAGGACCTTAAGATTTTGCATGAAAGGAGGACTAGCAGCCGCGTTGCACGGGAGAATGTGAAAAGTGTTCATAAGTAGTAAAATCCTGAGAAATCCGTCCATTTTCGTCATTTGTTATCGAATTGACTTCAAGCCAGATCGTCACATTTTCCATTCTTCTCTCCCAAACGGTTACATTTATCGTCTGCAAATCTATGTCGCGTGCTGCGATATGCCGAAACACTAAAAGCACCATAGTAGAACACAGAAGGAGCTTCTAAGTTGAAGTAATAGCCAGTAATAAGTAGTACAATTCAAGTTTTAGTTGTCGATTATTCACTTTTTAGCCGGCTTTGGTGGCTTGGACATGCGGTGGAACCTTAAGATTTTGCATGAAAGGAAGACTAGCAGCCGCGTAGCACGGGAGAATGTGAAAAGTGTTCATATTAGTAAAAACCTGAGAAATCCGTCCGTTTTCGTCATTTGTTATGGAATCGACTTAAAACCAGATCGTCTCATTGGCCCCTTTTCTCTCTGAGACGGTTACATTTATCGTCTGCAAAGCTATGTCGCGTGCTGCGGTATGCGGAGACACTAAAAGCACCATAGTAGAACACAGAAGAAGCTTCTAAGTTGAAGTAATAGCCAGTAAGATGTAGTACAATTCAAGTTTTAGTTGTCGATTATTCACTTTTTAGCCGGCTTTGGTGGCTTGGACATGACCTAGGACCTTAAGATTTTGCATGAAAGGAGGACTAGCAGCCGCGTTGCACGGGAGAATGTGAAAAGTGTACATATATTGGAAAAACCTGAGAAATCCGTCCCTTTTCGTCATTTGTTATCGAATCGACTTCAAGCCAGATCGTCACATTGGCCGCGTTTCTCTCTGAGACGGTTACATTTATCGTCTCCAAAGCTATGTCGCGTGCTACGGTATGCCAAAACACTAAAAGCACCATAGTAGAACCCAGAAGAAGCTTCTAAGTTGAAGTAATAGCCAGTAAGGGGTAGTACAATTCAAGTTTTAGTTGTCGATTATTCACTTTTTAGCCGGCTTTGGTGGCTATGACATGACCTAGGACCATAAGATTTTGCATGAAAGGAGGACTAGCAGCCGCGTTGCACGGGAGAATGTGAAAAGTGTTCATATGTAGTAAAAACCTGAGATATCCGTCCGTTTTCGTCATTTGTTATGGAATCGACTTAAAGCCAGATCGTCTCATTGGCCCCTTTTCTCTCTGAGACGGTTACATTTATCGTCTGCAAAGCTATGTCGCGTGCTGCGGTATGCGGAGACACTAAAAGCACCATAGTAGAACACAGAAGAAGATTCTAAGTTGAAGTAATAGCCAGTAAGAAGTAGTACAATTCAAGTTTTAGTTGTCGATTATTCACTTTTTAGCCGGCTTTGGTGGCTTGGACATGACCTAGGACTTAAGATTTTGCATGAAAGGAGGACTAGCACCCGCGTTGCACGGTAGAATGTGAAAAGTGTTCATATGTTGGAAAAACCTGAGAAATGCGTCCGTTTTCGTCATTTGTTATCGAATCGACTTAAAGCCAGATCGTCACATCGGCCGCTTTTCTCTCTGAGACGATTACATTTATCGTCTGCAAAGCTATGTCGCGTGCTGCGGTATGCGGAGACACTAAACGCACCATAGTAGAACACAGAAGAAGCTTCTAAGTTGAAGTAATAGCCAGTAAGAAGTAATACAATTCAAGTTTTAGTTGTCGATTATTCACATTTTTGCCGGCTTTGGGCGCTTGGACATGACCTAGGACCTTAAGATTTTGCATGAAAGGAAGACTAGCAGCCGCGTTGCACGGGAGAATGTGAAAAGTGTTCATATGTAGTAAAAACCTGAGAAAACCGTCCGTTTTCGCCATTTGTTATCGAATCGTCTTAATGCCAGATCGTCACATTGGCCGCTCTTCTCTCTGAAACGGTTACATTTATCGTCTGCAACGCTATGTCGCGTGCTGCGGTATGCCGAAAGACTAAAAGCACCATAGTAGAACACAGAAGAAGGTTGTTAGTTGAAGTAATAGCCAGTAAGAAGTAGTACAATTCAAGTTTTAGTTGTCGATTATTCACTTTTTAGCTGGCTTTGGTGGCTTGGACATGAGGTTGAACCTTAAGATTTTGCATGAAAGGACGACTAGCAGCCGCGTTGCACGGGAGAATGTGATAAGTGCTCATATGTAGTAAAAACCTGAGAAATCAGTCCGTTTTCGTCATTTGTTATCGAATCGACTTAAAGCCAGATCGTCACATTGGCCGCTCTTCTCTCTGAAACGGTTACACTTATCGTCTGCAAAGCTATGTCGCGTGCTGCGATATGCGGAAACACTAAAAGCACCATAGTACAACACAGAAGAAGCCTCTAAGTTGAAGTAATAGCCAGTAAGAAGTAGAACAATTCAAGTTATAGTTGTCGATTATTCACTTTTCAGCCGGCTTTGGTGGCTTGGACATGACCTAGGACCTTAGGATTTTGCATTAAAGGAGGACTAGCAGCCGCGTTGGACGGTAGAATGTGAAAAGTGTTCATATGCAGTAAAAACCTGAGAAATCCGTCCGTTTTCTTCATTTGTTATCGAATCGACTTAAAGCCAGATCGTCATATTGGCCATTCTTCTCTCTCAAACGGTTACATTTATCGTCTGCAAAGCTATGTCGCGTGCTACGGTATGCCAAAACACTAAAAGCACCATAGTAGAACCGAGAAGAAGCTTCTAAGTCGAAGTAATAGCCAGTAAGGAGTAGTACAATTCAAGTTTTAGCTGTCGATTATTCACTTTTTAGCCGGCTTTGGTGGCTATGACATGACCTAGGACCATAAGATTTTGCATGAAAGGAGGACTAGCAGCCGCGTTGCACGGGAGAATGTGAAAAGTGTTCATATGTAGTAAAAACCTGAGAAATCCGTCCGTTTTCGTCATTTGTTATCGAATCGACTTAAAGCCAGATCGTCACATTGGTCTCTTTTCTCTCTGAAACGGTTACACTTATCGTCTGGATAGTTATGTCGCGTGCTGCGGTATGCGGAGACACTAAAAGCTCCATAGTAGAACAGAGAAGAAGCTTCTAAGTTGAAGTAATACCCAGTAAGAAGTAGTACAATTCAAGTTTTAGTTGTCGATTATTCACTTTTTAGCCAGCTTTGGTGGCTTGGACATGACCTAGTACCTTAAGATTTTCCATGAAAGGAGGACTAGCAGCCGCGTTGCAGGGGAGAATGTGAAAGGTGTTCATATGTAGTAAAAACCTAAGAAATCCGTCCGTTTTCGCCATTTGTTATCGAATCGCCTTAAAGCCAGATCGTCGCATTGGCCGCTCTTCTCTCTGAAACGGTTACATTTATCGTCTACAAAGCTATGTCGCGTGCTGCGGTATGCGGAAACACTAAAAGCACCATAGCAGAACACAGAAGAAGCTTCTATGTTCAAGTTATAGTCAGTAAGAAGTAGTACAATTGAAGTTTTAATTGTCGATTATTCACTTTTTTGCCGGCTTTGGTGGCTTGGACATGACCTAGGACCTTAAGATTTTGCATGAAAGGAGGACTAGCAGCCGCGTTGCACACGAGAATGTGAAAAGTGTTCATAAGTAGTAAAATCCTGAGAAATCCGTCCATTTTCGTCATTTGTTATCGAATTGACTACAAGCCAGATCGTCACATTTTCCATTCTTCTCTCTCAAACGGTTAAATTTAGCGTCTGCAAAGCTATGTCGCGTGCTGCGATATGCCGAAACACTAAAAGCACCATAGTAGAACACAGAAGGAGTTTCTAAGTTGAAGTAATAGCCAGTAAGAAGTAATACAATTCAAGTTTTAGTTGTCGATTATTCACTTTTTAGCCGCCTTGGTGGCTTGGACATGACCTAGGACCTTAAGATTATGCATGAAAGGAGGACTAGCAGCCGCGTTACACGGGAGAATGTGAAAAGTGTTCATATGTAGTAAAAACCTGAGAAATACGTCCGTTTTCGTCATTTGCTATCGAATCGACTTAAAGCCAGATCGTCACATTGGCCGCTTTTCTCTCGGAGACGGTTACATTTATTGTCTGCAAAGCTATGTCGCGTACTGCGGTATGCGGAGACACTAAAAGCACCATAGTAGAACATAGAAGAAGCTTCTAAGTTGAAGTAATAGCCAGTAAGAAGTAGTACAATTCAAGTTTTAGTTGTCGATTATTCACTTTTTAGCCGGCCTTGGTGGCTTGGACATGACCTAGGACCTTAAGATTTTGCATGAAAGGACGACTAGCAGCCGCGTTGCACGGTAGAATGTGAAAAGTGTTCATATGTAGTAAAACCCTGAGAAATCCGTCCGTTTTTGTCATTTGTTATCGAATCGACTTAAAGCCAGATCGTCACATTTTCCGCTTTACTCTCTGAGACGGTTACATTTGTTGTCTTCAAAGCTATGTCGCGAGCTGCGGTATGCGGAGACACTAAAAGCACCATAGTAGAACACAGAAGAAGCTTCTAAGTTGAAGTAATAGCCAGTAAGAAGTAGTACTATTCAAGTTTTAGTTGTCGAATATTCACTTTTTAGCCGGCTTTGGTTGCTTGGACATGGCCTAGGACCTTAAGATTTTGCATGCAAGGAGTACTTGCAGCCGCGTTGCACGGGAGAATGTGAAAAGTGTTCATATGTAGTAAAAACCTGAGAAATCCGTCCGTTTTCGTCATTTGTTATCGAATCGACTTAAAGCCAGATCGTCACATTTGCCGCTTTATTCTCTGAGACGGTTACATTTATCGTCTGCAACGCTATGTCGCGTGCTGCGGTGTGCGGAGACACTAAAAGCACCATAGTAGAACACAGAAGAAGCTTCTATGTTGAAGTAATAGCCAGTAAGAAGTAGTACAATTCAAGTTTTAGTTGTCGATTATTCACTTTTTAGCCGGCTTTGGAGGCTTGGACATGTGGTGGAACCTTAAGATTTTGCATGAAAGGATGACTAGCAGCCGCGTTGCATGGGAGAATGTGAAAAGTGTTCATATGTAGTAAAAACCTGAGAAATCAGTCCGTTTTCGTCATTTGTTATCGAATCGGCTTAAAGCCAGATCGTCACATTGGCCGCCTTTCTCTCTGAGACAGTTACATTTATCGTCTGCAAAGCTATGTCGAGTGCTGCGGTATGCGGAAACACAAAAAGCACCATAGTAGAACACAGAAGAAGCTTCTAAGTTGAAGAAACAGCCAGTAAGAAGTAGTACAATTCAAGTAGTCGATTATTCACTTTATAGCCGGCTTTGGTGGCTTGGACATGACCTAGGACCTTAAGATTTTCCATGGAAGGAGGACTTGCAGCCGCGTTGCACGGGAGAATGTGAAAAGTGTTCATATGTAGTAAAAACCTGAGAAATCCGTCCGTTTTCGGCATTTGTTATCGAATCGACTTAAAGCCAGATCGTCACATTGGCCGTTCTTCTCTCTGAAACGGTTACATTTATCGTCTGCAAAGCTATGTCGCGTGCTGCGGTATGCGGAAACACTAAAAGCACCATAGTAGAACACAGAAGAGGCTTCTAAGTTGAAGAAACAGCCAGTAAGATGTAGTACAATTCAAGTTTTAATTATCGATTATTCACTTTTTAGCCGGCTTTGGTGGCTTGGATATGACCTAGGACCTTAAGATTTTGCATGAAAGGAGGACTAGCAGCCGCGTTGTATGGGAGAATGTTAAAAGTGTTCATATGTAGTAAAACCCTGAGAAATCCGTCCGTTTTCGTCATTTGTTATCGAATCGACTTAAAGCCAGATCGTCACATTTTCCGCTTTACTCTCTGAGACGGTTACATTTGTTGTCTTCAAAGCTATGTCGCGAGCTGCGGTATGCGGAGACACTAAAAGCACCATAGTAGAACACAGAAGAAGCTTCTAAGTTGAAGTAATAGCCAGTAAGAAGTAGTACAATTCAAGTTTTAGTTGTCGATTATTCACATTTTAGCCGGCTTTGGTGGCTTGGACATGACCTAGTACCTTAAGATTTTGCATGAAAGGAGGACTAGCAGCCGCGTTCCACGGGAGAATGTGAAAAGTGTTCATATGTAGTAATAACCTGAGAAATCCGTCCGTTTTCGTCATTTGTTATCGAATCGACTTAAAGCCAGATCGTCACATTGGCCGCTTTTCTCTCTGAGACGGTTACATTTATCGTCTGCAACGCTATGTCGCGTGCTGCGGTGTGCGGAGACACTAAAAGCACCATAGTAGATCACAGAAGAAGCTTCTATGTTGAAGAAATAGCCAGTAAGAAGTAGTACAATTCAAGTTTTAGCTGTCGATTATTCACATTTTAGCCGGCTTTGGTGGCTTGTACATGACCTAGGACCTTAAGATTTTGCATGCAAGGAGTACTTGCAGCCGCGTTGCACGGGAGAATGTGAAAAGTGTTCATATGTAGTAAAAACCTCAGAAATCCGTCCGTTTTCGTCATTTGTTATCGAATCGACTTAAAGCCAGATCGTCACATTGGCCACTTTTCTCTCTGAAACGGTTACATTTATCGTCTGCAACGCTATCTCGCGTGCTGCGGTGTGCGGAGACACTAAAAGCACCATAGTAGAACACAGAAGAAGCTTCTATGTTGAAGTAATAGCCAGTAAGAAGTAGTACAATTCAAGTTTTAGTTGTCGATTATTCACTTTTTAGCCGGCTTTGGTGGCTTGGACATTAGGTGGAACCTTATGATTTTGCATGAAAGGAAGACTAGCAGCCGCGTTGCACGGGAGAATGTGAAAAGTGTTCATATGTAGTAAAAACCTGAGAAATCCGTCCGTTTTCGTAATTTGTTATCGAATCGACTTAAAGTTAGATCGTCACATTGGCCGCTCTACTCTCTGAAACGGTTACATTTATCGTCTGCAAAGCTATGTCGCGTGCTGCTGTATGCGGAAACACAAAAAGCACCATAGTAGAACACAGAAGAAGCTTCTAAGTTGAAGTAATAGCCAGTAAGAAGTAGTACAATTCAAGTTTTTGTTGTCGATTATTCACTTTTTAGCCGGCTTTGGTGGTTTGGACATGACCTAGGACCATACGATTTTGCATGAAAGGAGGACTAGCAGCCGCGTTGCACGGGAGAATGTGAAATGTGTTCATATGTAATAAAAACCTGAGAAATCCGTCCGTTTTCGTCATTTGTTATCGAATCGACTTAAAGCCATATCGTCAGATTGGCCGCTTTTCTCTCTGAGACGGTTACATTTATCGTCTGCAAAGCTATGTCGCGTGCTGCGGTATGCGGAGACACTAAAAGCACCATAGTAGAACACAGAAGGAGCTTCTAAGTTGAAGCAATAGCCAGTAAGAAGTAGTACAATTCAAGTTTTAGTTGTCGATTATTCACTTTTTAGCCGGCTTTGGTGGATTGGATATTACCTAGGACGTTAAGATTTTGCATGAAAGGAGGACTGGCAGCCGCGTTGCACAAGAAAATGTGAAATGTGTTCATATGTGGTAAAAACCTGAGAAATCCGTCCGCTTTCGTCATTTGTTATCGAATCGACTTAAAGCCAGATCGTCACATTGGCCGCTTTTCTCTCTGAAACGGTTACATTTATCGTCTGCAAAGCTATGCCGCGTGCTGCGGTATGCGGAAACACTAAAAGCACCATAGTAGAACACAGAAGAAGCTTCTAAGTTGAAGAAACAGAAAGTAAGAAGTAGTACAATTCAAGTTTTAGTTGTCGATTATTCACTTTATAGCAGGCTTTGGTGGCTTGGACATGACCTAGGACCTTACGATTTTGCATGAAAGGAGGACTTTTAGCGGCGTTGCACGGGAGAATGTGAAAAGTGTTCATATGTAGTAAAAACCAGACAAATCCGTCCGTTTTCGTCATTTGTTATCGAATCGACTTAAAGCCAGATCGTCACATTGGCCGTTCTTCTCTCTGAAACGGTTACATTTATCGTCTGAAATGCTATGTCGCGTGCTGCGGTATGCGGAAACACTAAAAGCACCATAGTAGAAAACAGAAGAAGCTTCTAAGTTGAAGAAACAGCCAGTAAGATGTAGTACAATTCAAGTTTTAATTATCGATTATTCACTTTTTAGCCGGCTTTGGTGGCTTGGATATGACCTAGGACCTTAAGATTTTGCATGAAAGGAGGACTAGCAGCCGCGTTGCACGGGAGAATGTGAAAAGTGTTCATATGTAGTAAAAACCTGAGAAATCCGTCCGTTTCCGTCATTTGTTATCGAATCGATTTAAAGCCAGATCGTCACATTGGCCGCTTTTCTCTCTGAGACGGTTACATTTATCGTCTGCAAAGCTAAGTCGCGTGCTGCGGTATGCGGAGACACTAAAAGCACCATAGTAGAACACAGAAGAAGCTTCTAAGTTGAAGCAATAGCCAGTAAGAAGTAGTACAATTCAAGTTGTAGTTGTCGATTATTCACTTTTTAGCCGGCTTTGGTGGCTTGGACACCACCTAGGACCTTAAGATTTTGCATGAAAGGAGGACTTGCAGCTGCGTTGCACGGGAGAATGTGAAAAGTGTTCATATGTAGTAAAAACCTGAGAAATCCGTCCGTTTTTGTCATTTGTTATCGAATCGACTTAAAGCCAGATCGTCACGTTGGCCGCTCTTCTCTCTGAAACGGTTACATTTATCGTCTGCAAAGCTATGACGCGTGCTGCAGTATGCGGAAACACTAAAAGCACCATAGTAGAACACAGAGGAAGCTTCTAAGTTGAAGTAATAGCCAGTAAGAGGTAGTACAATTCAAGTTTTGGATGTCGATTATTCACTTTTTTGCCGGCTTTGGTGGCTATGACATGACCAAGGACCATAAGATTTTGCATGAAAGGAGGACTAGCAGCCGCGTTGTATGGGAGAATGTGAAAAGTGTTCATATGTAGTAAAAACCTGAGAAATCCGTCCGTTTTCGTCATTTGTTATCGAATCGACTTAAAGCCAGATCGTCACATTGGCAGCCTTTCTCTCTGAGACGGTTACATTTATCGTCTGCAAAGCTATGTCGCGTGCTGCGCTATGCGGAAACACTAAAAGCACCATAGTAGAACACAGAAGAAGCTTCTAAGTTGAAGAGACAGCCAGTAAGATGTAGTACAATTCAAGTTTTAACTATCGATTATTCACTTTTTAGCCGGCTTTGGTGACTTGGATATGACCTAGGACCTTAAGATTTTGCATGAAAGGAGGACTAGCAGCCGCGTTGTATGGGAGAATGTGAAAAGTGTTCATATGTAGTAAAAACCTGAGAAATCAGTCCGTTTTCGTCATTTGTTATCGAATCGACTTAAAGCCAGATCGTCACATTGGCCGAATTTCTCTCTGAGACAGTTACATTTATCGTCTGCAAAGCAATGTCGCGTGCTGCGGTATGCGGAGACACTTAAAGCACCATAGGAGAACACAGAAGAAGCTTCTAAGTTGAAGTAATAGCCAGTAAGAAGTAGTACAATTCAAGTTTTAGTTGTCGATTATTCACTTTTTAGCCGGCTTTGGTGGCTTGGACATGACCTAGGACCTTAAGATAGTGCATGAAAGGAGGACTACCAGCCGCGTTGCACGGGAGAATGTGAAATGTGTTCATATGTAGTAAAAACCTGATAAATCCGTCCGTTTTCGTCATTTGTTATCGAATCGACTTAAAGCTAGATCGTCACATTGGCCGCCCTTCTCTCTGAAACGGTTACATTTATCGTCTACAAAGCTATGTCGCGTGCTGCGGTATGCGGAAACACTAAAAGCACCATAGTAGAACACAGAAGAAGCTTCTATATTGAAGTAATAGCCAGTAAGACGCTGTACAATTGAAGTTTTAGTTGTCGATTATTCACTCTTTAGCCGGCTTTGGTGGCTTGGACATGACCAAGGACCTTAAGATTTTGCATGAAAGGAGGACTAGCAGCCGCGTTCCATGGGATACTGTGAAAAGTGTTCATATGTAGTAAAAACCTTAGAAATCCGTCCGTTTTCGTCATTTGTTATCGAATCGACTTAAAGCAAGATCGTCACATTGGCAGCTTTTCTCTCTGAGACGGTTACATTTATGGTCTGCAAAGCTATGTCGCGTGCTGCGGTGTGCGGAGACACTAAAAGCACCATAGTAGAACACAGAAGAAGCTTCTAAGTTGAAGTAATAGCCAGTAAGAAGTAGTACAATTCAAGTTTTAGTTGTCGATTATTCACTTTTTAGCCGGCTTTGGTGGCTTGGACATGAACTAGGACCTTAAGATTTTGCATGAAAGGAGTACTTGCAGCCGCGTTGCACGGGAGAATGTGAAATATGTTCATATGTAGTAAAAACCTGAGAAATCCGTCCTTTTTCGTCATTTGGTATCGAATCGACTTGAAGCCAGATCGTCACATTGGCCGCTTTTCTCTCTGAGACGGTTACATTTATCGTCTGCCAAGGTATGTCGCGTGCTGCGGTATGCGGAGACACTAAAAGCACCATAGTAGAACACAGAAGAAGCTTCTAAGTTGAAGTAATAGCCAGTAAGACGTAGTATAATTCAAGTTTTAGTTATCGATTATTCACTTTTTAGCCGGCTTTGGTGGCTTTTACATGACCTAGGACCTTACGATTTTGCATGAAAGGAGGTCTAGCAACCACGTTGCATGGGAGAATGTGTAAAGTGTTCATATGAAGTAAAAACCTGAGAAATCCGTCCGTTTTCGTCATTTGTTATCGAATCGACTTGAAGCCAGATCGTCACATTGGCCGCTTTTCTCTCTGAGACGGTTACATTTATCGTCTGCAAAGCTATGTCGCGTGCTGCGGTGTGCGGAGACACTAAAAGCACCATAGTAGAACACAGAAGAAGCATCTAAGTTGAAGAAATAGCCAGTAAGAGGTAGTAGAATAAGAGTTTTAGTTGTCGATTATTCACCTTTTAGCCGACTTTGTTGGCTTCTACATGACCTAGGACCTTAAGATTTTGCATGAAAGGAGGTCTAGCAGCCGCTTTGCATAGGAGAATGTGAAGAGTGTTCATATGTACTAAAATCCTGAGAAATCCGTCCGTTTTCGTCATTTGTTATCGAATCGACTTAAAGCCTGATCGTCAGATTGGCCGTTCTTCTCTCTGAAACGGTTACATTTATCGTCTGCAATGCTATGTCGCGTGCTGCGGTATGCGGAAACACTAAAAGCACCATAGTAGAAAACAGAAGAAGCTTCTAAGTTGAAGAAACAGCCAGTACGATGTAGTACAATTCAAGTTTTAATTATCGATTATTCACTTTTTAGCCGGCTTTAGTGGCTTGGATATGACCTAGGACCTTAAGATTTTGCATGAAAGGAGGACTAGCAGCCGCGTTGCACGGGAGAATGTGAAAAGTGTTCATATGTAGTAAAAACCTGAGAAAACCGTCCGTTTCCTTCATTTGTTAACGAATCGACTTAAAGCCAGATCGTCACATTGGCCGCTTTTCTCTCTGAGACGGTTACATTTATCGTCTGCAAAGCTAAGTCGCGTGCTGCGGTATGCGGAGACACTAAAAGCACCATAGTAGAACACTGAAGAAGCTTCTAAGTTGAAGCAATAGCCAGTAAGAAGTAGTACAATTCAAGTTGTAGTTGTCGATTATTCACTTTTTAGCCGGCTTTGGTGGCTTGGACACCACCTAGGACCTTAAGATTTTGCATGAAAGGAGGACTTGCAGCTGCGTTGCACGGGAGAATGTGAAAAGTGTTCATATGTAGTAAAAACCTGAGAAATCCGTCCGTTTTTGTCATTTGTTATCGAATCGACTTAAAGCCAGATCGTCACGTTGGCCGCTCTTCTCTCTGAAACGGTTACATTTATCGTCTGCAAAGCTATGACGCTTGCTGCAGTATGCGGAAACACTAAAAGCACCATAGTAGAACACAGAAGAAGCTTCTAAGTTGAAGTAATAGCCAGTAAGAGGTAGTACAATTCAAGTTTTGGATGTCGATTATTCACTTTTTTGCCGGCTTTGGTGGCTATGACATGACCTAGGACCATAAGATTTTGCATGAAAGGAGGACTAGCAGCCGCGTTGTATGGGAGAATGTGAAAAGTGTTCATATGTAGTAAAAACCTGAGAAATCAGTCCGTTTTCGTCATTTGTTATCGAATCGACTTAAAGCCAGATCGTCACATTGGCCGCCTTTCTCTCTGAGACGGTTACATTTATCGTCTGCAAAGCTATGTCGCGTGCTGCGCTATGCGGAAACACTAAAAGCACCATAGTAGAACACAGAAGAAGCTTCTAAGTTGAAGAGACAGCCAGTAAGATGTAGTACAATTCAAGTTTTAACTATCGATTATTCACTTTTTTGCCGGCTTTGGTGGCTGGGATATGACCTAGGACGTTAAGATTTTGCATGAAAGGAGGACTAGCAGCCGCGTTGTATGGGAGAATGTGAAAAGTGTTCATATGTAGTAAAAACCTGAGAAATCCGTCCGTTTTCGTCATTTGTTATCGAATCGACTTAAAGCCAGATCGTCACATTGGCCGCTTTTCTCTCTCAGACGGTTACATTTATCGTCTGCAAAGCTATGTCGCGTGCTGCGGTATGCGGAGACACTAAAAGCGCCATAGTAGAACAAAGAAGAAGTTTCTAAGTTGAAGTAATAGCCAGCAAAAAGTAGTACAATTCAAGTTTTAGTTGTCGATTATTCACTTTTTAGCCGGCTTTGGTGGCTTGGACATGACCTAGGACCTTACGTATTTGCATGAAAGGAGTACTTGCAGCCGCGTTGCACGGGAGAATGTGAAATGTGTTCATATGTAGTAATAACCTGAGATATCCGTCCGTTTTCGTCATTTGTTATCGAATCGACTTAAAGCCAGATCGTCACATTGGCCGCTTTTCTCTCTGAGACGGTTACATTTATCGTCTGCAAAGCTATGTCGCGTGCTGCGGTATGCGGAGACACTGAAAGTACCATAGCAGAACACAGAAGAAGCTTCTAAGTTGAAGTAATAGCCAGTAAGAAGTTATACGATTCAAGTTTTAGTAGTCGATTATTCACATTTTAGCCGGCTTTGGTGGCTTGGACATGACCTAGGACGTTAAGATTTTGCATGAAAGGAGGACTAGCAGCCGCGTTGCACGGGAGAATGTGAAAAGTGTTCATATGTAGTAAAAACTTGCGAAATCCATCCGTTTTCGTCATTTGTTATCGAATCGATTTAAAGCCAGATCGTCACAGTGGCCGCTCTTCTCTCTGAAACGGTTACATTTATCGTCTGCAAAGCTATGTCGCGTGCTGCGGTGTGCGGAGACACTAAAAGCACCATAGTAGAACACAGACGAAGCTTCTAAGTTGAAGTAATAGTTAGTAAGAAGTAGTACAATTCAAGTTTTAGTTATCGATTATTCACTTTTCAGCCGGCTTTGGTGGCTTGGACTTGACCTAGGACCTTAAGATTTTGCATGAAAGGAGGTCTAGCAGCCGCGTTGCATGGGAGAATGTGAAAAGTGTTCATATGTAGTAAAAACCTGGGAAACCCGTCCGTTTTCGTCATTTGTTATCGAATCGACTTAAAGCCAGATCGTCACATTGGCCGCTTTTCTCTCTGAGACGGTTACATTTATCGTCTGCAAAGCTACGTCGCATGCTGCGGTGTGCGGAGACTCTAAAAGCACCATAGTAGAACACAGAAGAAGCTTCCAAGTTGGAGTAATAGCCAGTAAGAAGTAGTACAATTCAAGTTTTAGTTATCGATTATTCACTTTTTTAGCCGGCTTTGGTGGCTTTTACATGACCTAGGACCTTAAGATTTTGCATGAAAGGAGGACTAGCAGCCGCGTTGCACGGGAGAATGTGAAAAGTGTTCATATGTAGTAAAAACCTGCGAAATCCGTCCGTTTTCGTCATTTGATATCAAATCGACTTGAAGCCAAATCGTCACATTGGCCGCTCTTCTCTCTGAAACGGTTACATTTATCGTCTGCAAAGCTATGTCGCGTGCTGCTGTAAGCGGAGACACTAAAAGCACCATAGTACAACACAGAAGAAGCTTCTAAGTTGAAGTAATAGTTAGTAAGAAGTAATACAATTCAAGTTTTAGTTGTCGATTTTTTACATTTTAGCCGTCTCTGGTGCCTTGGACATGACCTAGGACCTTACGATTTTGCATGAAAGGAGGACTAGCAGCCGCGTTGCATGGGAGAATGTGAAAAGTGTTCATATGTAGTAAAAACCTGAGAAATGTGTCCGTTTTCGTCATTTGTTATCGAATCGACTGAAAGCCAGATCGTCACATTGGCCGCTGTTCTCTCTGAGACGGTTATATTTATCGTCTGTAAAGCTATGTCGCGTGCTGCGATATGCGGTAACACTAAAAGCACCATAGTAGTACACAGAAGAAGCTTCTATGTTGAAGAAATAGCCAGTAAGAAGTAGTACAATTCAACTTTTAGTTGTCGATTATTCACTTTTTAGATGACTTTGGTGGCTTGGACATGACCTAGGACCTTAAGATTTTGCATGAAAGGAGGACTCTCAGCCGCGTTGCACAGGAGAATGTGAAAATTGTTCATATGTAGTAAAAACCTGAGAAACCCGTCCGTTTTCGTCATTTGTTATCGAAACGACTTAAAGCCAGATCGTCACATTGCCCGCTTTTCTCTCTGAGAAGGTTACATTTATTGTCTGCATAGCTATGTCGCGTGCTGCGGTATGCGGAGACACTAAAAGCACCATAGTAGAACGCAGAAGAAGCTTCTAAGTTGAAGTAATAGCCAGTAAGAAGTAATACAATTCAAGTTTTAGTTGTCGATTATTCACATTTTAGCCGGCTTTGGTGGCTTGGACGTGACCTAGCACCTTAAGATTTTGCATGAAAGGAGGACTAGCAGCCGCGTTGCACGGGAGAATGTGAAAACTGTTCATATGTAGTAAAAACCTGAGAAATCCGTCAGTTTTCGTCATTTGTTATCGAATCGACTTAAAGCCAGATCGTCAATTTGGTCGCTTTTCTCTCTGAGACGGTTACATTTATCGTCTGCAAAGCTATGTCGCGTGCTGCGGTCTGCGGAGACACTAAAAGCACCATAGGAGAACACAGAAGAAGCTTTTAAGTTGAAGTAAAAGAAAGTAAGAAGTAGCACAATTGAAGTTTTAGTTGTCGTTTATTCACTTTTTAGCCGGCTTTGGTGGCCTGGACATGACCTAGGACCTTAAGATTTTGCATGAAAGGAGGACTAGCAGCCGAGTTGCATGGCAGAATGTGAAAAGTGTTCATATGTAGTAAAAACCTAGGAAATCCGTCCGTTTTCGTCATTTGTTATCGAATCGACTTAAAGCCAGATCGTCACATTGGCCGCCTTTCTCACTGAGAAGGTAACATTTATCATCTGCAAAACTATGTCGCGTGCTGCGGTATGCGGAGACACTAAAAGCACCATAGTAGAACGCAGAAGAAGCTTCTAAGTTGAAGTAATAGCCAGTAAGAAGTAATACAATTCAAGTTTTAGTTGTCGATTATTCACATTTTAGCCGGCTTTGGTGGCTTGGACATGACCTAGCACCTTAAGATTTTGCATGAAAGGAGTACTTGCAGGCGCGTTGCATGGGAGAATGTGAAAAGTGTTCATATGTAGTAAAAACCTGAGAAATCCGTCAGTTTTCGTCATTTGTTATCGAATCGACTTAAAGCCAGATCGTCAATTTGGCCGCTTTTCTCTATGAGACGGTTACATTTATCGTCTGCAAAACTATGTCGCATGCTGCGGTATGCGGAGACACTAAAAGCACCATAGTAGAATACAGAAGAAGCTTCTAAGTTGAAGTAATAGCCAGTAAGAAGTAGTGCAATTCAAGTTTTAGTTATCGATTATTCACTTTTTAGCCGGCTTAGGCGGCTTTTACATGACCTAGGACCTTAAGATTTTGCATGAAAGGAGGTCTAGCAGCCGCGTTGTATGGGAGAAAGTGAAAAGTGTTCATATGTAGTAAAAACCTGAGAAATCCGTCCGTTTTCGTCATTTTTTATCGAATCGACTTAAAGCCAGATCGTCACATTGGCCGCTTTTCTCTCTGAGACGGTTACATTTATCGTCTGCAAAGCTATGTCGCGTGCTGCGGTCTGCGGAGACACTAAAAGCACCATAGGAGAACATAGAAGAAGCTTTTAAGTTGAAGTAAAAGAAAGTAAGAAGTAGCACAATTGAAGTTTTAGTTGTCGTTTATTCACTTTTTAGCCGGCTTTGGTGGCCTGGACATGTCCTAGGACCTTAAGATTTTGCATGAAAGGAGGACTAGCAGCCGAGTTGCATGGCAGAATGTGAAAAGTGTTCATATGTAGTAAAAACCTGAGAAATCCGTCCGTTTTCGTCATTTGTTATCGAATCGACTTAAAGCCAGATCGTCAAATTGGCCGCTTTTCTCTCTGAGACGGTTACATTTATCGTCTGCAAAGCTATGTCGCGTGCTGCGGTATGCGGAGACACTAAACGCACCATAGTAGAACACAGAAGGAGCTTCTAAGTTGAAGTAATAGCCAGTAAGAAGTAGTACAACTGAAGTTTTAGTTGCCGATTATTCACTTTTTAGCCGGCTTTGGTGGCGTGGACATGAGGTGGAACCATAAGATTTTGCATGAAAGGAAGACTAGCAGCCACGTTGCACGGGAGAAAGTGAAAAGGGTTCATATGTAGTAAAAACCTGAGAAATCCGTCCGTTTTCGTCATTTGTTATCGAATCGACTTAAAGCCAGATCGTCACATTGGCCGCCTTTCTCTCTGAGAAGGTTACATTTATTGTCTGCAAAGCTATGTCGCGTGCTGCGGTATGCGGAGACACTAAAAGCACCATAGAAGAACACAGAAGATGCTTCTAAGTTGAAGTAATAGCCAGTAAGAAGTAGTACAATTCAAGTTTTAGTTGGTGATTATTCACTTTTTAGCCGGCTTTGGTGGCTTGGACATGACCTAGGACGTTAAGATTTTGCATGAAAGGAGGACTAGCATCCGCGTTGCATGGGAGAATGTGAAAAGTGTTCATATGTAGTAAAAACCTGAGAAATCCGTCCGTTTTCGTCATTTGTTATCGAATCGACTTAAAGCCAGATCGTCAAATTGGCCGCTTTTCTCTCTGAGACGGTTACATTTATCGTCTGCAAAGCTATGTCGCGTGCTGCGGTATGCGGAGACACTAAACGCACCATAGTAGAACACTGAAGAAGCTTCTAAGTTGAAGCAATAGCCAGAAAGAAGTAGTACAATTGAAGTTTTAGTTGTCGATTATTCACTTTTTAGCCGGCTTTGGTGGCTTGGACATGACCTAGGACCATAAGAGTTTGCATGAAAGGAGGACTAACAGCCGCGTTGCACGGGAGAATGTGAAAAGTGTTCATATGTAGTAAAAACCTGAGAAATCCGTCCGTTTTCGTCATTTGTTATCGAATCGACTTAAAGGCAGATCGTCACACTGGCCCCTTTTCTCTCTGAGACGGTTACATTTATCGTCTGCAACGCTATGTCGCGTGCTGCGGTATGCGGAGACACTAAAAGCACCATAGTAGAACACAGAAGAAGCTTCTAAGTTGAAGTAATAGCCAGTAAGAAGTAATACAATTCAAGTTTTAGTTGTCGATTATTCACATTTTAGCAGGCTTTGGTGTCTTGGACATGACCTAGGACCTTAAGATTTTGCATGAAAGGAGGACTAGCAGCCGCGTTGCACGGGAGAATGTGAAAAGTGTTCATATGTAGTAAAAACCTGAGAAATCCGTCCGTTTTCGTCATTTGTTATCGAATCGACTTAAAGCCAGATCGTCACATTGGCCGCTCTTCTCTCTGAAACGGTTACATTTATCGTCTGCAAAGCTATGTCGCGTGCTGCGGTATGTTGAAACACTAAAAGCACCATAGTAGAACACAGAAGAAGCTTCTAAGTTGAAGTAATAGCCAGTAAGAAGTACTACAATTCAAGTTTTAGTTGTCAATTATTCTCTTTTTAGCCGGCTTTGGTGGCTTGGACATGACATAGGACCTTAAGATTTTGCATGAAAGGAGTACTTGCAGCCGCGTTGCACGGGAGAATGTGAAATGTGTTCATATGTAGTAAAAACCTGAGAAATCCGTCCGTTTTCGTCATTTGTTATCGAATCGACTTAAAGCCAGATCGTCACATTGGCCGCTCCACTCTCTGCAACGGTTCATTTATCGTCTGCAAAGCTATGTCGCGCGCTGCAGTATGCGGAAACGCTAAAAGCACCATAGTAGAACACAGAAGAAGCTTCTAAGTTGAAGTAATAGCCAGTAAGATGTAGTACAATTCAAGTTTTAGTTGTCGAATATTCACTTTTTAGCCGGCTTTGGTGGCTTGGACATGACCTAGGACGTTAAGATTTTGCATGAAAGGAGGACTGGCAGCCGCGTTGCACGGGAGAATGTGAAAAGTGTTCATATGTAGTAAAAACCTGAGAAATCCGTCCGTTTTCGTCATCTGTGATCGAATCGCCTTAAAGCCAGTTGGTCACATTGGCCGCTCTACTCTCTGAAACGCTTACACTTATCGTCTGCAAAGCTATGTCGCGTGCTGCGGTATGCCGAAACACTAAAAGCACCATAGTAGAACACAGAAGAAGCTTCTAAGTTGAAGTAATAGCCAGTAAGAAGTAGTACAATTTAAGTTTTAGTTGTCGATTATTCACATTTTAGCCGGCTTTGGTGGCTTGGACATGACCTAGGACCTTAAGATTTTGCATGAAAGGAGGACTAGCAGCCGCGTTGGACGGGAGAATGTGAAAAGTGTTCATATGTAGTAAAAACCTGAGAAATCCGTCCGTTTTCGTCATTTGTTATCGAATCGACTTAAAGCCAGATCGTCACATTGGCCGCTCTTCTCTCTGAAACGGTTACATTTATCGTCTGCAAAGCTATGTCGCGTGCTGCGGTATGCCGAAACACTAAAAGCACCATAGTAGAACACAGAAGAAGCTTCTAAGTTGAAGTAATAGCCAGTAAGAAGTAGTACGATTCAAGTTTTAGTTATCGATTATTCACTTTTTAGCCGGCTTTGGTGGCTTTTACATGACCTAGGACCTTAAGATTTTGCATGAAAGGAGGGCTAGCAGCCGCGTTGCATGGGAGAATGTGAAAAGTGTTCATATGAAGTAAAAAACCTGAGAAATCCGTCCGTTTTCGTCATTTGTTATCGAATCGACTTAAAGCCAGATCGTCACATTGGCCGCTTTTCTCTTTGAGACGGTTACATTTATCGTCTGCAAAGCTATGTCGCGTGCTGCGGTATGCGGAGACACTGAAAGTACCATAGTAGAACACAGAAGAAGCTTCTAAGTTGAAGTAATAGCCAGTAAGAAGTTATACGATTCAAGTTTTAGTAGTCGATTAGTCACATTTTAGCCGGCTTTGGTGGCTTGGACATGACCTAGGACGTTAAGATTTTGCATGAAAGGAGGACTAGCAGCCGCGTTGCACGGGAGAATGTGAAAAGTGTTCATATGTAGTAAAAACCTGAGAAATGTGTCCGTTTTCGTCATTTGTTATCGAATCGACTTAAAGCCAGATCGTCACATTGGCCGCTGTTCTCTCTGAGACGGTTATATTTATCGTCTGCAAAGCTATGTCGCGTGCTGCGATATGCGGTAACACTAAAAGCACCATAGTAGAACACAGAAGAAGCTTCTATGTTGAAGAAACAGCCAGTAAGAAGTAGTACAATTCAACTTTCAGTTGTCGATTATTCACTTTTTAGATGACTTTGGTGGCTTGGACATGACCTAGGACCTTAAGATTTTGCATGAAAGGAGGACTGGCAGCCGCGTTGCACAGGAGAATGTGAAAAGTGTTCATATGTAGTAAAAACCTGAGAAACCCGTCCGTTTTCGTCATTTGTTATCGAATCGACTTAAAGCCAGATCGTCACATTGGCCGCTTTTCTCTGAGAAGGTTACAATTATTGTCTGCATAGCTATGTCGCGTGCTGCGGTATGCGGAGACACTAAAAGCACCATAGTAGAACACAGAAGAAGCTTCTAAGTTGAAGTAATAGCCAGTAAGAAGTAGTACAATTGAAGTTTTAGTTGTCGATTATTCACTTTTTAGCCGGCTTTGGTGGCTTGTAGATGACCTAGGACCTTAAGAATTTGCATGAAAGGAGTACTTGCAGCCGCGTTGCACGAGAGAATGTGAAATGTGTTCATATGTAGTAAAAACCTGAGAAATCCGTCCGTTTTCGTCATTTGTTATCGAATCGACTTAAAGCCAGATCGTCATATTGGCCGCCTTTCTCTCTGAGAAGGTTACATTTATCATCTGCAAAACTATGTCGCGTGCTGCGGTGTGCGGAGACACTAAAAGCACCATAGTAGAACGCAGAAGAAGCTTCTAAGTTGAAGTAATAGCCAGTAAGAAGTAATACAATTCAAGTTTTAGTTGTCGATTATTCACATTTTAGCCGGCTTTGGTGGCTTGGACATGACCTAGCACCTTAAGATTTTGCATGAAAGGAGGACTAGCAGCCGCGTTGCTCGGGAGAATGTGAAAACTGTTCATATGTAGTAAAAACCTGAGAAATCCGTCAGTTTTCGTCATTTGTTATCGAATCGACTTAAAGCCAGATCGACAATTTGGCCGCTTTTCTCTCTGAGACGGTTACATTTATCGTCTGCAAAGGTATGTCGCATGCTGCGGTATGCGGAGACACTAAAAGCACCATAGTAGAATACAGAAGAAGCTTCTAAGTTGAAGTAATAGCCAGTAAGAAGTAGTGCAATTCAAGTTTTAGTTATCGATTATTCACTTTTTAGCCGGCTTTGGCGGCTTTTACATGACCTAGGACCTTAAGATTTTGCATGAAAGGAGGTCTAGCAGCCGCGTTGTATGGGAGAAAGTGAAAAGTGTTCATATGTAGTAAAAACCTGAGAAATCCGTCCGTTTTCGTCATTTTTTATCGAATCGACTTAAAGCCAGATCGTCACATTGGCCGCTTTTCTCTCTGAGACGGTTACATTTATCGTCTGCAAAGCTATGTCGCGTGCTGCGGTCTGCGGAGACACTAAAAGCACCATAGGAGAACACAGACGAAGCTTTTAAGTTGAAGTAAAAGAAAGTAAGAAGTAGCACAATTGAAGTTTTAGTTGTCGTTTATTCACTTTTTAGCCGGCTTTGGTGGCCTGGACATGACCTAGGACCTTAAGAATTTGCATGAAAGGAGGACTAGCAGCCGAGTTGCATGGCAGAATGTGAAAAGTGTTCATATGTAGTAAAAACCTAGGAAATCCGTCCGTTTTCGTCATTTGTTATCGAATCGACTTAAAGCCAGATCGTCACATTGGCCGCTTTTCTCTCTGAGAAGGTTACATTTATTGTCTGCATAGCTATGTCGCATGCTGCGGTATGCGGAGACACTAAAAGCACCATAGTAGAACACAGAAGAAGCTTCTAAGTTGAAGTAATAGCCAGTAAGAAGTAGTACAATTCAACTTTTAGTTGTCGATTATTCACTTTTTAGCCGGCTTTGGTGGCTTGGACATGACCAAGGACCTTAAGAATTTGCATGAAAGGAGTACTTGCAGCCGCGTTGCACGGGAGAATGTGAAATGTGTTCATATGTAGTAAAAACCTGAGAAATCCGTCCGTTTTCGTCATTTGTTATCGAATCGACTTAAAGCCAGATCGTCAAATTGGCCGCCTTTCTCTCTGAGAAGGTTACATTTATTGTCTGCAAAGCTATGTCGCGTGCTGCGGTATGCGGGGACACTAAAAGCACCATAGAAGAACACAGAAGATGCTTCTAAGTTGAAGTAATAGCCAGTAAGAAGTAGTACAATTGAAGTTTTAGTTGTCGATTATTCACTTTTTAGCCGGCTTTGGTGGCTTGGACATGACCTAGGACGTTAAGATTTTGCATGAAAGGAGGACTAGCATCCGCGTTGCATGGGAGAATGTGAAAAGTGTTCATATGTAGTAAAAACCTGAGAAATCAGTCCGTTTTCGTCATTTGTTACGAATCGACTTAAAGCCAGATCGTCAAATTGGCCGCTTTTCTCTCTGAGACGGTTACATTTATCGTCTGCAAAGCTATGTCGCGTGCTGCGGTATGCGGAGACACTAAACGCACCATAGTAGAACACAGAAGAAGCTTCTAAGTTGAAGTAATAGCCAGTAATAAGTAGTACAATTCAAGTTTTAGTTGTCGATTATTCACTTTTTAGCCGGCATTGGTAGCTCGGACATCACCTAGGACGTTAACATTTTGCATGAAAGGAGGACTGGCAGCCGCGTTGCACGGGGGAATATAAAAAGTGTTCATATGTAGTAAAAACCTGAGAAATCCGTCCGTTTTCGTCATTTGTTATCGAATCGACTTAAAGCCAGATCGTCACATTGGCCGCCTTTCTCTCTGAGAAGGTTACATTTATTGTCTGCAAAGCTATTTCGCGTGCTGCGGTATGCGGAGACACTAAAAGCACCATAGAAGAACACAGAAGATGCTTCTAAGTTGAAGTAATAGCCAGTAAGAAGTAGTACAATTCAAGTTTTAGTTGGTGATTATTCACTTTTTAGCCGGCTTTGGTGGCTTGGACATGACCTAGGACGTTAAGATTTTGCATGAAAGGAGGACTAGCATCCGCGTAGCATGGGAGAATGTGAAAAGTGTTCATATGTAGTAAAAAAATGAGAAATCCGTCCGTTTTCGTCATTTGTTATCGAATCGACTTAAAGTCAGATCGTCAAATTGGCCGCTTTTCTCTCTGAGACGGTTACATTTATCGTCTGCAAAGCTATGTCGCGTGCTGCGGTATGCGGAGACACTAAAAGCACCATAGTAGAACACAGAAGAAGCTTCTAAGTTGAAGTAATAGCCAGTAAGAAGTAATACAATTCAAGTATTAGTTGTCGATTATTCACATTTTAGCAGGCTTTGGTGGCTTGGACATGACCTAGGACCTTAAGATTTTGCATGAAAGGTGGACTAGCAGCCGCGTTGCACGGGAGAATGTGAAAAGTGTTCATATGTAGTAAAAACCTGAGAAATCCGTCCGTTTTCGTCAATTGTTATCGAATCGACTTTAAGCCAGATCGTCACATTGGCCGCTCTTCTCTCTGAAACGGTTACATTTATCGTCTACAAAGCTATGTCGCGTGCTGCGTTATGCGGAAACACTAAAGGCACCATAATAGAACACAGAAGAAGCTTCTATGTTGATGTGATAGCCAGTAAGAAGTAGTACAATTAAAGTTTTAGTTGTTGATTATTCACTTTTTAGCCGGCTTTGGTGGCTTTTACATGACCTAGGACCTTAAGATTTTGCATGAAAGGAGGTCTAGCAGCCGCGTTGCACGGGAGAATGTGAAAAGTGTTCATATGTAGTAAAAACCTGAGAAATCCGTCCGTTTTCGTCATTTGTTATCGAATCGACTTAAAGCCAGATCGTCACATTGGCCGCTTTTCTCTCTGAGACTGTTACATTTATCTTCTGCAAAGCTATGTCACGTGCTGCGGTCTGCGGAGACACTAAAAGCACCATAGGAGAACACAGAAGAAGCTTCTAAGTTGAAGTAATAGAAAGTAAGAAGTAGTACAATTGAAGTTTTAGTTGTCGATTATTCACTTTTTAGCCGGCTTTGGTGGCTTGGACATGACCTAGGACCTTAAGATTTTGCATGAAAGGAGGACTAGCAGCCGCGTTGCATGGCAGAATGTGAAAAGTGTTCATATGTAGTAAAAACCAGAGAAATGCGTCCGTTTTCGTCATTTGTTATCGAATTGACTTGAAGCCAGATCGTCACATTGGCCGCTTTTCTCTCTGAGACGGTTACATTTATCGTCTGCAAAGCTATGTCGCGTGCTGCGGTATGCGGAGACACTAAAAGCACCATAGTAGAACACAGAAGAAGCTTCTAAGTTGAAGTAATAGCCAGTAAGAAGTAGTAAAATTGAAGTTTTAGTTGTCGCTTATTCACTTTTTAGCCGGCTTTGGTGGCTTGGACATGACCTGGGACCATAAGATTTTACATGAAAAGAGGACTGGCAGCCGCGTTGCACGGGAGAATGTGAAAAGTGTTCATATGTGGTAAAAACCTGATATATCCGTCCGTTTTCGTCATTTGTTATCGAATCGACTTAAAGGCAGATCGTCACATTGGCCGCTTTTCTCTCTGAGACTGTTACATTTATCGTCTGCAACGCTATGTCGCGTGCTGCGGTATGCGGAGACACTAAAAACAACATAGTAGAACACAGAAGAAGCTTCTAAGTTGAAGTAATAGCCAGTAAGAAGAAATACAATTCAAGTTTTAGTTGTCGATTATTCACATTTTAGCCGGCTTTGGTGGCTTGGACATGACCTAGGACCTTAACATTTTGCCTGAAAGGAGGACTAGCAGCCGCGTTGCACGGGAGAATGTGAAAAGTGTTCATATGTAGTAAAAACCTGAGAAATCCGTCCGTTTTCGTCATTTGTTATCGAATCGACTTAAAGCCAGATCGTCACATTGGCCGCTCTTCTCTCTGAAACGGTTACATTTATCGTCTGCAAAGCTATGTAGCGTGCTGCGGTATGCGGAGACACTAAAAGCACCATAGTAGAACACAGAAGAAACTTCAAAGTTGAAGTAATAGCCAGTAAGAAGTAGTACAATTCAAGTTTTAGTTGTCGATTATTCACTTTTTAGCCTGCTTTGGTGGCTTGGATATGACCTAGGACCATAAGATTTTGCATGAAAGGAGGACTAGCAGACGCGTTGCACGGGAGAATGTGAAAAGTGTTCATATGTAGTAAAAACCTGAGAAATCCGTCCGTTTTCGTCATTTGTTATCGAATCGACTTAAAGCCACATAGTCACATTGGCCGCTCTACTCTCTGAAACGGTTACATTTATCGTCTGCAAAGCTATGTCGCGTGCTGCAGTATGCGGAAACACTAAAAGCACCATAGTAGAACACTGAAGAAGCTTCTATGTTGAAGTAATAGCCAGTAAGAAGTAGTGCAATTGAAGTTTTAGTTGTCGATTATTCACATTTTAGCCGGCTTTGGTGGCTTGGACATGAGGTGGAACCATAAAATTTTGCATGAAAGGAAGACTAGCAGCCACGTTGCACCGGAGAATGTGAAAAGTGTTCATATGTAGTAAAAACCTGAGAAATCCATCGTTTTCGTCATTTGTTATCAAATCGTCTTAAAGCCATATCGTCACATTGGCTGCTTTTCTCTCTGAGACGGTTACATTTATCGTCTGCAAATCTATGTCGCCTGCTGTGGTATGCGGAGACACTAAAAGCACCATAGTAGAACACTGAAGAAGCTTCTAAGTTGAAGCAATAGCCAGTAAGAAGTAGTACAATTGAAGTTTTAGTTGTCGATTATTCACTTTTTAGCCGGCTTTGGTGGCTTGGACATGACCTAGGATAATAAGATTTTGCATGAAAGGAGGACTAACAGCCGCGTTGCACGGGAGAATGTGAAAAGTGTTCATATGTAGTAAAAACCTGAGAAATCCGTCCGTTTTCGTCATTTGTTATCGAATCGTCTTAAAGCCAGATCGTCACATTGGCCGCTTTTCTCTCTGAGACGGTTACATTTATCGTCTGCAAAGCTATGTCGCGTGCTGCGGTATGCGGAGACACTAAAAGCACCATAGTAGAACACTGAAGAAGCTTCTAAGTTGAAGCAATAGCCAGAAAGAAGTAGTACAATTGAAGTTTTAGTTGTCGATTATTCACTTTTTAGCCGTCTTTGGTGGCTTGGACATGACCTAGGATAATAAGATTTTGCATGAAAGGAGGCCTTACAGCCGCGTTGCACGGGAGAATGTGAAAAGTGTTCATATGTAGTAAAAACCTGAGAAATCCGTCCGCTTTCGTCATTTGTTATCGAATCGTCTTAAAGCCAGATCGTCACATTGGCCGCTTTTCTCTCTGAGACGGTTACATTTATCGTCTGCAAAGCTATGTCGCGTGCTGCGGTATGCGGAGACACTAAAAGCACCATAGTAGAACACTGAAGAAGCTTCTAAGTTGAAGCAATAGCCAGAAAGAAGTAGTACAATTGAAGTTTTAGTTGTCGATTATTCACTTTTTAGCCGGCTTTGGTGGCTTGGACATGACCTAGGACCATAAGATTTTGCATGAAAGGAGGACTAACAGCCGCGTTGCACGGGAGAATGTGAAAAGTGGTCATATGTAGTAAAAACCTGAAAAATGCGTCCGTTTTCGTCATTTGTTATCGAATCGAATTAAAGCCACATAGTCACATTGGCTGCTTTTCTCTCTGAGACTGTTACATTTATCGTCTGCAAAGCTGTGTCGCGTGCTGCGGTCTGCGGAGACACTAAAAGCACCATAGGAGAACACAGAAGAAGCTTCTAAGTTGAAGTAATAGCCAGTAAGAAGTAGTACAATTTAAGTTTTAGTTGTCGATTATACACATTTTAGCTGGCTTTGGTGGCTTGGACATGACCTAGGACCATAAGATTTTGCATGAAAGGAGGACTAGTTGCCGCGTTGCATGGGAGAAAGTGAAAAGAGTTCATATGTAGTAAAAACCTGAGAAATCCGTCCGTTTTCGTCATTTGTTATCGAATCGACTTAAAGCCAATTCGTCACATTGGCCGCTTTTCTCTCTGAGACGGTTACATTTATCGTCTGCAAAGCTATGTCGCGTGCTGCGGGATGCGGAGACACTAAAAGCACCATAGTAGAACACAGAAGAAGCTTCTAAGTTGAAGTAATAGCCAGTAAGAAGTAGTACAATTCAAGTTTTAGTTGTCGATTATTCACTTTTTAGCCGGCTTTGGTGGCTTGGACATGACCTAGGACCATAAGATTTTGCATGAAAGGAGGACTAGCAGCCGCGTTGCACGGGAGAATGTGAAAAGTGTTCATATGTAGTAAAAGCCTGAGAAATCCGTCCGTTTTCGTCATTTGTTATCGAATCGACTTAAAGCCAGATCGTCACATTGGCCCCTCTTCTCTCTGAAACGGTTACATTTATCGTCTGCAAAGCTCTGTCGCGTGCTGCAGTATGCGGAAACCCTAAAAGCACCATAGTAGAACACAGAAGAAGCTTCTAAGTTGAAGTAATAGCCAGTAAGAAGTATTTCAATTCAAATTTAGTTGTCGATTATTCACTTTTTAGCCGGCTTTGGTGGCTTGGACATGACCTAGGACCTTAAGATTTTGCATGAAAGAAGGACTAGCAGCCGCGTTGCACGGGAGAATGTGAAAAGTGTTCATATGTAGTAAAAACCTGAGAAATCCGTCCGTTTTCGTCATTTGTTATCGAATCGACTTAAAGCCAGATCGTCACATTGGCCCCTCTTCTCTCTGAAACGGTTACATTTATCGTCTGCAAAGCTATGTCGCGTGCTGCGGTATGCGGAAACACTAAAAGCACCATAGTAGAACACAGAAGAAGCTTCTATGTTGATGTGATAGCCAGTAAGAAGTAGTACAATTAAAGTTTTAGTTGTCGATTATTCACTTTTTAGCCGGCTTTGGTGGCTTTTACATGACCTAGGACCTTAAGATTTTGCATGAAAGGAGGTCTAGCAGCCGCGTTGCACGGGAGAATGTGAAAAGTGTTCATATGTAGTAAAAACCTGAGAAATCCGTCCGTTTTCGTCATTTGTTATCGAATCGACTTAAAGCCAGATCGTCACATTGGCCGCTTTTCTCTCTGAGACTGTTACATTTATCTTCTGCAAAGCTATGTCACGTGCTGCGGTCTGCGGAGACACTAAAAGCACCATAGGAGAACACAGAAGAAGCTTCTAAGTTGAAGTAATAGAAAGTAAGAAGTAGTACAATTGAAGTTTTAGTTGTCGATTATTCACTTTTTAGCCGGCTTTGGTGGCTTGGACATGACCTAGGACCTTAAGATTTTGCATGAAAGGAGGACTAGCAGCCGCGTCGCATGGCAGAATGTGAAAAGTGTTCATATGTAGTAAAAACCAGAGAAATGCGTCCGTTTTCGTCATTTGTTATCGAATTGACTTGAAGCCAGATCGTCACTATGGCCGCTTTTCTCTCTGAGACGGTTACATTTATCGTCTGCAAAGCTATGTCGCGTGCTGCGGTATGCGGAGACACTAAAAACAACATAGTAGAACACAGAAGAAGCTTCTAAGTTGAAGTAATAGCCAGTAAGAAGAAATACAATTCAAGTTTTAGTTGTCGATTATTCACATTTTAGCCGGCTTTGGTGGCTTGGACATGACCTAGGACCTTAACATTTTGCCTGAAAGGAGGACTAGCAGCCGCGTTGCACGGGAGAATGTGAAAAGTGTTCATATGTAGTAAAAACCTGAGAAATCCGTCCGTTTTCGTCATTTGTTATCGAATCGACTTAAAGCCAGATCGTCACATTGGCCGCTCTTCTCTCTGAAACGGTTACATTTATCGTCTGCAAAGCTATGTAGCGTGCTGCGGTATGCGGAGACACTAAAAGCACCATAGTAGAACACAGAAGAAACTTCAAAGTTGAAGTAATAGCCAGTAAGAAGTAGTACAATTCAAGTTTTAGTTGTCGATTATTCACTTTTTAGCCGGCTTTGGTGGCTTGGATATGACCTAAGACCATAAGATTTTGCATGAAAGGAGGACTAGCAGACGCGTTGCACGGGAGAATGTGAAATGTGTTCATATGTAGTAAAAACCTGAGAAATCCGTCCGTTTTCGTCATTTGTTATCGAATCGACTTAAAGCCACATAGTCACATTGGCCGCTCTACTCTCTGAAACGGTTACATTTATCGTCTGCAAAGCTATGTCGCGTGCTGCAGTATGCGGAAACACTAAAAGCACCATACTAGAACACTGAAGAAGCTTCTATATTGAAGTAATAGCCAGTAAGAAGTAGTGCAATTGAAGTTTTAGTTGTCGATTATTCACATTTTAGCCGGCTTTGGTGGCTTGGACATGAGGTGGAACCATAAAATTTTGCATGAAAGGAAGACTAGCAGCCACTTTGCACCGGAGAATGTGAAAAGTGTTCATATGTAGTAAAAACCTGAGAAATCCATCGTTTTCGTCATTTGTTATCAAATCGTCTTAAAGCCAGATCGTCACATTGGCTGCTTTTCTCTCTGAGACGGTTACATTTATCGTCTGCAAATCTATGTCGCCTGCTGTGGTATGCGGAGACACTAAAAGCACCATAGTAGAACACTGAAGAAGCTTCTACGTTGAAGCAATAGCCAGTAAGATGTAGTACAATTGAAGTTTTAGTTGTCGATTATTCACTTTTTAGCCGGCTTTGGTGGCTTGGACATAACCTAGGATAATAAGATTTTGCATGAAAGGAGGACTAACAGCCGCGTTGCACGGGAGAATGTGAAAAGTGTTCATATGTAGTAAAAACCTGAGAAATCCGTCCGTTTTCGTCATTTGTTATCGAATCGTCTTAAAGCCAGATCGTCACATTGGCCGCATTTCTCTCTGAGACGGTTACATTTATCGTCTGCAAAGCTATGTCGCGTGCTGCGGTATGCGGAGACACTAAAAGCACCATAGTAGAACACTGAAGAAGCTTCTAAGTTGAAGCAATAGCCAGAAAGAAGTAGTACAATTGAAGTTTTAGTTGTCGATTATTCACTTTTTAGCCGGCTTTGGTGGCTTGGACATGACCTAGGACCATAAGATTTTGCATGAAAGGAGGACTAACAGCCGCGTTGCACGGGAGAATGTGAAAAGTGTTCATATGTAGTAAAAACCTGAGAAATCCGTCCGTTTTCGTCATTTGTTATCGAATCGACTTAAAGCCAGATCGTCACATTGGTCGCTTTTCTCTCTGGGACGGTTACATTTATCGTCTGCAAAGCTATGTCGCGTGCTGCGGTATGCGGAGATACTAAAAGCACCATAGTAGAACACAGAAGAAACTTCAAAGTTGAATCAATAGCCAGTAAGAAGTAGTACAATTCAAGTTTTAGTTGTCGATTATTCACTTTTTAGCCGGCTTTGGTGGCTTATATATGACCTAGGACCATAAGATTTTACATGAAAGGACGACTAGCAGACGCGTTGCACGGGAGAATGTGAAAAGTGTTCATATGTAGTAAAAACCTGAGAAATCCGTCCGTTTTCGTCATTTGTTATCGAATCGACTTAAAGCCACATACTCACATTGGCCGCTCTACTCTCTGAAACGGTTACATTTATCGTCTGCAAAGCTATGTCGCGTGCTGCAGTATGCGGAAACACTAAAAGCACCATAGTAGAACACAGAAGAAGCTTCTAAGTTGAAGTAATAGCCAGTAAGTATTTCAATTCAAATTTAGTTGTCGATTATTCACTATTTAGCCGGCTTTGGTGGCTTGGACATGACCTAGGACCTTAAGATTTTGCATGAAAGGAGGACTAGCAGCCGCGTTGCACGGGAGAATGTGAAAAGTGTTCATATGTAGTAAAAACCTGAGAAATCCGTCCGTTTTCGTCATTTGTTATCGAATCGACTTAAAGTCAGATCGTCACATTGGCCCCTCTTCTCTCTGAAACGGTTACATTTATCGTCTACAAAGCTAAGTCGCGTGCTGCGGTATGCGGAAACACTAAAAGCACCATAGTAGAACACAGAAGAAGCTTCTAAGTTGAAGTAATAGCCAGTAAGAAGTAGCACAATTCATGTTTTAGTTGTCGATTATTCACTTTTTAGCCGGCTTTGGTGCCTTGGACATGACCTGGGACCTTACGATTTTGCATGAAAGGAGGACTAGCAGCCGCGTTGCATGGGAGAATGTGAAAAGTGTTCATGTGTAGTAAAAACCTGAGAAATCCGATCGTTTTCGTCATTTGTTATCGAATCGACTTAAAGCCAGATCGTCACATTTGCCGCCTTTCTCTCTGAGAAGGTTACACTTATTGTCTGCAAAGCTATGTCGCGTGCTGCAGTATGCGGAGACACTAAAAGCACCATAGAAGAACACAGAAGATGCTTCTAAGTTGAAGTAATAGCCAGTAAGTAGTAGTACAATTGAAGTTTTAGTTGTCGATTATTCACTTTTTAGCCGGCTTTGGTGGCTTGGACATGACCTAGGACCTTAAGATTTTGCATGAAAGGAGGACTAGCAGCCGCGTTGCACGGGAGAATGTGAAAAGTGTTCATATGTAGTAAAAACCTGAGAAATCCGTCCGTTTTCGTCATTTGTTATCGAATCGACTTAAAGCCAGATCGTCACATTGGCCGCTCTTCTCTCTGAAACGGTTACATTTATCGTCTACAAAGCTATGTCGCGTGCTGCGTTATGCGGAAACACTAAAAGCACCATAGTAGAACACTGAAGAAGCTTCTATGTTGAAGTAATAGCCAGTAAGAAGTAGTACAAATGAAGTTTTAGTTGTCGATTATTCACTTTTTAGCCGGCTTTGGTTGCTTGGACATGAGGTGGAACCATAAAATTTTGCATGAAAGGAAGACTAGCAGCCACGTTGCACCGGAGAATGCGAAAAGTGTTCATATGTAGTAAAAACCTGAGAAATCCGTCCGTTTTCGTCATTTGTTATCGAATCGTCTTAAAGCCAGATCGTCACATTGGCTGCTTTTCTTTCTGAGACGGTTACATTTATCGTCTGCAAATCTATGTCGCGTGCTGCGGGATGCGGAGACACTAAAAGCACCATAGTAGAACACAGAAGAAGCTTCTAAGTTGAAGTAATAGCCAGTAAGAAGTAATACAATTCAAGTTTTAGTTGTCGATTATTCACATTTTAGCCGGCTTTGGTGGCTTGGACATGACCTAGGACCTTAAGATTTTGCATGAAAGGAGGACTAGCAGCCGCGTTGCACGGGAGAATGTGAAAAGTGTTCATATGTAGTAAAAACCTGAGAAATCCGTCCGTTTTCGTCATTTGTTATCGAATCGTCTTAAAGCCAGATCGTCACATTGGCTGCTCTTCTCTCTGAAACGGTTACACTTATCGTTTGCAAAGCAATGTCGGGTGCTAGGGTATGCCGAAACACTAAAAGCACCATAGTAGAACACAGAAGAAGCTTCTAAGTTGAAGCAATAGCCAGAAAGAAGTAGTACAATTGAAGTTTTAGTTGTCGATTATTCACTTTTTAGCCGGCTTTGGTGGCTTGGACATGACCTAGGACCATAAGATTTTGCATGAAAGGAGGACTAACAGCCGCGTTGCACGGGAGAATGTGAAAAGTGTTCATATGTAGTAAAAACCTGAGAAATCCGTCCGTTTTCGTCATTTGTTATCGAATCGACTTAAAGCCAGATCGTCACATTGGCCGCTTTTCTCTCTGGGACGGTTACATTTATCGTCTGCAAAGCTATGTCGCGTGCTGCGGTATGCGGAGACACTAAAAGCACCATAGTAGAACACAGAAGAAACTTCAAAGTTGAATCAATAGCCAGTAAGAAGTAGTACAATTCAAGTTTTAGTTGTCGATTATTCACTTTTTAGCCGGCTTTGGTGGCTTATATATGACCTAGGACCATAAGATTTTACATGAAAGGACGACTAGCAGACGCGTTGCACGGGAGAATGTGAAAAGTGTTCATATGTAGTAAAAACCTGAGAAATCCGTCCGTTTTCGTCATTTGTTATCGAATCGACTTAAAGCCACATAGTCACATTGGCCGCTCTACTCTCTGAAACGGTTACATTTATCGTCTGCAAAGCTATGTCGCGTGCTGCAGTATGCGGAAACACTAAAAGCACCATAGTAGAACACAGAAGAAGCTTCTAAGTTGAAGTAATAGCCAGTAAGAAGTATTTCAATTCAAATTTAGTTGTCGATTATTCACTATTTAGCCGGCTTTGGTGGCTTGGACATGACCTAGGACCTTAAGATTTTGCATGAAAGGAGGACTAGCAGCCGCGTTGCACGGGAGAATGTGAAAAGTGTTCATATGTAGTAAAAACCTGAGAAATCCGTCCGTTTTCGTCATTTGTTATCGAATCGACTTAAAGTCAGATCGTCACATTGGCCCCTCTTCTCTCTGAAACGGTTACATTTATCGTCTACAAAGCTATGTCGCGTGCTGCGGTATGCGGAAACACTAAAAGCACCATAGTAGAACACAGAAGAAGCTTCTAAGTTGAAGTAATAGCCAGTAAGAAGTAGCACAATTCATGTTTTAGTTGTCGATTATTCACTTTTTAGCCGGCTTTGGTGCCTTGGACATGACCTGGGACCTTACGATTTTGCATGAAAGGAGGACTAGCAGCCGCGTTGCATGGGAGAATGTGAAAAGTGTTCATGTGTAGTAAAAACCTGAGAAATCAGTCCGTTTTCGTCATTTGTTATCGAATCGACTTAAAGCCAGATCGTCACATTTGCCGCCTTTCTCTCTGAGAAGGTTACACTTATTGTCTGCAAAGCTATGTCGCGTGCTGCAGTATGCGGAGACACTAAAAGCACCATAGAAGAACACAGAAGATGCTTCTAAGTTGAAGTAATAGCCAGTAAGAAGTAGTACAATTGAAGTTTTAGTTGTCGATTATTCACTTTTTAGCCGGCTTTGGTGGCTTGGACATGACCTAGGACCTTAAGATTTTGTTTGAAAGGAGGACTAGCAGCCGCGTTGCACGGGAGAATGTGAAAAGTGTTCATATGTAGTAAAAACCTGAGAAATCCGTCCGTTTTCGTCATTTGTTATCGAATCGACTTAAAGCCAGATCGTCACATTGGCCGCTCTTCTCTCTGAAACGGTTACATTTATCGTCTACAAAGCTATGTCGCGTGCTGCGTTATGCGGAAACACTAAAAGCACCATAGTAGAACACTGAAGAAGCTTCTATGTTGAAGTAATAGCCAGTAAGAAGTAGTACAAATGAAGTTTTAGTTGTCGATTATTCACTTTTTAGCCGGCTTTGGTTGCTTGGACATGAGGTGGAACCATAAAATTTTGCATGAAAGGAAGACTAGCAGCCACGTTGCACCGGAGAATGCGAAAAGTGTTCATATGTATTAAAAACCTGAGAAATCCGTCCGTTTTCGTCATTTGTTATCGAATCGTCTTAAAGCCAGATCGTCACATTGGCTGCTTTTCTTTCTGAGACGGTTACATTTATCGTCTGCAAATCTATGTCGCGTGCTGCGGGATGCGGAGACACTAAAAGCACCATAGTAGAACACAGAAGAAGCTTCTAAGTTGAAGTAATAGCCAGTAAGAAGTAATACAATTCAAGTTTTAGTTGTCGATTATTCACATTTTAGCCGGCTTTGGTGGCTTGGACATGACCTAGGACCTTAAGATTTTGCATGAAAGGAGGACTAGCAGCCGCGTTGCACGGGAGAATGTGAAAAGTGTTCATATGTAGTAAAAACCTGAGAAATCCGTCCGTTTTCGTCATTTGTTATCGAATCGTCTTAAAGCCAGATCGTCACATTGGCTGCTCTTCTCTCTGAAACGGTTACACTTATCGTTTGCAAAGCAATGTCGGGTGCTAGGGTATGCCGAAACACTAAAAGCACCATAGTAGAACACAGAAGAAGCTTCTAAGTTAAAGTAATAGCCAGTAAGAAGTAGTACAATTCAAGTTTTAGTTGTCGATTATTCACTTTTTAGCCGGCTTTGGTGGCTTGGACATGACCTAGGACCATAAGATTTTGCAGGAAAGGAGGACTAGCAGCCGCGTTGCACGGGAGAATGTGAAAAGTGTTCATATGTAGTAAAAACCTGAGAAATCCGTCAGTTTTCGTCATTTGTTATCGAATCGACTTAAACCCAGATCGTCAATTTGGCCGCTTTTCTCTCTGAGACGGTTACATTTATCGTCTGCAAAGCTATGTCGCGTGTTGCGGTATGCGGAGACACTAAAAGCACCATAGTAGAACACTGAAGAAGCTTCTAAGTTGAAGCAATAGCCGTCCGTTTTCGTCATTTGTTATCGAATCGATTTAAAGCCAGATCGTCACATTGGCCGCTTTTCTCTCTGAGACGGTTACATTTATCGTCTGCAAAGCTATGTCGCGTGCTGCGGTATGCGGAGACACTAAAAGCACCATTGTAGAACAAAGAAGAAACTTCAAAGTTGAAGTAATAGCCAGTAAGAAGTAGTGCAATTCAAGTTTTAGTTATCGATTATTCACTTTTTAGTCGGCTTTGGCGGATTTTTCATGACCTAGGACCTTAAGATTTTGCATGAAAGGAGGACTAGCAGCCGCGTTGTATGGGAGAATGTGAAAAGTGTTCATATGTAGTAAAAACCTGAGAAATCCGTCCGTTTTCGTCATTTTTTATCGAATCGACTTAAAGCCAGATCGTCACATTGGCCGCTTTTCTCTCTGAGACGGTTACATTTATCGTCTGCAAAGCTATGTCGCGTGCTGCGGTATGCGGAGACACTAAAAGCACCATAGTAGAACGCAGAAGAAGCTTCTAAGTTGAAGTAATAGCCAGTAAGAAGTAATAAAATTCAAGTTTTAGTTGTCGATTATTCACCTTTTAACCGGCTTTGGTGGCTTCGACATCACCTAGGACGTTAAGATTATGCATGAAAGGAGGACTGGCAGCCGCGTTGCACGGGAGAATGTGAAAAGTGTTCATATGTGGTAAAAACCTGAGAAATGCTTGCGTTTTCGTCATTTGTTATCGAATCGACTTAAAGCCAGATCGTCACATTGGCCGCTTTTCTCTCTGAGACGGTTACATTTATCGTCTACAAAGCTATGTCGTGTGCTGCGGTATGCGGAGACAATAAAAGCACCATAGTAGAACACAGAAGAAGCTTCTAAGTTGAAGTAATAGCCAGTAAGAAGTAGTAAAATTGAAGTTTTAGTTGTCGATTATTCACTTTTTAGCCGGCTTTGGTGGCTTGGACATGACTTAGGACCTTAAGATTTTGCATGAAAGGAGGACTAGCAGCCGCGTTGCACGGGAGAATGTGAAAAGTGTTCATATGTGGTAAAAACCTGAGAAATGCGTCCGTTTTCGTCATTTGTTATCGAATCGACTTAAAGCCAGATCGTCACATTGGCCGCTTTTCTCTCTGAGACGGTTACATTTATCGTCTGCAAAGCTATGTCGCGTGCTGCGGTATGCGGAGACACTAAAAGCACCATAGTAGAACACAGAAGAAGCTTCTAAGTTGAAGTAATAGCCAGTAAGAAGTAGTACAATTGAAGTTTTAGTTGTCGATTATTCACTTTTTAGCCGGCTTTGGTGGCTTGGACATGACCTAGAACCATAAGATTTTGCATGAAAGGAGGACTAGCAGCCGCGTTGCATGGGAGAATGTGAAAAGTGTTCATGTGTAGTAAAAACCTGAGAAATCCGTCCGTTTTCGTCATTTGTTATCGAATCGACTTAAAGCCAGATCGTCACATTTGCCGCCTTTCTCTCTGAGAAGGTTACACTTATTGTCTGCAAAGCTATGTCGCGTGCTGCAGTATGCGGAGACACTAAAAGCACCATAGAAGAACACAGAAGATGCTTCTAAGTTGAAGTAATAGCCAGTAAGAAGTAGTACAATTGAAGTTTTAGTTGTCGATTATTCACTTTTTAGCCGGCTTTGGTGGCTTGGACATGACCTAGGACCTTACGATTTTGCATGAAAGGAGGACTAGCAGCCGCGTTGCACGGGAGAATGTGAAAAGTGTTCATATGTAGTAAAAACCTGAGAAATCCGTCCGTTTTCGTCATTTGTTATCGAATCGACTTAAAGCCAGATCGTCACATTGGCCGCTCTTCTCTCTGAAACGGTTACATTTATCGTCTACAAAGCTATGTCGCGTGCTGCGTTATGCGGAAACACTAAAAGCACCATAGTAGAACACTGAAGAAGCTTCAATGTTGAAGTAATAGCCAGTAAGAAGTAGTACAAATGAAGTTTTAGTTGTCGATTATTCACTTTTTAGCCGGCTTTGGTTGCTTGGACATGAGGTGGAACCATAAAATTTTGCATGAAAGGAAGACTAGCAGCCACGTTGCACCGGAGAATGCGAAAAGTGTTCATATGTAGTAAAAACCTGAGAAATCCGTCCGTTTTCGTCATTTGTTATCGAATCGTCTTAAAGCCAGATCGTCACATTGGCTGCTTTTCTTTCTGAGACGGTTACATTTATCGTCTGCAAATCTATGTCGCGTGCTGCGGGATGCGGAGACACTAAAAGCACCATAGTAGAACACAGAAGAAGCTTCTAAGTTGAAGTAATAGCCAGTAAGAAGTAATACAATTCAAGTTTTAGTTGTCGATTAATCACATTTTAGCCGGCTTTGGTGGCTTGGACATGACCTAGGACCTTAAGATTTTGCATGAAAGGAGGACTAGCAGCCGCGTTGCACGGGAGAATGTGAAAAGTGTTCATATGTAGTAAAAACCTGAGAAATCCGTCCGTTTTCGTCATTTGTTATCGAATCGTCTTAAAGCCAGATCGTCACATTGGCTGCTCTTCTCTCTGAAACGGTTACACTTATCGTTTGCAAAGCAATGTCGGGTGCTAGGGTATGCCGAAACACTAAAAGCACCATAGTAGAACACAGAAGAAGCTTCTAAGTTAAAGTAATAGCCAGTAAGAAGTAGTACAATTCAAGTTTTAGTTGTCGATTATTCACTTTTTAGCCGGCTTTGGTGGCTTGGACATGACCTAGCACCTTATGATTTTGCATGAAAGGAGGACTAGCACCCGCGTTGCACGGGAGAATGTGAAAACTGTTCATATGTAGTAAAAACCTGAGAAATCCGTCAGTTTTCGTCATTTGTTATCGAATCGACTTAAACCCAGATCGTCAATTTGGCCGCTTTTCTCTCTGAGACGGTTACATTTATCGTCTGCAAAGCTATGTCGCGTGTTGCGGTATGCGGAGACACTAAAAGCACCATAGTAGAACACTGAAGAAGCTTCTAAGTTGAAGCAATAGCCGTCCGTTTTCGTCATTTGTTATCGAATCGATTTAAAGCCAGATCGTCACATTGGCCGCTTTTCTCTCTGAGACGGTTACATTTATCGTCTGCAAAGCTATGTCGCGTGCTGCGGTATGCGGAGACACTAAAAGCACCATTGTAGAACAAAGAAGAAACTTCAAAGTTGAAGTAATAGCCAGTAAGAAGTAGTGCAATTCAAGTTTTAGTTATCGATTATTCACTTTTTAGCCGGCTTTGGCGGATTTTTCATGACCTAGGACCTTAAGATTTTGCATGAAAGGAGGACTAGCAGCCGCGTTGTATGGGAGAATGTGAAAAGTGTTCATATGTAGTAAAAACCTGAGAAATCCGTCCGTTTTCGTCATTTTTTATCGAATCGACTTAAAGCCAGATCGTCACATTGGCCGCTTTTCTCTCTGAGACGGTTACATTTATCGTCTGCAAAGCTATGTCGCGTGCTGCGGTATGCGGAGACACTAAAAGCACCATAGTAGAACGCAGAAGAAGCTTCTAAGTTGAAGTAATAGCCAGTAAGAAGTAATAAAATTCAAGTTTTAGTTGTCGATTATTCACCTTTTAACCGGCTTTGGTGGCTTCGACATCACCTAGGACGTTAAGATTATGCATGAAAGGAGGACTGGCAGCCGCGTTGCACGGGAGAATGTGAAAAGTGTTCATATGTGGTAAAAACCTGAGAAATGCTTGCGTTTTCGTCATTTGTTATCGAATCGACTTAAAGCCAGATCGTCACATTGGCCGCTTTTCTCTCTGAGACGGTTACATTTATCGTCTACAAAGCTATGTCGTGTGCTGCGGTATGCGGAGACAATAAAAGCACCATAGTAGAACACAGAAGAAGCTTCTAAGTTGAAGTAATAGCCAGTAAGAAGTAGTAAAATTGAAGTTTTAGTTGTCGATTATTCACTTTTTAGCCGGCTTTGGTGGCTTGGACATGACTTAGGACCTTAAGATTTTGCATGAAAGGAGGACTAGCAGCCGCGTTGCACGGGAGAATGTGAAAAGTGTTCATATGTGGTAAAAACCTGAGAAATGCGTCCGTTTTCGTCATTTGTTATCGAATCGACTTAAAGCCAGATCGTCACATTGGCCGCTTTTCTCTCTGAGACGGTTACATTTATCGTCTGCAAAGCTATGTCGCGTGCTGCGGTATGCGGAGACACTAAAAGCACCATAGTAGAACACAGAAGAAGCTTCTAAGTTAAAGTAATAGCCAGTAAGAAGTAGTACAATTCAAGTTTTAGTTGTCGATTATTCACTTTTTAGCCGGCTTTGGTGGCTTGGACATGACCTAGAACCATAAGATTTTGCATGAAAGGAGGACTAGCAGCCGCGTTGCACGGGAGAATGTGAAAAGTGTTCATATGTAGTAAAAACCTGAGAAATCCGTCCGTTTTCGTCATTTGTTATCGAATCGACTTAAAGCCAGATCGTCACATTGGCCCCTCTTCTCTCTGAAACGGTTACATTTATCGTCTGCAAAGCTATGTCGCGTGCTGCGGTATGCGGAAACACTAAAAGCACCATAGTAGAACACAGAAGAAGCTTCTAAGTTGAAGTAATAGCCAGTAAGAAGTAGTACAATTTAAGCTTTAGTTGTCGATTATTCACTTTTTAGCCGGCTTTTTTGGCTTTTACATGACCTAGGACCTTAAGATTTTGCATGAAAGGAGGTCTAGCAGCCGCGTTGCACGGGAGAATGTGAAAAGTGTTCGTATGTAGTAAAAACCTGAGAAATCCGTCCGTTTTCGTCATTTGTTATCGAATCGACTTAAAGCCAGATCGTCACATTGGCCGCTTTTCTCTCTGAGACGGTTACATTTATCGTCTGCAAAGCTATGTCGCGTGCTGCGGTATGCGGAGACACTAAAAGCACCATAGTAGAACACAGAAGAAGCTTCTAAGTTGAAGTAATAGCCAGTAAGAAGTAGTACAATTCAAGTTTTAGTTGTCGATTATTCACTTTTTAGCCGGCTTTGGTGGCTTGGACATGACCTGGGACCATAAGATTTTACATGAAAAGAGGACTGGCAGCCGCGTTGCACGGGAGAATGTGAAAAGTGTTCATATGTAGTAAAAACCTGAGAAATCCGTCCGTTTTCGTCATTTGTTATCGAATCGACTTAAAGCCAGATCGTCACATTGGCCCCTCTTCTCTCTGAAACGGTTACATTTATCGTCTGCAAAGCTATGTCGCGTGCTGCGGTATGCGGAAACACTAAAAGCACCATAGTAGAACACAGAAGAAGCTTCTATGTTGAAGTAATAGCCAGTAAGAAGTAGTACAATTAAAGTTTTAGTTGTCGATTATTCACTTTTTAGCCGGCTTTTTTGGCTTTTACATGACCTAGGACCTTAAGATTTTGCATGAAAGGAGGTCTAGCAGCCGCGTTGCACGGGAGAATGTGAAAAGTGTTCGTATGTAGTAAAAACCTGAGAAATCCGTCCGTTTTCGTCATTTGTTATCGAATCGACTTAAAGCCAGATCGTCACATTGGCCGCTTTTCTCTCTGAGACCGTTACATTTATCGTCTGCAAAGCTATGTCGCGTGCTGCGGTATGCGGAGACACTAAAAGCACCATAGTAGAACACAGAAGAAGCTTCTAAGTTGAAGTAATAGCCAGTAAGAAGTAGTACAATTCAAGTTTTAGTTGTCGATTATTCACTTTTTAGCCGGCTTTGGTGGCTTGGACATGACCTGGGACCATAAGATTTTACATGAAAAGAGGACTGGCAGCCGCGTTGCACGGGAGAATGTGAAAAGTGTTCATATGTGGTAAAAACCTGAGAAATCCGTCCGTTTTCGTCATTTGTTTTTGAATCGACTTAAAGGCAGACCGTCACATTGGCCGCTTTTCTCTCTGAGACGGTTACATTTATCGTCTGCAACGCTATGTCGCGTGCTGCGTTATGTGGAAACACTAAAAGCACCATAGTAGAACACAGAAGAAGCTTCTATGTTGAAGTAATAGCCAGTAAGAAGTAGTACAATTGAAATTTTAGTTGTCGATTATTCACTTTTTAGCCGGCTTTGGTGGCTTGGACATGAGGTGGAACCATGAAATTTTGCATGAAAGGAAGACTAGCAGCCACGTTGCAGCGGAGAATGTGAAAAGTGTTCATATGTAGTAAAAACCTGAGAGATCCATCGCTTTCGTCATTTGTTATCAAATAGTCTTAAAGCCAGATCGTCACATTGGCTGCTTTTCTCTCTGAGACGGTTACATTTATCGTCTGCAAATCTATGTCGCCTGCTGCGGTATGCGGAGACACTAAAAGCACCATAGTAGAACACTGAAGAAGCTTCTAAGTTGAAGCAATAGCCAGTAAGAAGTAGTACAATTGAAGTTTTAGTTGTCGATTATTCACCTTTTAGCCGGCTTTGGTGGCTTGGACATGACCTAGGACCATAAGATTTTGCATGAAAGGAGGACTAACAGCCGCGTTGCACGGGAGAATGTGAAAAGTGTTCATATGTAGTAAAAACCTGAGAAATCCGTCCGTTTTCGTCACCTCTTATCGAATCGACTTTAAGCCAGATCGTCACATTGGCCGCTTTTCTCTCTGAGACGGTTACATTTATCGTCTGCAAAGCTATGTCGCGTGCTGCAGTATGCGGAAACCCTAAAAGCACCATAGTAAAACACAGAAGAAGCTTCTAAGTTGAAGTAATAGCCAGTAAGAAGTATTTCAATTCAAATTTAGTTGTCGATTATTCACTTTTTAGCCGGCTTTGGTGGCTTGGACATGACCTAGGACCTTAAGATTTTGCATGAAAGGAGGACTAGCAGCCGCGTTGCACGGGAGAATGTGAAAAGTGTTCATATGTAGTAAAAACCTGAGAAATCCGTCCGTTTTCGTCATTTGTTATCGAATCGACTTAAAGCCAGATCGTCACATTGTCCCCTCTTCTCTCTGAAACGGTTACATTTATCGTCTGCAAAGCTATGTCGCGTGCTGCGGTATGCGGAAACACTAAAAGCACCATAGTAGAACACAGAAGAAGCTTCTATGTTGAAGTAATAGTTAGTAAGAAGTAGTACAATTAAAGTTTTAGTTGTCGATTATTCACTATTTAGCCGGCTTTGGTGGCTTGAACATGACCTAGGGCCTTAAGATTTTGTATGAAAGGAGGTCTAGCAGCCGCGTTGCACGGGAGAATGTGAAAAGTGTTCATATGTAGTAAAAACCTGTGAAATCCGTCCGTTTTCGTCATTTGTTATCGAATCGACTTAAAGCCAGATCGTCACATTGGCCGCTTTTCTCTCTGAGACTGTTACATATATCGTCCGCAAAGCTATGTCACGTGCTGCGGTCTGCGGAGACACTAAAAGCACCATAGGAGAACACAGAAGAAGCTTCTAAGTTGAAGTAATAGAAAGTAAGAAGTAGTACAATTGAAGTTTTAGTTGTCGATTATTCACTTTTTAGCCGGCTTTGGTGGCTTGGACATGACCTAGGACCTTAAGATTTTGCATGAAAGGAGGACTAGCAGCCGCGTTGCATGGCAGAATGCGAAAAGTGTTCATATGTGGTAAAAACCTGAGAAATGCGTCCGTTTTCGTCATTTGTTATCGAATCGACTTAAAGCCAGATCGTCACATTGGCCGCTTTTCTCTCTGAGACTGTTACATATATCGTCTGCAAAGCTATGTCACGTGCTGCGGTCTGCGGAGACACTAAAAGCACCATAGGAGAACACAGAAGAAGCTTCTAAGTTGAAGTAATAGAAAGTAAGAAGTAGTACAATTGAAGTTTTAGTTGTCGATTATTCACTTTTTAGCCGGCTTTGGTGGCTTGGACATGACCTAGGACCTTAAGATTTTGCATGAAAGGAGGACTAGCAGCCGCGTTGCATGGCAGAATGTGAAAAGTGTTCATATGTGGTAAAAACCTGAGAAATGCGTCCGTTTTCGTCATTTGTTATCGAATTGACTTAAAGCCAGATCGTCACATTGGCCGCTTTTCTCTCTGAGACGGTTACATTTATCGTCTGCAAAGCTATGTCGGGTGCTGCGATCTGCGGAGACACTAAAAGCACCATAGTAGAACACAGAAGAAGCTTCTAAGTTGAAGCAATAGCCAGAAAGAAGTAGTACAATTGAAGTTTTAGTTGTCGATTATTCACTTTTTAGCCGGCTTTGGTGGCTTGGACATGACCTAGGACCATAAGATTTTGCATGAAAGGAGGACTAACAGCCGCGTTGCACAGGAGAATGTGAAAGGTGTTCATATGTAGTAAAAACCTGAGAAATCCGTCCGTTTTCGTCATTTGTTATCGAATCGACTTAAAGCCAGATCGTCACATTGGCCGGTTTTCTCTCTGGGACGGTTACATTTATCGTCTGCAAAGCTATGTCGCGTGCTGCGGTATGCGGAGACACTAAAAGCACCATAGTATAACACAGAAGAAACTTCAAAGTTGAAGTAATAGCCAGTAAGAAGTAGTACAATTCAAGTTTTAGTTGTCGATTATTCACTTTTTAGCGGGCTTTGGTGGCTTGGATATGACCTAGGACCATAACATTTTGCATGAAAGGAGGACTAGCAGACGCGTTGCATGGGAGAATGTGAAAAGTGTTCATATGTAGTAAAAACCTTAGAAATTCGTCCGTTTTCGCCATTTGTTATGGAATCGACTTAAAGCCACATAGTCACATTGGCCGCTCTACTCTCTGAAACGGTTACATTTATCGTCTGCAAAGCTATGTCGCGTGCTGCAGTATGCGGAAACACTAAAAGCACCATAGTAGAACACTGAAGAAGCTTCTAAGTTGAAGTAATAGCCAGTAAGAAGTATTTCAATTCAAATTTAGTTGTCGATTATTCACTATTTAGCCGGCTTTGGTGGCTTGGACATGACCTAGGACCTTAAGATTTTGCATGAAAGGAGGACTAGCAGACGCGTTGCACGGGAGAATGTGAAAAGTGTTCATATGTAGTAAAAACCTGAGAAATCCGTCCGTTTTCGTCATTTGTTATCGAATCGACTTAAAGCCACATAGTCACATTGGCCGCTCTACTCTCTGAAACGGTTACATTTATCGTCTGCAAAGCTATGTCGCGTGCTGCAGTATGCGGAAACACTAAAAGCACCATAGTAGAACACTGAAGAAGCTTCTATGTTGAAGTAATAGCCAGTAAGAAGTAGTGCAATTGAAGTTTTAGTTGTCGATTATTCACTTTTTAGCCGGCTTTGGTGGCTTGGACATGAGGTGGAACCATAAAATTTTGCAGGAAAGGAAGACTAGCAGCCACGTTGCACCGGAGAATGTGAAAAGTGTTCATATGTAGTAAAAACCTGAGAAATCCATCGTTTTCGTCATTTGTTATCAAATCGTCTTAAAGCCAGATCCTCACATTGGCTGCTTTTCTCTCTGAGACTGTTACATTTATCGTCTGCAAAGCTATGTCATGTGCTGCGGTCTGCGGAGACACTAAAAGCACCATAGGAGAACACAGAAGAAGCTTCTAAGTTGAAGTAATAGAAAGTAAGAAGTAGTACAATTGAAGTTTTAATTGTCGATTATTCACTTTTTAGCCGGCTTTGGTGGCTTGGACATGACCTAGGACCTTAAGATTTTGCATGAAAGGAGGACTAGCAGCCGCGTTGCATGGCAGAATGTGAAAAGTGTCCATATGTGGTAAAAACCTGAGAAACGCGTCCGTTTTCGTCATTTGTTATCGAATTGACTTAAAGCCAGATCGTCACATTGGCCGCTTTTCTCTCTGAGACGGTTACATTTATCGTCTGCAAAGCTATGTCGCGTGCTGCGGTATGCGGAGACACTAAAAGCACCATAGTAGAACACAGAAGAAGCTTCTAAGTTGAAGTAATAGCCAGTAAGAGGAAATACAATTCAAGTTTTAGTTGTCGATTATTCACATTTTAGCCGGCTTTGGTGGCTTGGACATGACCTAGGACCTTAACATTTTGCATGAAAGGAGGACTAGCAGCCGCGTTGCACGGGAGAATGTGAAAAGAGTTCATATGTAGTAAAAACCTGAGAAATCCGTCCGTTTTCGTCATTTGTTATCGAATCGACTTAAAGCCAGATCGTCACATTGGCCGCTCTTCTCTCTGAAACGGTTACATTTATCGTCTACAAAGCTATGTCGCGTGCTGCGTTATGTGGAAACACTAAAAGCACCATAGTAGAACACTGAAGAAGCTTCTATGTTGAAGTAATAGCCAGTAAGAAGTAGTACAATTGAAGTTTTAGTTGTCGATTATTCACTTTTTAGCCGGCTTTGGTGGCTTGGACATGAGGTGGAACCATAAAATTTTGCATGAAAGGAATACTAGCAGCCACGTTGCAGCGGAGAATGTGAAAAGTGTTCATATGTAGTAAAAACCTGAGAGATCCATCGTTTTCGTCATTTGTTATCAAATCGTCTTAAAGCCAGATCGTCACATTGGCCGCTCTTCTCTCTAAAACGGTTACATTTATCGTCTACAAAGCTATGTCGCGTGCTGCGTTATGCGGAAACACTAAAAGCACCATAATAGAACACAGGCGAAGCTTCTATGTTGAAGTAATAGATAGTAAGAAGTAGTACAATTGAAGTTTTAGTTGTCGATTATTCACTTTTTAGCCGGCTTTGGTGGCTTGGACATGACCTAGGACCATAAGATTTTGCATGAAAGGAGGACTAGTTGCCGCGTTGCATGGGAGAAAGTGAAAAGAGTTCATATGTAGTAAAAACCTGAGAAATCCGTCCGTTTTCGTCATTTGTTATCGAATCGACTTAAAGCCAGTTCGTCACATTGGCCGCTTTTCTCTCTGAGACGGTTACATTTATCGTCTGCAAAGCTATGTCGCGTGCTGCGGTATGCGGAGACACTAAAAGCACCATAGTAGAACACAGAAGAAGCTTCTAAGTTGAAGTAATAGCCAGTAAGAAGTAGTACAATTCAAGTATTAGTTGTCGATTATTCACTTTTTAGCCGGCTTTGGTGGCTTGGACATGACCTAGGACCATAAGATTTTGCATGAAAGGAGGAGTAGCAGCCGCGTTGCACGGGAGAATGTGAAAAGTGTTCATATGTAGTAAAAACCTGAGAAATCCGTCCGTTTTCGTCATTTGTTATCGAATCGACTTAAAGCCAGATCGTCACATTGGCCTCTCTTCTCTCTGAAACGGTTACAGTTATCGTCTGCAAAGCTATGTCGCGTGCTGCAGTATGTGGAAACCCTAAAAGCACCATAGTAGAACACAGAAGAAGCTTCTAAGTTGAAGTAATAGCCAGTAAGAAGTATTTCAATTCAAATTTAGTTGTCGATTATTCACTTTTTAGCCGGCTTTGGTGGCTTGGACATGACCTAGGACCTTAAGATTTTGCATGAAAGGAGGACTAGCAGGCGCGTTGCACGGGAGAATGTGAAAAGTGTTCATATGTAGTAAAAACCTGAGAAATCCGTCCGTTTTCGTCATTTGTTATCGAATCGACTTAAAGCCAGATCGTCACATTGTCCCCTCTTCTCTCTGAAACGGTTACATTTATCGTCTGCAAAGCTATGTCGCGTGCTGCGGTATGCGGAAACACTAAAAGCACCATAGTAGAACACAGAAGAAGCTTCTATGTTGAAGTAATAGCCAGTAAGAAGTAGTACAATTAAAGTTTTAGTTGTCGATTATTCACTTTTTAGCCGGCTTTGGTGGCTTTTACATGACCTAGGACCTTAAGATTTTGTATGAAAGGAGGTCTAGCAGCCGCGTTGCACGGGAGAATGTGAAAAGTGTTCATATGTAGTAAAAACCTGAGAAATCCGTCCGTTTTCGTCATTTGTTATCGAATCGACTTAAAGCCAGATCGTCACATTGGCCGCTTTTCTCTCTGAGACTGTTACATATATCGTCTGCAAAGCTATGTCACGTGCTGCGGTCTGCGGAGACACTAAAAGCACCATAGGAGAACACAGAAGAAGCTTCTAAGTTGAAGTAATAGCCAGTAAGAAGAAATACAATTCAAGTTTTAGTTGTCGATTATTCACATTTTAGCCGGCTTTGGTGGCTTGGTCATGACCTAGGACCTTAACATTTTGCATGAAAGGAGGACTAGCAGCCGCGTTGCACGGGAGAATGTGAAAAGTGTTCATATGTAGTAAAAACCTGAGAAATCCGTCCGTTTTCGTCATTTGTTATCGAATCGACTTAAAGCCAGATCGTCACATTGGCCGCTCTTCTCTCTGAAACGGTTACATTTATCGTCTACAAAGCTATGTCGCGTGCTGCGTTATGTGGAAACACTAAAAGCACCATAGTAGAACACTGAAGAAGCTTCTATGTTGAAGTAATAGCCAGTAAGAAGTAGTACAATTGAAGTTTTAGTTGTCGATTATTCACTTTTTAGCCGGCTTTGGTGGCTTGGACATGAGGTGGAACCATAAAATTTTGCATGAAAGGAAGACTAGCAGCCACGTTGCAGCGGAGAATGTGAAAAGTGTTCATATGTAGTAAAAACCTGAGAGATCCATCGTTTTCGTCATTTGTTATCAAATCGTCTTAAAGCCAGATCGTCACATTGGCCGCTCTTCTCTCTAAAACGGTTACATTTATCGTTTACAAAGCTATGTCGCGTGCTGCGTTATGCGGAAACACTAAAAGCACCATAATAGAACACAGAAGAAGCTTCTATGTTGAAGTAATAGATAGTAAGAAGTAGTACAATTGAAGTTTTAGTTGTCGATTATTCACTTTTTAGCCGGCTTTGGTGGCTTGGACATGACCTAGGACCATAAGATTTTGCATGAAAAAAGGACTAGTTGCCGCGTTGCATGGGAGAAAGTGAAAAGAGTTCATATGTAGTAAAAACCTGAGAAATCCGTCCGTTTTCGTCATTTGTTATCGAATCGACTTAAAGCCAGTTCGTCACATTGGCCGCTTTACTCTCTGAGACGGTTACACTTATCGTCTGCAAAGCTATGTCGCGTGCTGCGGTATGCGGAGACACTAAAAGCACCATAGTAGAACACAGAAGAAGCTTCTAAGTTGAAGTAATAGCCAGTAAGAAGTAGTACAATTCAAGTATTAGTTGTCGATTATTCACTTTTTAGCCGGCTTTGGTGGCTTGGACATGACCTAGGACCATAAGATTTTGCATGAAAGGAGGACTAGCAGGCGCGTTGCACGGGAGAATGTGAAAAGTGTTCATATGTAGTAAAAACCTGAGAAATGCGTCCGTTTTTGTCATTTGTTATCGACTCGACTTAAAGCCAGATCGTCACATTGGCCTCTCTTCTCTCTGAAACGGTTACAGTTATCGTCTGCAAAGCTATGTCGCGTGCTGCAGTATGTGGAAACCCTAAAAGCACCATAGTAGAACACAGAAGAAGCTTCTAAGTTGAAGTAATAGCCTGTTAGAAGTATTTCAATTCAAATTTAGTTGTCGATTATTCACTTTTTAGCCGGCTTTGGTGGCTTGGACATGACCTAGGACCTTAAGATTTTGCATGAAAGGAGGACTAGCAGCCGCGTTGCACGGGAGAATGTGAAAAGTGTTCATATGTAGTAAAAACCTGAGAAATCCGTCCGTTTTCGTCATTTGTTATCGAATCGACTTAAAGCCAGATCGTCACATTGTCCCCTCTTCTCTCTGAAACGGTTACATTTATCGTCTGCAAAGCTATGTCGCGTGCTGCGGTATGCGGAAACACTAAAAGCACCATAGTAGAACACAGAAGAAGCTTCTATGTTGAAGTAATAGCCAGTAAGAAGTAGTACAATTAAAGTTTTAGTTGTCGATTATTCACTTTTTAGCCGGCTTTGGTGGCTTTTACATGACCTAGGACCTTAAGATTTTGTATGAAAGGAGGTCTAGCAGCCGCGTTGCACGGGAGAATGTGAAAAGTGTTCATATGTAGTAAAAACCTGAGAAATCCGTCCGTTTTCGTCATTTGTTATCGAATCGACTTAAAGCCAGATCGTCACATTGGCCGCTTATCTCTCTGAGACTGTTACATATATCGTCTGCAAAGCTATGTCACGTGCTGCGGTCTGCGGAGACACTAAAAGCACCATAGGAGAACACAGAAGAAGCTTCTAAGTTGAAGTAATAGAAAGTAAGAAGTAGTACAATTGAAGTTTTAGTTGTCGATTATTCACTTTTTAGCCGGCTTTGGTGGCTTGGACATGACCTAGGACCTTAAGATTTTGCATGAAAGGAGGACTAGCAGCCGCGTTGCATGGCAGAATGTGAAAAGTGTTCATATGTGGTAAAAACCTGAGAAATGCGTCCGTTTTCGTCATTTGTTATCGAATTGACTTAAAGCCAGATCGTCACATTGGCCGCTTTTCTCTCTGAGACGGTTACATTTATCGTCTGCAAAGCTATGTCGCGTGCTGCGATCTGCGGAGACACTAAAAGCACCATAGTAGAACACAGAAGAAGCTTCTAAGTTAAAGTAATAGCCAGTAAGAAGAAATACAATTCAAGTTTTAGTTGTCGATTATTCACATTTTAGCCGGCTTTGGTGGCTTGGACATGATCTAGGACCTTAACATTTTGCATGAAAGGAGGACTAGCAGCCGCGTTGCACGGGAGAATGTGAAAAGTGTTCATATGTAGTCAAAACCTGAGAAATCCGTCCGTTTTCGTCACCTCTTATCGAATCGACTTTAAGCCAGATCGTCACATTGGCCGCTTTTCTCTCTGAGACGGTCACATTTATCGTCTGCAAAGCTATGTCGCATGCTGCGGTATGCGGAGACACTAAAAGCACCATAGTAGAACACTGAAGAAGCTTCTAAGTTGAAGCAATAGCCAGAAAGAAGTAGTACAATTGAAGTTTTAGTTGTCGATTATTCACTTTTTAGCCGGCTTTGGTGGCTTGGACATGACCTAGGACCATAAGATTTTGCATGAAAGGAGGACTAACAGCCGCGTTGCACGGGAGAATGTGAAATGTGTTCATATGTAGTAAAAACCTGAGAAATCCGTCCGTTTTCGTCATTTGTTATCGAATCGACTTAAAGCCAGATCGTCACATTTGCCGCTCTTCTCTCTGAAACGGTTACATTTATCGTCTGCAAAGCTATGTCTCGTGCTGCGATCTGCGGAGACACTAAAAGCACCATAGGAGAACACAGAAGAAGCTTCTATGTTGAAGTAATAGCCAGTAAGAAGTAGTGCAATTGAAGTTTTAGTTGTCGATTATTCACTTTTTAGCCGGCTTTGGTGGCTTGGACATGAGGTGGAACCATAAAATTTTGCAGGAAAGGAAGACTAGCAGCCACGTTGCACCGGAGAATGTGAAAAGTGTTCATATGTAGTAAAAACCTGAGAAATCCATCGTTTTCGTCATTTGTTATCAAATCGTCTTAAAGCCAGATCCTCACATTGGCTGCTTTTCTCTCTGAGACGGTTACAATTATCGTCTGCAAATCTATGTCGCCTGCTGCGGTATGCGGAGACACTAAAAGCACCATAGTAGAACACTGAAGAAGCTTCTAAGTTGAAGCAATAGCCAGTAAGAGGTAGTACAATTGAAGTTTTAGTTGTCGATTATTCACTTTTTAGCCGGCTTTGGTGGCTTGGACATGACCTAGGACCATAAGATTTTGCATGAAAGGAGGACTAACAGCCGCGTTGCACGGGAGAATGTGAAAAGTGTTCATATGTAGTAAAAACCTGAGAAATCCGTCCGTTTTCGTCATTTGTTATCGAATCGACTTAAAGCCAGATCGTCACATTGGCCGCTTTTCTCTCTGAGACGGTTAAATTTATCGTCTGCAAAGCTATGTCGCGTGCTGCGGTATGCGGAGACACTAAAAGCACCATAGTAGAACACAGAAGAAGCTTCTAAGTTGAAGCAATAGCCAGAAAGAAGTAGTACAATTGAAGTTTTAGTTGTCGATTATTCACTTTTTAGCCGGCTTTGGTGGCTTGGACATGACCTAGGACCATAAGATTTTGCATGAAAGGAGGACTAACAGCCGCGTTGCACGGGAGAATGTGAAATGTGTTCATATGTAGTAAAAACCTGAGAAATCCGTCCGTTTTCGTCACCTCTTATCGAATCGACTTAAAGCCAGATCGTCACATTGGCCGCTTTTCTCTCTGGGACGGTTACATTTATCGTCTGCAAAGCTATGTCGCGTGCTGCGGTATGCGGAGACACTAAAAGCACCATAGTAGAACACAGAAGAAACTTCAAAGTTGAATCAATAGCCAGTATGAAGTACTACAATTCAAGTTTTAGTTGTCGATTATTCACTTTTTAGCCGGCTTTGGTGGCTTGGATATGACCTAGGACCATAAGATTTTGCATGAAAGGAGGACTAGCAGACGCGTTGCACGGGAGAATGTGAAAAGTGTTCATATGTAGTAAAAACCTTAGAAATCCGTCCGTTTTCGTCATTTGTTATCGAATCGACTTAAAGCCACATAGTCACATTGGCCGCTCTACTCTCTGAAACGGTTACATTTATCGTCTGCAAAGCTATGTCGCGTGCTGCAGTATGCGGAAACACTAAAAGCACCATAGTAGAACACAGAAGAAGCTTCTAAGTTGAAGTAATAGCCAGTAAGAAGTATTTCAATTCAAATTTAGTTGTCGATTATTCACTTTTTAGCCGGCATTGGTAGCTCGGACATCACCTAGGACGTTAAGATCTTGCATGAAAGGAGGACTGGCAGCCGCGTTGCACGGGGGAATATAAAAAGTGTTCATATGTAGTAAAAACCTGAGAAATCCGTCCGTTTTCGTCATTTGTTATCGAATCGACTTAAAGTCAGATCGTCACATTGGCCCCTCTTCTCTCTGAAACGGTTACATTTATCGTCTACAAAGCTATGTCGCGTGCTGCGGTATGCGGAAACACTAAAAGCACCATAGTAGAACACAGAAGAAGCTTCTAAGTTGAAGTAATAGCCAGTAAGAAGTAGTACAATTCATGTTTTAGTTGTCGATTATTCACTTTTTAGCCGGCTTTGGTGGCTTGGACATGACCTAGGACCATAAGATTTTGCATGAAAGGAGGACTAACAGCCGCGTTGCACGGGAGAATGTGAAATGTGTTCATATGTAGTAAAAACCTGAGAAATCCGTCCGTTTTCGTCATTTGTTATCGAATCGACTTAAAGCCAGATCGTCACATTTGCCGCTTTTCTCTCTGAAACGGTTACATTTATCGTCTGCAAAGCTATGTCGCGTGCTGCGATCTGCGGAGACACTAAAAGCACCATAGGAGAACACAGAAGAAGCTTCTAAGTTGAAGTAATAGCCAGTAAGAAGTAGTACAATTGTAGTTTTAGTTGTCGATTATTCACTTTTTAGCTGGCTTTGGTGGCTTGGACATGACCTGGGACCTTACGATTTTGCATGAAAGGAGGACTAGCAGCCGCGTTGCATGGGAGAATGTGAAAAGTGTTCATGTGTAGTAAAAACCTGAGAAATCCGTCCGTTTTCGTCATTTGTTATCGAATCGACTTAAAGCCAGATCGTCACATTTGCCGCCTTTCTCTCTGAGAAGGTTACACTTATTGTCTGCAAAGCTATGTCGCGTGCTGCAGTATGCGGAGACACTAAAAGCACCATAGAAGAACACAGAAGATGCTTCTAAGTTGAAGTAATAGCCAGTAAGAAGTAGTACAATTGAAGTTTTAGTTGTCGATTATTCACTTTTTAGCCGGCTTTGGTGGCTTGGACATGACAAGGGACCTTAAGATTTTACATGAAAGGAGGACTGGCAGCCGCGTTGCACGGGAGAATGTGAAAAGTGTTCATATGTGGTAAAAACCTTATAAATCCGTCCGTTATCGTCATTTGTTATCGAATCGACTTAAAGCCAGATCGTCACATTGGCCGCTTTTCTCTCTGGGACGGTTACATTTATCGTCTGCAAAGCTATGTCGCGTGCTGCTGTATGCAAAGACACTAAAAGCACCATAGTATAACACAGAAGAAACTTCAAAGTTGAAGTAATAGCCAGTAAGAAGTAGTACAATTCAAGTTTTAGTTGTCGATTATTCACTTTTTAGCCGGCTTTGGTGGCTTGGATATGACCTAGGACCATAAGATTTTGCATGAAAGGAGGACTAGCAAACGCGTTGCACGGGAGAATGTGAAAAGTGTTCATATGTAGTAAAAACCTGAGAAATCCGTCCGTTTTCGTCATTTGTTATCGAATCGACTTAAAGCCACATAGTCACATTGGCCGCTCTACTCTCTGAAACGGTTACATTTATCGTCTGCAAAGCTATGTCGCGTGCTGCAGTATGCGGAAACACTAAAAGCACCATAGTAGAACACTGAAGAAGCTTCTAAGTTGAAGTAATAGCCAGTAAGAAGTATTTCAATTCAAATTTAGTTGTCGATTATTCACTATTTAGCCGGCTTTGGTGGCTTGGACGTGACCTAGGACCTTAAGATTTTGCATGAAAGGAGGACTAGCTGACGCGTTGCACGGGAGAATGTGAAAAGTGTTCATATGTAGTAAAAACCTGAGAAATCCGTCCGTTTTCGTCTTTTGTTATCGAATCGACTTAAAGCCACATAGTCACATTGGCCGCTCTACTCTCTGAAACGGTTACATTTATCGTCTGCAATGTTATGTCGCGTGCTGCAGTAGGCGGAAACACTAAAAGCACCATAGTAGAACACTGAAGAAGCTTCTATGTTGAAGTAATAGCCAGTAAGAAGTAGTGCAATTGAAGTTTTAGTTGTCGATTATTCACTTTTTAGCCGGCTTTGGTGGCTTGGACATGAGGTGGAACCATAAAATTTTGCATGAAAGGAAGCCTAGCAGCCACGTTGCACTGGAGAATGTGAAAAGTGTTCATATGTAGTAAAAACCTGAGAAATCCGTCCGTTTTCGTCATTTGTTATCAAATCGTCTTAAAGCCAGATCGTCACATTGGCTGCTTTTCTCTCTGAGACGGTTACATTTATCGTCTGCAAATCTATGTCGCCTGCTGCGGTATGCGGAGACACTAAAAGCACCATAGTAGAACACTGAAGAAGCTTCTAAGTTGAAGCAACAGCCAGTAAGAAGTAGTACAATTGAAGTTTTAGTTGTCGATTATTCACTTTTTACCCGGCTTTGGTGGCTTGGACATGACCTAGGACCATAAGATTTTGCATGAAAGGAGGACTAACAGCCGCGTTGCACGGGAGAATGTGAAAAGTGTTCATATGTAGTAAAAACCTGAGAAATCCGTCCGTTTTCTTCATTTGTTATCGAATCGACTTAAAGCCAGATCGTCACATTGGCCGCTTTTCTCTCTGGGACGGTTACATTTATCGTCTGCAAAGCTATGTCGCGTGCTGCGGTATGCGGAGACACTAAAAGCACCATAGTATAACACAGAAGAAACTTCAAAGTTGAAGTAATAGCCAGTAAGAAGTAGTACAATTCAAGTTTTAGTTGTCGATTATTCACTTTTTAGCCAGCTTTGGTGGCTTGGATATGACCTAGGACCTTAAGATTTTGCATGAAAGGAGGACTAGCAGACGCGTTGCACGGGAGAATGTGAAAAGTGTTCATATGTAGTAAAAACCTGAGAAATCCGTCCGTTTTCGTCATTTGTTATCGAATCGACTTAAAGCCACATAGTCACATTGGCCGCTCTACTCTCTGAAACGGTTACATTTATCGTCTGCAAAGCTATGTCGCGTGCTGCAGTATGCGGAAACACTAAAAGCACCATAGTAGAACACTGAAGAAGCTTCTAAGTTGAACTAATAGCCAGTAAGAAGTATTTCAATTCAAATTTAGTTGTCGATTATTCACTATTTAGCCGGCTTTGGTGGCTTGGACATGACCTAGGACCTTAAGATTTTGCATGAAAGGAGGACTAGCAGACGCGTTGCACGGGAGAATGTGAAAAGTGTTCATATGTAGTAAAAACCTGAGAAATCCATTGTTTTCGTCATTTGTTATCAAATCGTCTTAAAGCCAGATCGTCACATTGGCTGCTTTTCTCTCTGAGACGGTTACATTTATCGTCTGCAAATCTATGTCGCCTGCTGCGGTATGCGGAGACACTAAAAGCACCATAGTAGAACACTGAAGAAGCTTCTAAGTTGAAGCAATAGCCAGTAAGAAGTAGTACAATTGAAGTTTTAGTTGTCGATTATTCACTTTTTAGCCGGCTTTGGTGGCTTGGACATGACCTAGGACCATAAGATTTTGCATGAAAGGAGGACTAACAGCCGCGTTGCACGGGAGAATGTGAAAAGTGTTCATATGTAGTCAAAACCTGAGAAATCCGTCCGTTTTCGTCATTTGTTATCGAATCGACTTAAAGCCAGATCGTCACATTGGCCGCTTTTCTCTCTGAGACGGTTACATTTATCGTCTGCAAAGCTATGTCGCGTGCTGCGGTATGCGGAGACACTAAAAGCACCATAGTAGAACACTGAAGAAGCTTCTAAGTTGAAGCAATAGCCAGAAAGAAGTAGTACAATTGAAGTTTTAGTTGTCGATTATTCACTTTTTAGCCGGCTTTGGTGGCTTGGACATGACCTAGGACCATAAGATTTTGCATGAAAGGAGGACTAACAGCCGCGTTGCATGGGAGAATGTGAAAAGTGTTCATATGTAGTAAAAACCTGAGAAATCCGTCCGTTTTCGTCCTTTGTTATCGAATCGACTTAAAGCCAGATCGTCACATTGGCCGCTTTTCTCTCTGGGACGGTTACATTTATCGTCTGCAAAGCTATGTCGCGTGCTGCGGTATGCGGAGACACTAAAAGCACCATAGTAGAACACAGAAGAAACTTTAAAGTTGAATCAATAGCCAGTAAGAAGTAGTACAATTGAAGTTTTATTTGTCGATTATTCACTTTTTAGCTGGCTTTAGTGGCTTGGATATGACCTAGGACCATAAGATTTTGCATGAAAGGAGGACTAGCAGACGCGTTGCACGGGAGAATGTGAAAAGTGTTCATATGTAGAAAAACCTTAGAAATCCGTCCGTTTTCGTCATTTGTTATCGAATCGACTTAAAGCCACATAGTCACATTGGCCGCTCTACTCTCTGAAACGGTTACATTTATCGTCTGCAAAGCTATGTCGCGTGCTGCAGTATGCGGAAACACTAAAAGCACCATAGTAGAACACAGAAGAAGCTTCTAAGTTGAAGTAATAGCCAGTAAGAAGTATTTCAATTCAAATTTAGTTGTCGATTATTCACTATTTAGCCGGCTTTGGTGGCTTGGACATGACCTAGGATCTTAAGATTTTGCATGAAAGGAGGACTAGCAGCCGCGTTGCACGGGAGAATGTGAAAAGTGTTCATATGTAGTAAAAACCTGAGAAATCCGTCCGTTTTCGTCATTTGTTATCGAATCGACTTAAAGTCAGATCGTCACAATGGCCCCTCTTCTCTCTGAAACGGATACATTTATCGTCTACAAAGCTATGTCGCGTGCTGCGGTATGCGGAAACACTAAAAGCACCATAGTAGAACACAGAAGAAGCTTCTAAGTTGAAGTAATAGCCAGTAAGAAGTAGTACAATTCATGTTTTAGTTGTCGATTATTCACTTTTTAGCCGGCTTTAGTGGCTTGGACATGACCTAGGACCATAAGATTTTGCATGAAAGGAGGACTAACAGCCGCGTTTCACGGGAGAATGTGAAATGTGTTCATATGTAGTAAAAACCTGAGAAATCCGTCCGTTTTCGTCATTTGTTATCGAATCGACTTAAAGCCAGATCGTCACATTTGCCGCTCTTCTCTCTGAAACGTTTACATTTATCGTCTGCAAAGCTATGTCGCGTGCTGCGATCTGCGGAGACACTAAAAGCACCATAGGAGAACACAGAAGAAGCTTCTAAGTTGAAGTAATAGCCAGTAAGAAGTAGTACAATTGAAGTTTTAGTTGTCGATTATTCACTTTTTAGCTGGCTTTGGTGGCTTGGACATGACCTGGGACCTTACGATTTTGCATGAAAGGAGGACTAGCAGCCATGTTGCATGGGAGAGTGTGAAAAGTGTTCATGTGTAGTAAAAACCTGAGAAATCCGTCCGTTTTCGTCATTTGTTATCGAATCGACTTAAAGCCAGATCGTCACATTTGCCGCCTTTCTCTCTGAGAAGGTTACACTTAATGTCTGCAAAGCTATGTCGCGTGCTGCAGTATGCGGAGACACTAAAAGCACCATAGAAGAACACAGAAGATGCTTCTAAGTTGAAGTAACAGCCAGTAAGAAGTAGTACAATTGAAGTTTTAGTTGTCGATTATTCACTTTTTAGCCGGCTTTGGTGGCTTGGACATGACAAGGGACCTTAAGATTTTACATGAAAGGAGGACTGGCAGCCGCGTTGCACGGGAGAATGTGAAGAGTGTTCATATGTGGTAAAAACCTGATAAATCCGTCCGTTATCGTCATTTGTTATCGAATCGACTTAAAGCCAGATCGTCACATTGGCCGCTTTTCTCTCTGGGACGGTTACATTTATCGTCTGCAAAGCTATGTCGCGTGCTGCGGTATGCGGAGACACTAAAAGCACCATAGTATAACACAGAAGAAACTTCAAAGTTGAAGTAATAGCCAGTAAGAAGTAGTACAATTCAAGTTTTAGTTGTCGATTATTCACTTTTTAGCCAGCTTTGGTGGCTTGGATATGACCTAGGACCTTAAGATTTTGCATGAAAGGAGGACTAGCAGACGCGTTGCACGGGAGAATGTGAAAAGTGTTCATATGTAGTAAAAACCTGAGAAATCCGTCCGTTTTCGTCATTTGTTATCGAATCGACTTAAAGCCACATAGTCACATTGGCCGCTCTACTCTCTGAAACGGTTACATTTATCGTCTGCAAAGCTATGTCGCGTGCTGCAGTATGCGGAAACACTAAAAGCACCATAGTAGAACACTGAAGAAGCTTCTAAGTTGAACTAATAGCCAGTAAGAAGTATTTCAATTCAAATTTAGTTGTCGATTATTCACTTTTTAGCCGGCTTTGGTGGCTTGGACATGACCTAGGACCTTAAGATTTTGCATGAAAGGAGGACTAGCAGACGCGTTGCACGGGAGAATGTGAAAAGTGTTCATATGTAGTAAAAACCTGAGAAATCCATTGTTTTCGTCATTTGTTATCAAATCGTCTTAAAGCCAGATCGTCACATTGGCTGCTTTTCTCTCTGAGACGGTTACATTTATCGTCTGCAAATCTATGTCGCCTGCTGCGGTATGCGGAGACACTAAAAGCACCATAGTAGAACACTGAAGAAGCTTCTAAGTTGAAGCAATAGCCAGTAAGAAGTAGTACAATTGAAGTTTTAGTTGTCGATTATTCACATTTTAGCCGGCTTTGGTGGCTTGGACATGACCTAGGACCATAAGATTTTGCATGAAAGGAGGACTAACAGCCGCGTTGCACGGGAGAATGTGAAAAGTGTTCATATGTAGTCAAAACCTGAGAAATCCGTCCGTTTTCGTCATTTGTTATCGAATCGACTTAAAGCCAGATCGTCACATTGGCCGCTTTTCTCTCTGAGACGGTTACATTTATCGTCTGCAAAGCTATGTCGCGTGCTGCGGTATGCGGAGACACTAAAAGCACCATAGTAGAACACTGAAGAAGCTTCTAAGTTGAAGCAATAGCCAGAAAGAAGTAGTACAATTGAAGTTTTAGTTGTCGATTATTCACTTTTTAGCCGGCTTTGGTGGCTTGGACATGACCTAGGACCATAAGATTTTGCATGAAAGGAGGACTAACAGCCGCGTTGCATGGGAGAATGTGAAAAGTGTTCATATGTAGTAAAAACCTGAGAAATCCGTCCGTTTTCGTCCTTTGTTATCGAATCGACTTAAAGCCAGATCGTCACATTGGCCGCTTTTCTCTCTGGGACGGTTACATTTATCGTCTGCAAAGCTATGTCGCGTGCTGCGGTATGCGGAGACACTAAAAGCACCATAGTAGAACACAGAAGAAACTTTAAAGTTGAATCAATAGCCAGTAAGAAGTAGTACAATTGAAGTTTTATTTGTCGATTATTCACTTTTTAGCTGGCTTTAGTGGCTTGGATATGACCTAGGACCATAAGATTTTGCATGAAAGGAGGACTAGCAGACGCGTTGCACGGGAGAATGTGAAAAGTGTTCATATGTAGAAAAACCTTAGAAATCCGTCCGTTTTCGTCATTTGTTATCGAATCGACTTAAAGCCACATAGTCACATTGGCCGCTCTACTCTCTAAAACGGTTACATTTATCGTCTGCAAAGCTATGTCGCGTGCTGCAGTATGCGGAAACACTAAAAGCACCATAGTAGAACACAGAAGAAGCTTCTAAGTTGAAGTAATAGCCAGTAAGAAGTATTTCAATTCAAATTTAGTTGTCGATTATTCACTATTTAGCCGGCTTTGGTGGCTTGGACATGACCTAGGATCTTAAGATTTTGCATGAAAGGAGGACTAGCAGCCGCGTTGCACGGGAGAATGTGAAAAGTGTTCATATGTAGTAAAAACCTGAGAAATCCGTCCGTTTTCGTCATTTGTTATCGAATCGACTTAAAGTCAGATCGTCACAATGGCCCCTCTTCTCTCTGAAACGGATACATTTATCGTCTACAAAGCTATGTCGCGTGCTGCGGTATGCGGAAACACTAAAAGCACCATAGTAGAACACAGAAGAAGCTTCTAAGTTGAAGTAATAGCCAGTAAGAAGTAGTACAATTCATGTTTTAGTTGTCGATTATTCACTTTTTAGCCGGCTTTAGTGGCTTGGACATGACCTAGGACCATAAGATTTTGCATGAAAGGAGGACTAACAGCCGCGTTTCACGGGAGAATGTGAAATGTGTTCATATGTAGTAAAAACCTGAGAAATCCGTCCGTTTTCGTCATTTGTTATCGAATCGACTTAAAGCCAGATCGCCACATTTGCCGCTCTTCTCTCTGAAACGTTTACATTTATCGTCTGCAAAGCTATGTCGCGTGCTGCGATCTGCGGAGACACTAAAAGCACCATAGGAGAACACAGAAGAAGCTTCTAAGTTGAAGTAATAGCCAGTAAGAAGTAGTACAATTGAAGTTTTAGTTGTCGATTATTCACTTTTTAGCTGGCTTTGGTGGCTTGGACATGACCTGGGACCTTACGATTTTGCATGAAAGGAGGACTAGCAGCCATGTTGCATGGGAGAGTGTGAAAAGTGTTCATGTGTAGTAAAAACCTGAGAAATCCGTCCGTTTTCGTCATTTGTTATCGAATCGACTTAAAGCCAGATCGTCACATTTGCCGCCTTTCTCTCTGAGAAGGTTACACTTAATGTCTGCAAAGCTATGTCGCGTGCTGCAGTATGCGGAGACACTAAAAGCACCATAGAAGAACACAGAAGATGCTTCTAAGTTGAAGTAATAGCCAGTAAGAAGTAGTACAATTGAAGTTTTAGTTGTCGATTATTCACTTTTTAGCCGGCTTTGGTGGCTTGGACATGACAAGGGACCTTAAGATTTTACATGAAAGGAGGACTGGCAGCCGCGTTGCACGGGAGAATGTGAAGAGTGTTCATATGTGGTAAAAACCTGATAAATCCGTCCGTTATCGTCATTTGTTATCGAATCGACTTAAAGCCAGATCGTCACATTGGCCGGTTTTCTCTCTGGGACGGTTACATTTATCGTCTGCAAAGCTATGTCGCGTGCTGCGGTATGCGGAGACACTAAAAGCACCATAGTATAACACAGAAGAAACTTCAAAGTTGAAGTAATTGCCAGTAAGAAGTAGTACAATTCAAGTTTTAGTTGTCGATTATTCACTTTTTAGCCGGCTTTGGTGGCTTGGATATGACCTAGGACCATAAGATTTTGCATGAAAGGAGGACTAGCAGACGCGTTGCACGGGAGAGTGTGAAAAGTGTTCATATGTAGTAAAAACCTGAGAAATCCGTCCGTTTTCGTCATTTGTTATCGAATCGACTTAAAGCCACATAGTCACATTGGCCGCTCTACTCTCTGAAACGGTTACATTTATCGTCTGCAAAGCTATGTCGCGTGCTGCAGTATGCGGAAACACTAAAAGCACCATAGTAGAACACTGAAGAAGCTTCTAAGTTGAAGTAATAGCCAGTAAGAAGTATTTCAATTCAAATTTAGTTGTCGATTATTCACTATTTAGCCGGCTTTGGTGGCTTGGACATGACCTAGTACCTTAAGATTTTGCATGAAAGGAGGACTAGCAGACGCGTTGCACGGGAGAATGTGAAAAGTGTTCATATGTAGTAAAAACCTGAGAAATTCGTCCGTTTTCGTCATTTGTTATCGAATCGACTTAAAGCCACATAGTTACATTGGCCGCTCTACTCTCTGAAACGGTTACATTTATCGTCTGCAAAGCTATGTCGCGTGCTGCGGTATGCGGAGACACTAAAAGCACCATAGTATAACACAGAAGAAACTTCAAAGTTGAAGTAATTGCCAGTAAGAAGTAGTACAATTCAAGCTTTAGTTGTCGATTATTCACTTTTTAGCCGGCTTTGGTGGCTTGGATATGACCTAGGACCATAAGATTTTGCATGATAGGAAGACTAGCAGCCACGTTGCACCGGAGAATGTGAAAAGTGTTCATATGTAGTACAAACCTGAGAAATCCATCGTTTTCGTCATTTGTTATCAAATGGTCTTAAAGCCAGATCGTCACATTTGCCGCCTTTCTCTCTGAGAAGGTTACACTTATTGTCTGCAAAGCTATGTCGCGTGCTGCAGTATGCGGAGACACTAAAAGCACCATAGAAGAACACAGAAGATGCTTCTAAGTTGAAGTAATAGCCAGTAAGATGTAGTACAATTGAAGTTTTATTTGTCGATTATTCACTTTTAAGCCGGCTTTGGTGGCTTGGACATGACAAGGGACCTTAAGATTTTACATGAAAGGAGGACTGGCAGCCGCGTTGCACGGGAGAATGTGAAAAGTGTTCATATGTGGTAAAAACCTGATAAATCCGTCCGTTTTCGTCATTTGTTATCGAATCGACTTAAAGGCAGATCGTCACATTGGCCGCTTTTCTCTCTGAGACGGTTACATTTATCGTCTGCTTCGCTATGTCACGTGCTGCGGTATGCGGAGACACTAAAAGCACCATAGTAGAACACAGAAGAAGCTTCTAAGTTGAAGTAATAGCCAGTAAGAAGTAATACAATTCAAGTTTTAGTTGTCGATTGTTCACTTTTTAGCCGGCTTTGGTGGCTTGGACATGACCTAGGACCTTAAGATTTTGCATGAAAGGAGGACTAGCAGCCGCGTTGCACGGGAGAATGTGAAAAGTGTTCATATGTAGTAAAAATCTGAGAAATCCATCGTTTTCGTCATTTGTTATCAAATCGTCTTAAAGCCAGATCGTCACATTGGCTGCTTTTCTCTCTGAGACGGTTACATTTATCGTCTGCAAATCTATGTCGCCTGCTGCGGTATGCGGAGACACTAAAAGCACCATAGTAGAACACTGAAGAAGCTTCTAAGTTGAAGTAACAGCCAGTAAGAAGTATTTCAATTCAAATTTAGTTGTCGATTATTCACTATTTAGCCGGCTTTGGTGGCTTGGACATGACCTAGGACCTTAAGATTTTGCATGAAAGGAGGACTAGCAGACGCGTTGCACGGGAGAATGTGAAAAGTGTTCATATGTAGTAAAAACCTGAGAAATCCGTCCGTTTTCGTCATTTGTTATCGAATCGACTTAAAGCCAGATCGTCACATTAGCTGCTTTTCTCTCTGAGACGGTTACATTTATCGTCTGCAAAGCTATGTCGCGTGCTGCGGTATGCGGACACACTAAAAGCACCATAGTAGAACACTGAAGAAGCTTCTAAGTTGAAGCAATAGCCAGAAAGAAGTAGTACAATTCAAGTTTTAGTTGTCGATTATTCACTTTTTAGCCGGCTTTGGTGGCTTGGACATGACCTAGGACCATAAGATTTTGCATGAAAGGAGGACTAACAGCCGCGTTGCACGGGAGAATGTGAAAAGTGTTCATATGTAGTAAAAACCTGAGAAATCCGTCCGTTTTCGTCATTTGTTATCGAATCGTCTTAAAGCCAGATCGTCACATTGGCTGCTTTTCTCTCTGAGACGGTTACATTTATCGTCTGCAAAGCTATGTCGCGTGCTGCAGTTGCGGAAACACTAAGAGCACAATAGTAGAACACAGAAGAAGCTTCTAAGTTGAAGTAATAGCCAGTAAGAAGTATTTCAATTCAAATTTAGTTGTCGATTATTCACTATTTAGCCGGCTTTGGTGGCTTGGACATGACCTAGGACCATAAGATTTTGCATGAAAGGAGGACTAACAGCCGCGTTGCATGGTAGAATGTGAAAAGTGTTCATATGTAGTAAAAACCTGAGAAATCCGTCCGTTTTCGTCATTTGTTATCGAATCGACTTAAAGCCAGATCGTCACATTTGCCGCTCTTCTCTCTGAATCGGTTACATTTATCGTCTGCAAAGCTATGTCGCGTGCTGCGATCTGCGGAGACACTAAAAGCACCATAGGAGAACACAGAAGAAGCTTCTAAATTGAAGTAATAGCCAGTAAGAAGTAATACAATTCAAGTTGTAGTTGTCGATTATTCACATTTTAGCCGGCTTTGGTGGCTTGGACATGACCTAGGACCTTAAGATTTTGCATGAAAGGAGGACTAGCAGCCGCGTTGCATGGGAGAATGTGAAAAGTGTTCATGTGTAGTAAAAACCTGAGAAATCCGTCCGTTTTCGTCATTTGTTATCGAATCGACTTAAAGCCAGATCGTCACATTTGCCGCCTTTCTCTCTGAGAAGGTTACACTTATTGTCTGCAAAGCTATGTCGCGTGCTGCAGTATGCGGAGACACTAAAAGCACCATAGAAGAACACAGAAGATGCTTCTAAGTTGAAGTAATAGCCAGTAAGAAGTAGTACAATTCAAGTTTTAGTTGTCGATTATTCACTTTTTAGCCGGCTTTGGTGGCTTGGACATGACAAGGGACCTTAAGATTTTACATGAAAGGAGGACTGGCAGCCGCGTTGCACGGGAGAATGTGAAAAGTGTTCATATGTGGTAAAAACCTGATAAATCCGTCCGTTTTCGTCATTTGTTAACGAATCGACTTAAAGGCAGAACGTCACATTGGCCGCTTTTCTCTCTGAGACGGTTACATTTATCGTCTGCAACGCTATGTCGCGTGCTGCGGTATGCGGAGACACTAAAAGCACCATAGTAGAACACAGAAGAAGCTTCTAAGTTGAAGTAATAGCCAGTAAGAAGTAATACAGTTCAAGTTTTAGTTGTCGATTATTCACATTTTAGCCGGCTTTGGTGGCTTGGACATGACCTAGGACCTTAAGATTTTGCATGAAAGGAGGACTAGCAGCCGCGTTGCACGGGAGAATGTGAAAAGTGTTCATATGTAGTAAAAACCTGAGAAATCCGTCCGTTTTCGTCATTTGTTATCGAATCGACTTAAAGCCAGATCGTCACATTGGCCGCTCTTCTCTCTGAAACGGTTACATTTATCGTCTGCAAAGCTATGTCGCGTGCTGCGGTATGCGGAGACACTAAAAGCACCATAGTAGAACACAGAAGAAGCTTCTAAGTTGAAGCAATAGCCAGTAAGAAGTAGTACAATTCAAGTTTTAGTTGTCGATTATTCACTTATTAGCCGGCTTTGGTGGCTTGGACATGAGGTGGAACCATAAAATTTTGTATGAAAGGAAGACTAGCAGCCACGTTGCACCAGAGAATGTGAAAAGTGTTCATATGTAGTAAAAACCTGAGAAATCCGTCCGTTTTCGTCATTTTTATCGAATCGACTTAAAGGCAGATCGTCACATTGGCCGTTTTTCTCTCTGATACCGTTACATTTATCGTCTGCAACGCTATGTCGCGTGCTGCGGTATGCGGAGACACTAAAAGCACCATAGTAGAACACAGAAGAAGCTTCTAAATTGAAGTAATAGCCAGTAAGAAGTAATACAATTCAAGTTGTAGTTGTCGATTATTCACATTTTAGCCGGCTTTGGTGGCTTGGACATGACCTAGGACCTTAAGATTTTGCATGAAAGGAGGACTAGCAGCCGCGTTGCACGGGAGAATGTGAAAAGTGTTCATATGTAGTAAAAACCTTAGAAATCCGTCCGTTTTCGTCATTTGTTATCGAATCGACTTAAAGCCAGATCGTCACATTGGCCGCTCTTCTCTCTGAAACGGTTACATTTATCGTCTACAAAGCTATGTCGCGTGCTGCGTTATGCGGAAACACTAAAAGCACCGTAGTAGAACACTGAAGAAGCTTCTATGTTGAAGTAATAGCCAGTAAGAAGTAGTACAATTGAAGTTTTAGTCGTCGATTATTCACTTTTTAGCCGGCTTTGGTTGCTTGGACATGAGGTGATACCATAAAATTTTGCATGAAAGGAAGACTAGCAGCCACGTTGCACCGGAGAATACGAAAAGTGTTCATATGTAGTAAAAACCTGAGAAATCCGTCCGTTTTCGTCATTTGTTATCGAATCGTCTTAAAGCCAGATCATCACATTGGCCGCTTTTCTCTCTGAGACGGTTACATTTATCGTCTGCAAAGCAACGTCGCGTGCTGCGGTCTGCGGAGACACTAAAAGCACCATAGTAGAACACTGAAGAAGCTTCTAAGTTGAAGTAACAGCCAGTAAGAAGTATTTCAATTCAAATTTAGTTGTCGATTATTCACTATTTAGCCGGCTTTGGTGGCTTGGACATGACCTAGGACCTTAAGATTTTGCATGAAAGGAGGACTAGCAGACGCGTTGCACGGGAGAATGTGAAAAGTGTTCATATGTAGTAAAAACCTGAGAAATCCGTCCGTTTTCGTCATTTGTTATCGAATCGACTTAGAGCCAGATCGTCACATTAGCTGCTTTTCTCTCTGAGACGGTTACATTTATCGTCTGCAAAGCTATGTCGCGTGCTGCGGTATGCGGACACACTAAAAGCACCATAGTAGAACACTGAAGAAGCTTCTAAGTTGAAGCAATAGCCAGAAAGAAGTAGTACAATTCAAGTTTTAGTTGTCGATTATTCACTTTTTAGCCGGCTTTGGTGGCTTGGACATGACCTAGGACCATAAGATTTTGCATGAAAGGAGGACTAACAGCCGCGTTGCACGGGAGAATGTGAAAAGTGTTCATATGTAGTAAAAACCTGAGAAATCCGTCCGTTTTCGTCATTTGTTATCGAATCGTCTTAAAGCCAGATCGTCACATTGGCTGCTTTTCTCTCTGAGACGGTTACATTTATCGTCTGCAAAGCTATGTCGCGTGCTGCAGTTGCGGAAACACTAAGAGCACAATAGTAGAACACAGAAGAAGCTTCTAAGTTGAAGTAATAGCCAGTAAGAAGTATTTCAATTCAAATTTAGTTGTCGATTATTCACTATTTAGCCGGCTTTGGTGGCTTGGACATGACCTAGGACCATAAGATTTTGCATGAAAGGAGGACTAACAGCCGCGTTGCATGGTAGAATGTGAAAAGTGTTCATATGTAGTAAAAACCTGAGAAATCCGTCCGTTTTCGTCATTTGTTATCGAATCGACTTAAAGCCAGATCGTCACATTTGCCGCTCTTCTCTCTGAATCGGTTACATTTATCGTCTGCAAAGCTATGTCGCGTGCTGCGATCTGCGGAGACACTAAAAGCACCATAGGAGAACACAGAAGAAGCTTCTAAATTGAAGTAATAGCCAGTAAGAAGTAATACAATTCAAGTTGTAGTTGTCGATTATTCACATTTTAGCCGGCTTTGGTGGCTTGGACATGACCTAGGACCTTAAGATTTTGCATGAAAGGAGGACTAGCAGCCGCGTTGCATGGGAGAATGTGAAAAGTGTTCATGTGTAGTAAAAACCTGAGAAATCCGTCCGTTTTCGTCATTTGTTATCGAATCGACTTAAAGCCAGATCGTCACATTTGCCGCCTTTCTCTCTGAGAAGGTTACACTTATTGTCTGCAAAGCTATGTCGCGTGCTGCAGTATGCGGAGACACTAAAAGCACCATAGAAGAACACAGAAGATGCTTCTAAGTTGAAGTAATAGCCAGTAAGAAGTAGTACAATTGAAGTTTTAGTTGTCGATTATTCACTTTTTAGCCGGCTTTGGTGGCTTGGACATGACAAGGGACCTTAAGATTTTACATGAAAGGAGGACTGGCAGCCGCGTTGCACGGGAGAATGTGAAAAGTGTTCATATGTGGTAAAAACCTGATAAATCCGTCCGTTTTCGTCATTTGTTAACGAATCGACTTAAAGGCAGAACGTCACATTGGCCGCTTTTCTCTCTGAGACGGTTACATTTATCGTCTGCAACGCTATGTCGCGTGCTGCGGTATGCGGAGACACTAAAAGCACCATAGTAGAACACAGAAGAAGCTTCTAAGTTGAAGTAATAGCCAGTAAGAAGTAATACAGTTCAAGTTTTAGTTGTCGATTATTCACATTTTAGCCGGCTTTGGTGGCTTGGACATGACCTAGGACCTTAAGATTTTGCATGAAAGGAGGACTAGCAGCCGCGTTGCACGGGAGAATGTGAAAAGTGTTCATATGTAGTAAAAACCTGAGAAATCCGTCCGTTTTCGTCATTAGTTATCGAATCGACTTAAAGCCAGATCGTCACATTGGCCGCTCTTCTCTCTGAAACGGTTACATTTATCGTCTGCAAAGCTATGTCGCGTGCTGCGGTATGCGGAGACACTAAAAGCACCATAGTAGAACACAGAAGAAGCTTCTAAGTTGAAGCAATAGCCAGTAAGAAGTAGTACAATTCAAGTTTTAGTTGTCGATTATTCACTTATTAGCCGGCTTTGGTGGCTTGGACATGAGGTGGAACCATAAAATTTTGCATGAAAGGAAGACTAGCAGCCACGTTGCACCAGAGAATGTGAAAAGTGTTCATATGTAGTAAAAACCTGAGAAATCCGTCCGTTTTCGTCATTTTTATCGAATCGACTTAAAGGCAGATCGTCACATTGGCCGTTTTTCTCTCTGATACCGTTACATTTATCGTCTGCAACGCTATGTCGCGTGCTGCGGTATGCGGAGACACTAAAAGCACCATAGTAGAACACAGAAGAAGCTTCTAAATTGAAGTAATAGCCAGTAAGAAGTAATACAATTCAAGTTGTAGTTGTCGATTATTCACATTTTAGCCGGCTTTGGTGGCTTGGACATGACCTAGGACCTTAAGATTTTGCATGAAAGGAGGACTAGCAGCCGCGTTGCACGGGAGAATGTGAAAAGTGTTCATATGTAGTAAAAACCTTAGAAATCCGTCCGTTTTCGTCATTTGTTATCGAATCGACTTAAAGCCAGATCGTCACATTGGCCGCTCTTCTCTCTGAAACGGTTACATTTATCGTCTACAAAGCTATGTCGCGTGCTGCGTTATGCGGAAACACTAAAAGCACCGTAGTAGAACACTGAAGAAGCTTCTATGTTGAAGTAATAGCCAGTAAGAAGTAGTACAATTGAAGTTTTAGTCGTCGATTATTCACTTTTTAGCCGGCTTTGGTTGCTTGGACATGAGGTGATACCATAAAATTTTGCATGAAAGGAAGACTAGCAGCCACGTTGCACCGGAGAATGCGAAAAGTGTTCATATGTAGTAAAAACCTGAGAAATCCGTCCGTTTTCGTCATTTGTTATCGAATCGTCTTAATGCCAGATCATCACATTGGCCGCTTTTCTCTCTGAGACGGTTACATTTATCGTCTGCAAAGCAACGTCGCGTGCTGCGGTCTGCGGAGACACTAAAAGCACCATAGTAGAACACTGAAGAAGCTTCTAAGTTGAAGCAATAGCCAGTAAGAAGTAGTACAATTGAAGTTTTAGTTGTCGATTATTCACTTTTTAGCCGGCTTTGGTGGCTTGGACATGTCCTGGGACCTTACGATTTTGCATGAAAGGAGGAGTAGCAGCCGCGTTGCATGGGAGAATGTGAAAACTGTTCATGTGTAGTAAAAACCTGAGAAATCCGTCCGTTTTCGTCATTTGTTATCGAATCGACTTAAAGCCAGATCGTCACATTTGCCGCCTTTCTCTCTGAGAAGGTTACACTTATTGTCTGCAAAGCTATGTCGCGTGCTGCAGTATGCGGAGACACTAAAAGCACCATAGAAGAACACAGAAGATGCTTCTAAGTTGAAGTAATAGCCAGTAAGAAGTAGTACAACTGAAGTTTTAGTTGGCGATTATTCACTTTTTAGCCGGCTTTGGTGGCTTGGACATGACAAGGGACCTTAAGATTTTACATGAAAGGAGGACTGGCAGCCGCGTTGCACGGGAGAATGTGAAAAGTGTTCATATGTGGTAAAAACCTGATAAATCCGTCCGTTTTCGTCATTTGTTAACGAATCGACTTAAAGGCAGAACGTCACATTGGCCGCTTTTCTCTCTGAGACGGTTACATTTATCGTCTGCAACGCTATGTCGCGTGCTGCGGTATGCGGAGACACTAAAAGCACCATAGTAGAACACAGAAGAAGCTTCTAAGTTGAAGTAATAGCCAGTAAGAAGTAGTACAATTCAAGTTTTAGTTGTCGATTATTCACTTATTAGCCGGCTTTGGTGGCTTGGACATGAGGTGGAACCATAAAATTTTGCATGAAAGGAAGACTAGCAGCCACGTTGCACCGGAGAATGTGAAAAGTGTTCATATGTAGTAAAAACCTGAGAAATCCGTCCGTTTTCGTCATTTGTTATCGAATCGACTTAAAGGCAAATCGTCACATTGGCCGCTTTTCTCTCTGATACGGTTACATTTATCGTCTGCAACGCTATGTCGCGTGCTGCGGTATGCGGAGACACTAAAAGCACCATAGTAGAACACTGAAGAAGCTTCTAAGTTGAAGCAATAGCCAGTAAGAAGTAGTACAATTGAAGTTTTAGTTGTCGATTATTCACTTTTTAGCCGGCTTTGGTGGCTTGGAGATGACCTAGGACCATAAGATTATGCATGAAAGGAGGACTAACAGCCGCGTTGCACGGGAGAATGTGAAAAGTGTTCATATGTAGTAAAAACCTGAGAAATCCGTCCGTTTTCGTCATTTGTTATCGAATCGTCTTAAAGCCAGATCATCACATTGGCCGCTTTTCTCTCTGAGACGGTTACATTTATCGTCTGCAAAGCTATGTCGCGTGCTGCGGTATGCGGAGACACTAAAAGCACCATAGTAGAACACTGAAGAAGCTTCTAAGTTGAAGCAATAGCCAGTAAGAAGTAGTACAATTGAAGTTTTAGTTGTCGATTATTCACTTTTTAGCCGGCTTTGGTGGCTTGGACATGACCTAGGACCATACGATTTTGCATGAAAGGAGGACTAACAGCCGCGTTGCACGGGAGAATGTGAAAAGTGTTCATATGTATTAAAAACCTGAGAAATCCGTCCGTTTTCGTCATTTGTTATCGAATCGTCTTAAAGCCAGATCGTCACATTGGCCGCTTTTCTCTCTGAGACGGTTACATTTATCGTCTCCAAAGCTATGTCGCGTGCTGCGGTATGCGGAGACACTAAAAGCACCATAGTAGAACACTGAAGAAGCTTCTAAGTTGAAGCAATAGCCAGTAAGAAGTAGTACAATTGAAGATTTAGTTGTCGATTATTCACTTTTTAGCCGGCTTTGTTGGCTTGGACATGACCTAGGACCATAAAATTTTGCATGAAAGGATGACTAACAGCCGCGTTGCACGGGAGAATGTGAAAAGTGTTCATATGTAGTAAAAACCTGAGAAATCCGTCCGTTTTCGTCATTTGTTATCGAATCGACTTAAAGCCAGATCGTCACATTGGCCGCTTTTCTCTCTGAGACGGTTACATTTATCGTCTGCAAAGCTATGTCGCGTGCTGCGGTGTGCGGAGACACTAAAAACACCATAGTAGAACACAGAAGAAACTTCAAAGTTGAAGTAATAGCCAGTAAGAAGTAGTACAATTGAAGTTTTAGTTGTCGATTATTCACTTTTTAGCCGGCTTTGGTGGCTTGGACATGAGGTGGAACCATAAAATTTTGCATGAAAGGAAGACTAGCAGCCACGTTGCACCGGAGAATGTGAAAAGTGTTCATATGTAGTAAAAACCTGAGAAATCCGTCCGTTTTCGTCATTTGTTATCGAATCGTCTTAAAGCCAGATCGTCACGTTGGCCGCATTTCTCTCTGAGACGGTTACATTTATCATCTGCAAAGCTATGTCGCGTGCTGCGGGATGCGGGGACACTAAAAGCACCATAGTAGAACATTGAAGAAGCATCTAAGTTGAAGCAATAGCCAGTAAGAAGTAGTACAATTGAAGTTTTAGTTGTCGATTATTCACTTTTTAGCCGGCTTTGGTGGCTTGGACATGACCTAGGACCATACGATTTTGCATGAAAGGAGGACTAACAGCCGCGTTGCACGGGAGAATGTGAAAAGTGTTCATATGTATTAAAAACCTGACAAATCCGTCCGTTTTCGTCATTTGTTATCGAATCGTCTTAAAGCCAGATCGTCACATTGGCCGCTTTTCTCTCTGAGACGGTTACATTTATCGTCTGCAAAGCTATGTCGCGTGCTGCGGTATGCGGAGACACTAAAAGCACCATAGTAGAACACAGAAGAAACTTCAAAGTTGAAGCAATAGCCAGTAAGAAGTAGTACAATTTAAGTTTTAGTTGTCGATTATTCACTTTTTAGCCGGCTTTGGTGGCTTGGACATGACCTAGGACCATAAGATTTTGCATGAAAGGAGGACTAGCAGACGCGTTGCACGGGAGAATGTGAAAAGTGTTCATATGTAGTAAAAACCTGAGAAATCCGTCCGTTTTCGTCATTTGTTATCGAATCGACTTTAAGCCACATAGTCACATTGGCCGCTCTACTCTCTGAAACGGTTACATTTATCGTCTGCAAAGCTATGTCGCGTGCTGCAGTATGCGGAAACACTAAAAGCACCATAGTAGAACACAGAAGAAGCTTCTAAGTTGAAGTAATAGCCAGTAAGAAGTAGTACAATTGAAGTTTTAGTTGTCGATTATTCGCTTTTTAGCCGGCTTTGGTGGCTTGGACATGAGGTGGAACCATAAAATTTTGCATGAAAGGAAGACTAGCAGCCACGTTGCACCGGAGAATGTGAAAAGTGTTCATATGTAGTAAAAACCTGAGAAATCCGTCCGTTTTCGTCATTTGTTATCGAATCGTCTTAAAGCCAGATCGTCATATTGGCCGCATTTCTCTCTGAGACGGTTACATTTATCGTCTGCAAAGCTATGTCGCGTGCTGCGGGATGCGGAGACACTAAAAGCACCATAATAGAACACAGAAGAAGCTTCTAAGTTGAAGTAATAGCCAGTAAGAAGTAATACAATTCAAGTTTTAGTTGTCGATTATTCACATTTATCCGGCTTTGGTGGCTTGGACATGACCTAGGACCTTAAGATTTTGCATGAAAGGAGGACTAGCAGCCGCGTTGCACGGGAGAATGCGAAAAGTGTTCATATGTAGTAAAAACCTGAGAAATCCGTCCGTTTTCGTCATTTGTTATCGAATCGACTTAAAGCCAGATCGTCACATTGGCCGCTCTTCTCTCTGAAACGGTTACATTTATCGTCTGCAAAGCTATGTCGCGTGCTGCGGTATGCGGAGACACTAAAAGCACCATAGTAGAACACAGAAGAAGCTTCTAAGTTGAAGCAATAGCCAGTAAGAAGTAGTACAATTCAAGTTTTAGTTGTCGATTATTCACTTATTAGCCGGCTTTGGTGGCTTGGACATGAGGTGGAAACATAAAATTTTGCATGAAAGGAAGACTAGCAGCCACGTTGCACCGGAGAATGTGAAAAGTGTTCATATGTAGTAAAAACCTGAGAAATCCGTCCGTTTTCGTCATTTGTTATCGAATCGACTTAAAGGCAGATTTTCACATTGGCCGCTTTTCTCTCTGATACGGTTACATTTATCGTCTGCAACGCTATGTCGCGTGCTGCGGTATGCGGAGACACTAAAAGCACCATAGTAGAACACTGAAGAAGCTTCTAAGTTGAAGCAATAGCCAGTAAGAAGTAGTACAATTGAAGTTTTAGTTGTCGATTATTCACTTTTTAGCCGGCTTTGGTGGCTTGGAGATGACCTAGGACCATAAGATTATGCATGAAAGGAGGACTAACAGCCGCGTTGCACGGGAGAATGTGAAAAGTGTTCATATGTAGTAAAAACCTGAGAAATCCGTCCGTTTTCGTCATTTGTTATCGAATCGTCTTCAAGCCAGATCATCACATTGGCCGCTTTTCTCTCTGAGACGGTTACATTTATCGTCTGCAAAGCTATGTCGCGTGCTGCGGTATGCGGAGACACTAAAAGCACCATAGTAGAACACTGAAGAAGCTTCTAAGTTGAAGCAATAGCCAGTAAGAAGTAGTACAATTGAAGTTTTAGTTGTCGATTATTCACTTTTTAGCCGGCTTTGGTGGCTTGGACATGACCTAGGACCATACGATTTTGCATGAAAGGAGGACTAACAGCCGCGTTGCACGGGATAATGTGAAAAGTGTTCATATGTATTAAAAACCTGAGAAATCCGTCCGTTTTCGTCATTTGTTATCGAATCGTCTTAAAGCCAGATCGTCACATTGGCCGCTTTTCTCTCTGAGACGGTTACATTTATCGTCTGCAAAGCTATGTCGCGTGCTGCGGTATGCGGAGACACTAAAAGCACCATAGTAGAACACTGAAGAAGCTTCTAAGTTGAAGCAATAGCCAGTAAGAAGTAGTACAATTGAAGATTTAGTTGTCGATTATTCACTTTTTAGCCGGCTTTGTTGGCTTGGACATGACCTAGGACCATAAGATTTTGCATGAAAGGAGGACTAACAGCCGCGTTGCACGGGAGAATGTGAAAAGTGTTCATATGTAGTAAAAACCTGAGAAATCCGTCCGTTTTCCTCATTTGTTATCGAATCGACTTAAAGCCAGATCGTCACATTGGCCGCTTTTCTCTCTGAGACGGTTACATTTATCGTCTGCAAAGCTATGTCGCGTGCTGCGGTGTGCGGAGACACTAAAAACACCATAGTAGAACACAGAAGAAACTTCAAAGTTGAAGTAATAGCCAGTAAGAAGTAGTACAATTGAAGTTTTAGTTGTCGATTATTCACTTTTTAGCCGGCTTTGGTGGCTTGGACATGAGGTGGAACCATAAAATTTTGCATGAAAGGAAGACTAGCAGCCACGTTGCACCGGAGAATGTGAAAAGTGTTCATATGTAGTAAAAACCTGAGAAATCCGTCCGTTTTCGTCATTTGTTATCGAATCGTCTTAAAGCCAGATCGTCACGTTGGCCGCATTTCTCTCTGAGACGGTTACATTTATCGTCTGCAAAGCTATGTCGCGTGCTGCGGGATGCGGGGACACTAAAAGCACCATAGTAGAACATTGAAGAAGCATCTAAGTTGAAGCAATAGCCAGTAAGAAGTAGTACAATTGAAGTTTTAGTTGTCGATTATTCACTTTTTAGCCGGCTTTGGTGGCTTGGACATGACCTAGGACCATACGATTTTGCATGAAAGGAGGACTAACAGCCGCGTTGCACGGGATAATGTGAAAAGTGTTCATATGTATTAAAAACCTGAGAAATCCGTCCGTTTTCGTCATTTGTTATCGAATCGTCTTAAAGCCAGATCGTCACATTGGCCGCTTTTCTCTCTGAGACGGTTACATTTATCGTCTGCAAAGCTATGTCGCGTGCTGCGGTATGCGGAGACACTAAAAGCACCATAGTAGAACACAGAAGAAACTTCAAAGTTGAAGTAATAGCCAGTAAGAAGTAGTACAATTCAAGTTTTAGTTGTCGATTATTCACTTTTTAGCCGGCTTTGGTGGCTTGGACATGACCTAGGACTATAAGATTTTGCATGAAAGGAGGACTAGCAGACGCGTTGCACGGGAGAATGTGAAAAGTGTTCATATGTAGTAAAAACCTGAGAAATCCGTCCGTTTTTGTCATTTGTTATCGAATCGACTTTAAGCCACATAGTCACATTGGCCGCTCTACTCTCTGAAACGGTTACATTTATCGTCTGCAAAGCTATGTCGCGTGCTGCAGTATGCGGAAACACTAAAAGCACCATAGTGGAACACAGAAGAAGCTTCTAAGTTGAAGTAATAGCCAGTAAGAAGTAGTACAATTGAAGTTTTAGTTGTCGATTATTCGCTTTTTAGCCGGCTTTGGTGGCTTGGACATGAGGTGGAACCATAAAATTTTGCATGAAAGGAAGACTAGCAGCCACGTTGCAGCGGAGAATGTGAAAAGTGTTCATATGTAGTAAAAACCTGAGAAATCCGTCCGTTTTCGTCATTTGTTATCGAATCGTCTTAAAGCCAGATCGTCACATTGGCCGCTTTTCTCTCTGAGACGGTTACATTTATCGTCTGCAAAGCTATGTCGCGTGCTGCGGTATGCGGAGACACTAAAAGCACCATAGTAGAACACAGAAGAAACTTCAAAGTTGAAGTAATAGCCAGTAAGAAGTAGTACAATTCAAGTTTTAGTTGTCGATTATTCACTTTTTAGCCGGCTTTGGTGGCTTGGACATGACCTAGGACCTTAAGATTTTGCATGAAAGGAGGACTAGCAGCCGCGTTGCACGGGAGAATGCGAAAAGTGTTCATATGTAGTAAAAACCTGAGAAATCCGTCCGTTTTTGTCATTTGTTGTCGAATCGACTTAAAGCCAGATCGTCACATTGGCCGCTCTTCTCTCTGAAACGGTTGCATTTATCGTCTACAAAGCTATGTCGCGTGCTGCGTTATGCGGAAACACTAAAAGCACCATAGTAGAACACTGAAGAAGCTTCTATGTTGAAGTAATAGCCAGTAAGAAGTAGTACAAATGAAGTTTTAGTTGTCGATTATTCACTTTTTAGCCGGCTTTGGTTGCTTGGACATGAGGTGGAACCATAAAATTTTGCATGAAAGGAAGACTAGCAGCCACGTTGCACCGGAGAATGCGAAAAGTGTTCATATGTAGTAAAAACCTGAGAAATCCGTCCGTTTTCGTCATTTGTTATCGAATCGTCTTAAAGCCAGATCGTCACATTGGCTGCTTTTCTTTCTGAGACGGTTACATTTATCGTCTGCAAATCTATGTCGCGTGCTGCGGTATGCGGAGACACTAAAAGCACCATAGTAGAACACTGAAGAAGCTTCTAAGTTGAAGCAATAGCCAGTAAGAAGTAGTACAATTGAAGTTTTAGTTGTCGATTATTCACTTTTTTGCCGGCTTTGGTGGCTTGGACATGACCTAGGACCATAAGATTATGCATGAAAGGAGGACTAACAGCCGCGTTGCACGGGAGAATGTGAAAAGTGTTCATATGTAGTCAAAACCTGAGAAATCCGTCCGTTTTCGTCATTTGTTATCGAATCGTCTTAAAGCCAGATCATCACATTGGCCGCTTTTCTCTCTGAGACGGTTACATTTATCGTCTGCAAAGCTATGTCGCGTGCTGCGGTATGCGGAGACACTAAAAGCACCATAGTAGAACACTGAAGAAGCTTCTAAGTTGAAGCAATAGCCAGTAAGAAGTAGTACAATTGAAGTTTTAGTTGTCGATTATTCACTTTTTAGCCGCCTTTGGTGCCTTGGACATGACCTAGGACCATACGATTTTGCATGAAAGGAGGACTAACAGCCGCGTTGCACGGGAGAATGTGAAAAGTGTTCATGTGTATTAAAAACCTGAGGAATCCGTCCGTTTTCGTCATTTGTTATCGAATCGTCTTAAAGCCAGATCGTCACATTGGCCGCTTTTCTCTCTGAGACGGTTACATTTATCGTCTCCAAAGCTATGTCGCGTGCTGCGGTATGCGGAGACACTAAAAGCACCATAGTAGAACACTGAAGAAGCTTCTAAGTTGAAGCAATAGCCAGTAAGAAGTAGTACAATTGAAGTTTTAGTTGTCGATTATTCACTTTTTAGCCGGCTTTGTTGGCTTGGACATGACCTAGGACCATAAGATTTTGCATGAAAGGAGGACTAACAGCCGCGTTGCACGGGAGAATGTGAAAAGTGTTCATATGTAGTAAAAACCTGAGAAATCCGTCCGTTTTTGTCATTTGTTATCGAATCGACTTAAAGCCAGATCGTCACATTGGCCGCTTTTCTCTCTGAGACGGTTACATTTATCGTCTGCAAAGCTATGTCGCGTGCTGCGGTATGCGGAGACACTAAAAGCACCATAGTAGAACACAGAAGAAACTTCAAAGTTGAAGTAATAGCCAGTAAGAAGTAGTACAATTCAAGTTTTAGTTGTCGATTATTCACTTTTTAGCCGGCTTTGGTGGCTTGGACATGACCTAGGACCATAAGATTTTGCATGAAAGGAGGACTAGCAGACGCGTTGCACGGGAGAATGTGAAAAGTGTTCATATGTAGTAAAAACCTGAGAAATCCGTCCGTTTTCGTCATTTGTTATCGAATCGACTTTAAGCCACATAGTCACATTGGCCGCTCTACTCTCTGAAACGGTTACATTTATCGTCTGCAAAGCTATGTCGCGTGCTGCAGTATGCGGAAACACTAAAAGCACCATAGTAGAACACAGAAGAAGCTTCTAAGTTGAAGTAATAGCCAGTAAGAGGTAGTACAATTGAAGTTTTAGTTGTCGATTATTCACTTTTTAGCCGGCTTTGGTGGCTTGGACATGAGGTGGAACCATAAAATTTTGCATGAAAGGAAGACTAGCAGCCACGTTGCAGCGGAGAATGTGAAAAGTGTTCATATGTAGTAAAAACCTGAGAAATCCGTCCGTTTTCGTCATTTGTTATCGAATCGTCTTAGAGCCAGATCGTCACAGTGGCCGCATTTCTCTCTGAGACGGTTACATTTATCGTCTGCAGAGCTATGTCGCGTGCTGCGGTCTGCGGAGACACTAAAAGCACCATAGTAGAACACTGAAGAAGCTTCTAAGTTGAAGCAATAGCCAGTAAGAAGTAGTACAATTGAAGTTTTAGTTGTCGATTATTCACTTTTTAGCCGGCTTTGTTGGCTTGGACATGACCTAGGACCATAAGATTTTGCATGAAAGGAGGACTAACAGCCGCGTTGCACGGGAGAATGTGAAAAGTGTTCATATGTAGTAAAAACCTGAGAAATCCGTCCGTTTTCGTCATTTGTTATCGAATCGACTTAAAGCCAGATCGTCACATTGGCCGCTTTTCTCTCTGAGACCGTTACATTTATCGTCTGCAAAGCTATGTCGCGTGCTGCGGTATGCGGAGACACTAAAAGCACCATAGTAGAACACAGAAGAAACTTCAAAGTTGAAGTAATAGCCAGTAAGAAGTAGTACAATTCAAGTTTTAGTTGTCGATTATTCACTTTTTAGCCGGCTTTGTTGGCTTGGACATGACCTAGGACCATAAGATTTTGCATGAAAGGAGGACTAGCAGACGCGTTGCACGGGAGAATGTGAAAAGTGTTCATATGTAGTAAAAACCTGAGAAATCCGTCCGTTTTCGTCATTTGTTATCGAATCGACTTTAAGCCACATAGTCACATTGGCCGCTCTACTCTCTGAAACGGTTACATTTATCGTCTGCAAAGCTATGTCGCGTGCTGCAGTATGCGGAAACACTAAAAGCACCATAGTAGAACACAGAAGAAGCTTCTAAGTTGAAGTAATAGCCAGTAAGAAGTAGTACAATTGAAGTTTTAGTTGTCGATTATTCACTTTTTAGCCGGCTTTGGTGGCTTGGACATGACCAAGGACCTTAAGAATTTGCATGAAAGGAGTACTTGCAGCCGCGTTGCACGGGAGAATGTGAAAAGTGTTCATATGTAGTAAAAACCTGAGAAATCCGTCCGTTTTCGTCATTTGTTATCGAATCGACTTTAAGCCACATAGTCACATTGGCCGCTCTACTCTCTGAAACGGTTACATTTATCGTCTGCAAAGCTATGTCGCGTGCTGCAGTATGCGGAAACACTAAAAGCACCATAGTAGAACACAGAAGAAGCTTCTAAGTTGAAGTAATAGCCAGTAAGAAGTAGTACAATTGAAGTTGTAGTTGTCGATTATTCACTTTTTAGCCGGCTTTGGTGGCTTGGACATGAGGTGGAACCATAAAATTTTGCATGAAAGGAAGACTAGCAGCCACGTTGCAGCGGAGAATGTGAAAAGTGTTCATATGTAGTAAAAACCTGAGAAATCCGTCCGTTTTCGTCATTTGTTATCGAATCGTCTTAAAGCATGATCGTCACATTGGCCGCATTTCTCTCTGAGACGGTTACATTTATCGTCTGCAAATCTATGTCGCCTGCTGTGGTATGCGGAAACACTAAAAGCACCATAGTAGAACACAGAAGAAGCTTCTAAGTTGAAGTAATAGCCAGTAAGAAGTAGTACAATTGAAGTTTTAGTTGTCGATTATTCACTTTTTAGCCGGCTTTGGTGGCTTGGACATGACCTAGGACCATACGATTTTGCATGAAAGGAGGACTAACAGCCGCGTTGCACGGGATAATGTGAAGAGTGTTCATATGTAGTAAAAACCTGAGAAAACCGTCCGTTTTCATCATTTGTTATCGAATCGTCTTAAAGCCAGATCGTCACATTGGCCGCTTTTCTCTCTGAGACGGTTACATTTATCGTCTCCAAAGCTATGTCGCGTGCTGCGGTATGCGGAGACACTAAAAGCACCATAGTAGAACACTGAAGAAGCTTCTAAGTTGAAGCAATAGCCAGTAAGAAGTAGTACAATTGAAGTTTTAGTTGTCGATTATTCACTTTTTAGCCGGCTTTGGTGGCTTGGACATGACCTAGGACCATAAGATTTTGCATGAAAGGAGGACTAACAGCCGCGTTGCACGGGAGAATGTGAAAAGTGTTCATATGTAGTAAAAACCTGAGAAATCCGTCCGTTTTCGTCATTTGTTATCGAATCGACTTAAAGCCAGATCGTCACATTGGCTGCTTTTCTCTCTGAGACGGTTACATTTATCGTCTGCAAAGCTATGTCGCGTGCTGCGGTATGCGGAGACACTAAAAGCACCATAGTAGAACACAGAAGAAACTTCAAAGTTGAAGTAATAGCCAGTAAGAAGTAGTACAATTCAAGTTTTAGTTGTCGATTATTCACTTTTTAGCCGGCTTTGGTGGCTTGGACATGACCTAGGACCATAAGATTTTGCATGAAAGGAGGACTAGCAGACGCGTTGCACGGGAGAATGTGAAAAGTGTACATATGTAGTAAAAACTTGAGAAATCCGTCCGTCTTCGTCATTTGTTATCGAATCGACTTTAAGCCACATAGTCACATTGGCCGCTCTACTCTCTGAAACGGTTACATTTATCGTCTGCAAAGCTATGTCGCGTGCTGCAGTATGCGGAAACACTAAAAGCACCATAGTAGAACACAGAAGAAGCTTCTAAGTTGAAGTAATAGCCAGTAAGAAGTAGTACAATTGAAGTTTTAGTTGTCGATTATTCACTTTTTTGCCGGCTTTGGTGGCTTGGACATGAGGTGGAACCATAAAATTTTGCATGAAAGGAAGACTAGCAGCCACGTTGCAGCGGAGAATGTGAAAAGTGTTCATATGTAGTAAAAACCTGAGAAATCCGTCCGTTTTCGTCATTTGTTATCGAATCGTCTTAAAGCCAGATCGTCACATTGGCCGCATTTCTCTCTGAGACGGTTACATTTATCGTCTGCAAAGCTATGTCGCGTGCTGCGGGATGCGGCGACACTAAAAGCACCATAGTAGAACACTGAAGAAGCTTCTAAGTTGAAGCAATAGCCAGTAAGAAGTAGTACAATTGAAGTTTTAGTTGTCGATTATTCACTTTTTAGCCGGCTTTGGTGGCTTGGACATGACCTAGGACCATAAGATTATGCATGAAAGGAGGACTAACAGCCGCGTTGCACGGGAGAATGTGAAAAGTGTTCATATGTAGTAAAAACCCGAGAAATCCGTCCGTTTTCGTCATTTGTTATCGAATCGTCTTAAAGCCAGATCATCACATTGGCCGCTTTTCTCTCTGAGACGGTTACATTTATCGTCTGCAAAGCTATGTCGCGTGCTGCGGTATGCGGAGACACTAAAAGCACCATAGCAGAACACTGATGAAGCTTCTAAGTTGAAGCAATAGCCAGTAAGAAGTAGTACAATTGAAGTTTTAGTTGTCGATTATTCACTTTTTAGCCGGCTCTGGTGGCTTGGACATGACCTAGGACCATACGATTTTGCATGAAAGGAGGACTAACAGCCGCGTTGCACGGGATAATGTGAAGAGTGTTCATATGTATTAAAAACCTGAGAAATCCGTCCGTTTTCGTCATTTGTTATCGAATCGTCTTAGAGCCAGATCGTCACATTGGCCGCTTTTCTCTCTGAGACGGTTACATTTATCGTCTCCAAAGCTATGTCGCGTGCTGCGGTATGCGGAGACACTAAAAGCACCATAGTAGAACACTGAAGAAGCTTCTAAGTTGAAGCAATAGCCAGTAAGAAGTAGTACAATTGAAGTTTTAGTTGTCGATTATTCACTTTTTAGCCGGCTTTGTTGGCTTGGACATGACCTAGGACCATAAGATTTTGCATGAAAGGAGGACTAACAGCCGCGTTGCACGGGAGAATGTGAAAAGTGTTCATATGTAGTAAAAACCTGAGAAATCCGTCCGTTTTCGTCATTTGTTATCGAATCGACTTAAAGCCAGATCGTCACATTGGCCGCTTTTCTCTCTGAGACGGTTACATTTATCGTCTGCAAAGCTATGTCGCGTGCTGCGGTATGCGGAGACACTAAAAGCACCATAGTAGAACACAGAAGAAGCTTCTAAGTTGAAGTAATAGCCAGTAAGAAGTAGTACAATTCAAGTTTTAGTTGTCGATTATTCACTTTTTAGCCGGCTTTGGTGGCTTGGACATGACCTAGGACCATAAGATTTTGCATGAAAGGAGGACTAGTAGACGCGTTGCACGGGAGAATGTGAAAAGTGTTCATATGTAGTAAAAACCTGAGAAATCCGTCCGTTTTCGTCATTTGTTATCGAATCGACTTTAAGCCACATAGTCACATTGGCCGCTCTACTCTCTGAAACGGTTACATTTATCGTCTGCAAAGCTATGTCGCGTGCTGCAGTATGCGGAAACACTAAAAGCACCATAGTAGAACACAGAAGAAGCTTCTAAGTTGAAGTAATAGCCAGTAAGAAGTAGTACAATTGAAGTTTTAGTTGTCGATTATTCACTTTTTTGCCGGCTTTGGTGGCTTCGACATGAGGTGGAACCATAAAATTTTGCATGAAAGGAAGACTAGCAGCCACGTTGCAGCGGAGAATGTGAAAAGTGTTCATATGTAGTAAAAACCTGAGAAATCCGTCCGTTTTCGTCATTTGTTATCGAATCGTCTTAAAGCCAGGTCGTCACATTGGCCGCATTTCTCTCTGAGACGGTTACATTTATCGTCTGCAAAGCTACGTCGCGTGCTGCGGGATGCGGAGACACTAAAAGCACCATAGTAGAACACTGAAGAAGCTTCTAAGTTGAAGCAATAGCCAGTAAGAAGTAGTACAAATGAAGTTTTAGTTGTCGATTATTCACTTTTTAGCCGGCTTTGGTTGCTTGGACATGAGGTGGAACCATAAAATTTTGCATGAAAGGAAGACTAGCAGCCACGTTGCACCGGAGAATGCGAAAAGTGTTCATATGTAGTAAAAACCTGAGAAATCCGTCCGTTTTCGTCATTTGTTATCGAATCGTCTTAAAGCCAGATCGTCACATTGGCTGCTTTTCTTTCTGAGACGGTTACATTTATCGTCTGCAAATCTATGTCGCGTGCTGCGGGATGCGGAGACACTAAAAGCACCATAGTAGAACACTGAAGAAGCTTCTAAGTTGAAGCAATAGCCAGTAAGAAGTAGTACAATTGAAGTTTTAGTTGTCGATTATTCACTTTTTAGCCGGCTTTGGTGGCTTGGACATGACCTAGGACCATAAGATTATGCATGAAAGGAGGACTAACAGCCGCGTTGCACGGGATAATGTGAAGAGTGTTCATATGTATTAAAAACCTGAGAAATCCGTCCGTTTTCATCATTTGTTATCGAATCGTCTTAAAGCCAGATCGTCACATTGGCCGCTTTTCTCTCTGAGACGGTTACATTTATCGTCTCCAAAGCTATGTCGCGTGCTGCGGTATGCGGAGACACTAAAAGCACCATAGTAGAACACTGAAGAAGCTTCTAAGTTGAAGCAATAGCCAGTAAGAAGTAGTACAATTGAAGTTTTAGTTGTCGATTATTCACTTTTTAGCCGGCTTTGTTTGCTTGGACATGACCTAGGACCATAAGATTTTGCATGAAAGGAGGACTAACAGCCGCGTTGCACGGGAGAATGTGAAAAGTGTTCATATGTAGTAAAAACCTGAGAAATCCGTCCGTTTTCGTCATTTGTTATCGAATCGACTTAAAGCCAGATCGTCACATTGGCCGCTTTTCTCTCCGAGACGGTTACATTTATCGTCTGCAAAGCTATGTCGCGTGCTGCGGTATGCGGAGACACTAAAAGCACCATAGTAGAACACAGAAGAAACTTCAAAGTTGAAATAATAGCCAGTAAGAAGTAGTACAATTCAAGTTTTAGTTGTCGATTATTCACTTTTTAGCCGGCTTTGGTGGCTTGGACATGACCTAGGACCATAAGATTTTGCATGAAAGGAGGACTAGCAGACGCGTTGCACGGGAGAATGTGAAAAGTGTTCATATGTAGTAAAAACCTGAGAAATCCGTCCGTTTTCGTCATTTGTTATCGAATCGACTTTATGCCACATAGTCACATTGGCCGCTCTACCCTCTGAAACGGTTACATTTATCGTCTGCAAAGCTATGTCGCGTGCTGCAGTATGCGGAAACACTAAAAGCACCATAGTAGAACACAGAAGAAGCTTCTAAGTAATAGCCAGTAAGAAGTAGTGCAATTCAAGTTTTAGTTATCGATTATTCACTTTTTAGCCGGCTTTGGTGGCTTGGACATGACCTAGGACCTTAAGATTTTGCATGAAAGGAGGACTAGCAGCCGCGTTGCACGGGAGAATGTGAAACGTGTTCATATGTAGTAAAAACCTGAGATATCCGTCTGTTTTCGTCATTTGTTATCGAATCGACTTAAGGCCAGATCGTCACATTGGCCCCTCTTCTCTCTGAAACGGTTACATTTATCGTCTGCAAAGCTATGTCGCGTGCTGCAGTATGCGGAAACACTAAAAGCACCATAGTAGAACACAGAAGAAGCTTCTAAGTTGAAGTAATAGCCAGTAAGAAGTAGTACAATTGAAGTTTTAGTTGTCGATTATTCACTTTTTAGCCGTCTTTGGTGGCTTGGACATGACCTGGGACCATAAGATTTTACATGAAAGGAGGACTGGCAGCCGCGTTGCACGGGAGAATGTGAAAAGTGTTCATATGTAGTAAAAACCTGATAAATCCGTCCGTTGTCGTCATTTGTTATCGAATCGACTTAAAGGCAGATCGTCACATTGGCCGCTTTTCACTCTGAGACGGTTACATTTATCGTCTGCAACGCTATGTCGCGTGCTGCGGTATGCGGAGACACTAAAAGCACCATAGTAGAACACAGAAGAAGCTTCTAAGTTGAAGTAATAGCCAGTAAGAACTAATACAATTCAAGTTTTAGTTGTCGATTGTTCACATTTTAGCCGGCTTTGGTGGCTTGGACATGACCTAGGACCATAAGATTTTGCATGAAAGGAGGACTAACAGCCGCGTTGCACGGGAGAATGTGAAAAGTGTTCATATGTAGTAAAAACCTGAGAAATCCGTCCGTTTTCGTCATTTGTTATCGAATCGACTTAAAGCCAGATCGTCACATTGGCCGCTTTTCTCTCTGAGACGGTTACATTTATCGTCTCCAAAGCTATGTCGCGTGCTGCGGTATGCGGAGACACTAAAAGCACCTTAGTAGAACACTGAAGAAGCTTCTAAGTTGAAGCAATAGCCAGTAAGAAGTAGTACAATTGAAGTTTTAGTTGTCGATTATTCACTTTTTAGCCGGCTTTGGTGGCTTGGACATGAGGTGGAACCATAAAATTTTGCATGAAAGGAAGACTAGCAGCCACGTTGCAGCGGAGAATGTGAAAAGTGTTCATATGTAGTAAAAACCTGAGAAATGCGTCCGTTTTCGTCATTTGTTATATAATCGTCTTAAAGCCAGATCGTCACATTGGCCGCATTTCTCTCTGAGACGGTTACATTTATCGTCTACAAAGCTATGTCGCGTGCTGCTGGATGCGGAGACACTAAAAGCACCATAGTAGAACACTGAAGAAGCTTCTAAGTTGAAGCAATAGCCAGTAAGAAGTAGTACAATTCAAGTTTTAGTTGTCGATTATTCACTTTTTAGCCGGCTTTGGTGGCTTAGACATGACCTAGGACCATAAGATTTTGCATGAAAGGAGGACTAACAGCCGCGTTGCACGGGAGAATGTGAAAAGTGTTCATATGTAGTAAAAACCTGAGGAATCCGTCCGTTTTCGTCATTTGTTATCGAATCGTCTTAAAGCCAGATCGTCACATTGGCCGCATTTCTCTCTGAGACGGTTACATTTATCGTCTGCAAAGCTATGTCGCGTGCTGCGGGTTGCGGAGACACTAAAAGCACCATAGTAGAACACTGAAGAAGCTTCTAAGTTGAAGCAATAGCCAGTAAGAAGTAGTACAATTGAAGTTTTAGTTGTCGATTATTCACTTTTTAGCCGGCTTTGTTGGCTTGGACATGACCTAGGACCATAAGATTTTGCATGAAAGGAGGACTAACAGCCGCGTTGCACGGGAGAATGTGAAAAGTGTTCATATGTAGTAAAAACCTGAGAAATCCGTCCGTTTTCGTCATTTGTTATCGAATCGACTTAAAGCCACATAGTCACATTGGCCGTTCTACTCTCTGAAGTGGTTACATTTATCGTCTGCAAAGCTATGTCGCGTGCTGCAGTATGCGGAAACACTAAAAGCACCATAGTAGAACACAGAAGAAGCTTCTAAGTTGAAGTAATAGCCAGTAAGAAGTAGTACAATTGAAGTTTTAGTTGTCGATTATTCACTTTTTAGCCGTCTTTGGTGGCTTGGACATGACCTGGGACCATAAGATTTTACATGAAAGGAGGACTGGCAGCCGCGTTGCACGGGAGAATGTGAAAAGTGTTCATATGTAGTAAAAACCTGATAAATCCGTCCGTTGTCGTCATTTGTTATCGAATCGACTTAAAGGCATATCGTCACATTGGCCGCTTTTCACTCTGAGACGGTTACATTTATCGTTTGCAACGCTATGTCGCGTGCTGCGGTATGCGGAGACACTAAAAGCACCATAGTAGAACACAGAAGAAGCTTCTAAGTTGAAGTAATAGCCAGTAAGAAGTAATACAATTCAAGTTTTAGTTGTCGATTATTCACATTTTAGCCGGCTCTGGTGGCTTGGACATGACCTAGGACCTTAAGATTTTGCATGAAAGGAGGACTAGCAGCCGCGTTGCACGGGAGAATGTGAAAAGTGTTCATATGTAGTAAAAACCTGAGAAATCCGTCCGTTTTCGTCATTTGTTATCGAATCGACTTAAAGCCAGATCGTCACATTGGCCGCTCTTCTCTCTGAAACGGTTACATTTATCGTCTACAAAGCTATGTCGCGTGCTGCATTATGCGGAAACACTAAAAGCACCATAGTAGAACACTGAAGAAGCTTCTATGTTGAAGTAATAGCCAGTAAGAAGTAGTACAATTGAAGTTTTAGTTGTCGATTATTCACTTTTTAGCCGGCTTTGGTGGCTTGGACATGACCTAGGACCATAAGATTTTGCATGAAAGGAGGACTAGCAGACGCGTTGCACGGGAGAATGTGAAAAGTGTTCATATGTAGTAAAAACCTGAGAAATCCGTCCGTTTTCGTCATTTGTTATCGAATCGACTTTAAGCCACATAGTCACATTGGCCGCTCTACTCTCTGAAACGGTTACATTTATCGTCTGCAAAGCTATGTCGCGTGCTTCAGTATGCGGAAACACTAAAAGCACCATAGTAGAACACAGAAGAAGCTTCTAAGTTGAAGTAATAGCCAGTAAGAAGTAGTACAATTGAAGTTTTAGTTGTCGATTATTCACTTTTTAGCCGGCTTTGGTGGCTTGGACATGAGGTGGAACCATAAAATTTTGCATGAAAGGAAGACTAGCAGCCACGTTGCACCGGAGAATGTGAAAAATGTTCATATGTAGTAAAAACCTGAGGAATCCGTCCGTTTTCGTCATTTGTTACCGAATCGACTTAAAGCCAGATCGTCAAATTGGCCGCTTTTCTCTCTGAGACGGTTACATTTATCGTCTGCAAAGCTATGTCGCGTGCTGCGGTATGCGGAGACACTAAAAGCACCATAGTAGACACAGAAGAAGCTTCTAAGTTGAAGCAATAGCCAGTAAGAAGTAGTACAATTCAAGTTTTAGTTGTCGATTATTCACTTTTTAGCCGGCTTTGGTGGCTTGGACATGAGGTGGAACCATAAAATTTTGCATGAAAGGAAGACTAGCAGCCACGTTGCACCGGAGAATGTGAAAAGTGTTCATATGTAGTAAAAACCTGAGAAATCCGTCCGTTTTCGTCATTTGTTATCGAATCGACTTAAAGGCAGATCGTCACATTGGCCGCTTTTCTCTCTGAGACGGTTACATTTATCGTCTGCAACGCTATCTCGCGTGCTGCGGTATGCGGAGACACTAAAAGCACCATAGTAGAACACAGAAGAAGCTTCTAAGTTGAAGTAATAGCCAGTAAGAAGTAATACAATTCAAGTTTTAGTTGTCGATTATTCACATTTTAGCCGGCTTTGGTGGCTTGGACATGACCTAGGACCTTAAGATTTTGCATGAAAGGAGGACTAGCAGCCGCGTTGCACGGGAGAATGTGAAAAGTGTTCATATGTAGTAAAAACCTGAGAAATCCGTCCGTTTTCGTCATTTGTTATCGAATCGACTTAAAGCCTGATCGTCACATTGGCCGCTCTTCTCGCTGAAACGTTTACATTTATCGTCTATAAAGCTATGTCGCGTGCTGCGTTATGCGGAAACACTAAAACCACCATACTAGAACACTGAAGAAGCTTCTATGTTGAAGTAATAGCCAGTAAGAAGTAGTACAAATGAAGTTTTAGTTGTCGATTATTCACTTTTTAGCCGGCATTGGTTGCTTTGACATGAGGTGGAACCATAAAATTTTGCATGAAAGGAAGACTAGCAGCCACGTTGCACCGGAGAATGTGAAAAGTGTTCATATGTAGTAAAAACCTGAGAAATCCGTCCGTTTTCGTCATTTGTTATCGAATCGTCTTAAAGCCAGATCGTCACATTGGCCACTTTTCTCTCTGAGACGGTTACATTTATCGTCTGCAAAGCTATGTCGCGTGCTGCGGTATGCGGAGACACTAAAAGCTCTATAGTAGAACACTAAAGAAGCTTCTAAGTTGAAGCAATAGCCAGTAAGAAGTCGTAAAATTGAAGTTTTAGTTGACGATTATTCACTTTTTAGCCGGCTTTGTTGGCTTGGACATGACCTAGGACCATAAGATTTTGCATGAAAGGAGGACTAACAGCCGCGTTGCACGGGAGAATGTGAAAAGTGTTCATATGTGGTAAAAACCTGATAAATCCGTCCGTTTTCGTCATTTGTTATCGAAGCGACTTAAAGGCAGATCGTCACATTGGCCGCTTTTCTCTCTGAGACGGTTACATTTATCGTCTGCAACGCTATGTCGCGTGCTGCGGTATGCGGAGACACTAAAAGCACCATAGTAGAACACAGAAGAAGCTTCTAATTTGAAGTAATAGCCAATAAGAAGTAATACAATTCAAGTTTTAGTTGTCGATTATTCACATTTTAGCCGGCTTTGGTGGCTTGGACATGACCTAGGACCTTAAGATTTTGCATGAAAGGAGGACTAGCAGCCGCGTTGCACGGGAGAATGTGAAAAGTGTTCATATGTAGTAAAAACCTGAGAAATCCGTCCGTTTTCGTCATTTGTTATCGAATCGACTTAAAGCCAGATCGTCACATTGTCCGCTCTTCTCTCTGAAACGGTTACATTTATCGTCTACAACGCTATGTCGCGTGCTGCGTTAAGCGGAAACACTAAAAGCACCATAGTAGAACACTGAAGAAGCTTCTATGTTGAAGTAATAGCCAGTAAGAATTAGTACAATTGAAGTTTTAGTTGTCGATTATTCACTTTTTAGCTGGCTTTGGTGGCTTGGACATGAGGTGGAACCATAAAATTTTGCATGAAAGGAAGACTAGCAGCCACGTTGCACCGGAGAATGTGAAAAGTGTTCATATGTAGTAAAAACCTGAGAAATCCGTCCGTTTTCGTCATTTGTTATCGAATCGACTTAAAGCCACATAGTCACATTGGCCGCTCTACTCTGTGAAACGTTTACATTTATCGTCTGCAAAGCTATGTCGCGTGCTGCAGTATGCGGAGACACTAAAAGCACTATAGTAGAACACTGAAGAAGCTTCTAAGTTGAAGCAATAGCCAGTAAGAAGTAGTACAATTGAAGTTTTAGTTGTCGATTATTCACTTTTTAGCCGGCTTTGGTGGCTTGGACATGACCTAGGACCATAAGATTTTGCATGAAAGGAGGACTAACAGCCGCGTTGCACGGGAGAATGTGAAAAGTGTTCGTATGTAGTAAAAACCTGAGAAATCCGTCCGTTTTCGTCATTTGTTATCGAATCGTCTTAAAGCCAGATCGTCTCATTGGCCGCTTTTCTCTCTGAGACGGTTACATTTATCGTCTGCAAAGCTATGTCGCGTGCTGCGGTATGCGGAGACACTAAAAGCACCATAGTAGAACACTGAAGTAGCTTCTAAGTTGAAGCAGTAGCCAGTAAGAAGTAGTACAATTGAAGTTTTAGTTGTCGATTATTCACTTTTTAGCCGGCTTTGGTGGCTTGGACATGACCTAGGACCATACGATTTTTCATGAAAGGAGGACTAACAGCCGCGTTGCACGGGAGAATGTGAAAAGTGTTCATATGTATTAAAAACCTGAGAAATCCGTCCGTTTTCGTCATTTGTTATCGAATCGTCTTAAAGCCAGATCGTCACATTGGCCGCTTTTCTCTCTGAGACGGTTACATTTATCGTCTGCAAAGCTATGTCGCGTGCTGCGGTATGCGGAGACACTAAAAGCACCATAGTAGAACACTGAAGAAGCTTCTAAGTTGAAGCAATAGCCAGTAAGAAGTAGTACAATTGAAGTTTTAGTTGTCGATTATTCACTTTTTAGCCGGCTATGTTGGCTTGGACATGACCTAGGACCATAAGATGTTGCATGAAAGGAGGACTAACAGCCACGTTGCACGGGAGAATGTGAAAAGTGTTCATATGTAGTAAAAACCTGAGAAATCCGTCCGTTTTCGTCATTTGTTATCGAATCGACTTAAAGCCAGATCGTCACATTGGCCGCTTTTCTCTCTGAGACGGTTACATTTATCGTCTGCAACGCTATGTCGCGTGCTGCGGTATGCGGAGACACTAAAAGCACCATAGTAGAACACAGAAGAAGCTTCTAAGTTGAAGTAATAGCCAGTAAGAAGTAATACAATTCAAGTTTTAGTTGTCGATTATTCACATTTTAGCCGGCTTTGGTGGCTTGGACATGACCTAGGACCTTAAGATTTTGCATGAAAGGAGGACTAGCAGCCGCGTTGCACGGGAGAATGTGAAAAGTGTTCATATGTAGTAAAAACCTGAGAAATCCGTCCGTTTTCGTCATTTGTTATCGAATCGACTTAAAGCCTGATCGTCACATTGGCCGCTCTTCTCGCTGAAACGTTTACATTTATCGTCTATAAAGCTATGTCGCGTGCTGCGTTATGCGGAAACACTAAAACCACCATACTAGAACACTGAAGAAGCTTCTATGTTGAAGTAATAGCCAGTAAGAAGTAGTACAAATGAAGTTTTAGTTGTCGATTATTCACTTTTTAGCCGGCATTGGTTGCTTGGACATGAGGTGGAACCATAAAATTTTGCATGAAAGGAAGACTAGCAGCCACGTTGCACCGGAGAATGTGAAAAGTGTTCATATGTAGTAAAAACCTGAGAAATCCGTCCGTTTTCGTCATTTGTTATCGAATCGTCTTAAAGCCAGATCGTCACATTGGCCACTTTTCTCTCTGAGACGGTTACATTTATCGTCTGCAAAGCTATGTCGCGTGCTGCGGTATGCGGAGACACTAAAAGCTCTATAGTAGAACACTAAAGAAGCTTCTAAGTTGAAGCAATAGCCAGTAAGAAGTCGTAAAATTGAAGTTTTAGTTGACGATTATTCACTTTTTAGCCGGCTTTGTTGGCTTGGACATGACCTAGGACCATAAGATTTTGCATGAAAGGAGGACTAACAGCCGCGTTGCACGGGAGAATGTGAAAAGTGTTCATATGTGGTAAAAACCTGATAAATCCGTCCGTTTTCGTCATTTGTTATCGAAGCGACTTAAAGGCAGATCGTCACATTGGCCGCTTTTCTCTCTGAAACGGTTACATTTATCGTCTACAACGCTATGTCGCGTGCTGCGTTAAGCGGAAACACTAAAAGCACCATAGTAGAACACTGAAGAAGCTTCTATGTTGAAGTAATAGCCAGTAAGAATTAGTACAATTGAAGTTTTAGTTGTCGATTATTCACTTTTTAGCTGGCTTTGGTGGCTTGGACATGAGGTGGAACCATAAAATTTTGCATGAAAGGAAGACTAGCAGCCACGTTGCACCGGAGAATGTGAAAAGTGTTCATATGTAGTAAAAACCTGAGAAATCCGTCCGTTTTCGTCATTTGTTATCGAATCGACTTAAAGCCACATAGTCACATTGGCCGCTCTACTCTGTGAAACGTTTACATTTATCGTCTGCAAAGCTATGTCGCGTGCTGCAGTATGCGGAGACACTAAAAGCACTATAGTAGAACACTGAAGAAGCTTCTAAGTTGAAGCAATAGCCAGTAAGAAGTAGTACAATTGAAGTTTTAGTTGTCGATTATTCACTTTTTAGCCGGCTTTGGTGGCTTGGACATGACCTAGGACCATAAGATTTTGCATGCAAGGAGGACTAACAGCCGCGTTGCACGGGAGAATGTGAAAAGTGTTCGTATGTAGTAAAAACCTGAGAAATCCGTCCGTTTTCGTCATTTGTTATCGAATCGTCTTAAAGCCAGATCGTCTCATTGGCCGCTTTTCTCTCTGAGACGGTTACATTTATCGTCTGCAAAGCTATGTCGCGTGCTGCGGTATGCGGAGACACTAAAAGCACCATAGTAGAACACTGAAGTAGCTTCTAAGTTGAAGCAGTAGCCAGTAAGAAGTAGTACAATTGAAGTTTTAGTTGTCGATTATTCACTTTTTAGCCGGCTTTGGTGGCTTGGACATGACCTAGGACCATACGATTTTTCATGAAAGGAGGACTAACAGCCGCGTTGCACGGGAGAATGTGAAAAGTGTTCATATGTATTAAAAACCTGAGAAATCCGTCCGTTTTCGTCATTTGTTATCGAATCGTCTTAAAGCCAGATCGTCACATTGGCCGCTTTTCTCTCTGAGACGGTTACATTTATCGTCTGCAAAGCTATGTCGCGTGCTGCGGTATGCGGAGACACTAAAAGCACCATAGTAGAACACAGAAGAAACTTCAAAGTTGAAGTAATAGCCAGTAAGAAGTAGTACAATTCAAGTTTTAGTTGTCGATTATTCACTTTTTAGCCGGCTTTGGTGGCTTGGACATGACCTAGGACCATAAGATTTTGCATGAAAGGAGGACTAGCAGACGCGTTGCACGGGAGAATGTGAAAAGTGTTGATATGTAGTAAAATCCTGAGAAATCCGTCCGTTTTCGTCATTTGTTATCGAATCGACTTAAAGCCACATAGTCACATTAGCCGCTCTACTCTCTGAAACGGTTACATTTATCGTCTGCAAAGCAATGTCGCGTGCTGCAGTATGCCGAAACACTAAAAGCACCATAGTAGAACACAGAAGAAGCTTCTAAGTTGAAGTAATAGCCAGTAAGAAGTAGTACAATTGAAGTTTTAGTTGTCGATTATTCACTTTTTAGCCGTCTTTGGTGGCTTGGACATGATCTGGGACCATAAGATTTTACATGAAAGGAGGACTGGCAGCCGCGTTGCACGGGAGAATGTGAAAAGTGTTCATATGTAGTAAAAACCTGATAAATCCGTCCGTTTTCGTCATTTGTTATCGAATCGACTTAAAGGCAGATCGTCACATTGGCCGCTTTTCACTCTGAGACGGTTACATTTATCGTCTGCAACGCTATGTCGCGTGCTGCGGTATGCGGAGACACTAAAAGCACCATAGTAGAACACAGAAGAAGCTTCTAAGTTGAAGTAATAGCCAGTAAGAAGGAATACAATTCAAGTTTTAGTTGTCGAGAATGTGAAAAGTGTTCATATGTAGTAAAAACCTGAGAAATCCGTCCGTTTTCGTCATTTGTCATCGAATCGACTTAAAGCCAGAGCGTCACCTTGGCCGCTCTACTCTCTGAAACGGTTACATTTATCGTCTGTAATGCTATGTCGCGTGCTGCAGTATGCAGAAACACAAAAAGAACCATAGTAGAACACAGAAGAGGCTTCTAAGTTGAAGTAATAGAGAGTAAGAAGTAGTACAATTCAAGTTTTAGTTGTCGATTATTCACTTTTTGCCGGCTTTGGTGGCTATGACATGACCTCGGACCATAAGATTTTGCATGAAAGGAGGACTAGCGTCCGCGTTGCACGGGAGAAAGTGAAAAGTGTTCATATGTAGTAAAAACCTGAGAAATCCGTCCGTTTTCGTCATTTGTTATCCAATCGACTTAAAGCCAGATCGTCACATTGGACGCTTTTCTCTCTGAGACGGTTACATTTATCGTCTGCAAAGCTATGTCGCGTGCTGCGGTATGCGGAGACACTAAAAGCACCATAGTAGAGCACAGAAGAAGCTTCTAAGTTGAAGTAATAGCCAGTAAGAAGTAGTGCAATTCAAGTTTTAGTTATCGATTATTCACTTTTTAGCCGGCTTTGGTGGCTTGGACATGACCTAGGACCTCAAGATTTTGCATGAAAGGAGGACTAGCAGCCGCGTTGCACGGGAGAATGTGAAAAGTGTTCATATGTAGTAAAAACCTGAGATATCCGTCTGTTTTCGTCATTTGTTATCGAATCGTCTTAAAGCCAGATCGTCACATTGGCCGCTTTTCTCTCTGAGACGGTTACATTTATCGTCTGCAAAGCTATGTCGCGTGCTGCGGTATGCGGAGACACTAAAAGCTTCATAGTAGAACACAGAAGAAGCTTCTAAGTTGAAGTAATAGCCAGTAAGAAGGAATACAATTCAAGTTTTAGTTGTCGATTATTCACATTTTAGCCGGCTTTGGTGGCTTGGACATGACCTAGGACCTTAAGATTTTGCATGAAACGAGGACTAGCAGCCGCGTTGCACGGGATAATGTGAAAAGTGTTCATATGTAGTAAAAACCTGAGAAATCCGTCCGTTTTCGTCATTTGTTATCGAATCGACTTAAAGCCAGATCGTCACATTGGTCGCTCTTCTCTCTGAAACGGTTACATTTATCGTCTACAAAGCTATGTCGCGTGCTGCATTATGCGGAAACACTAAAAGCACCATAGTAGAACACTGAAGATGCTTCTATGTTGAAGTAATAGCCAGTAAGAAGTAGTACCATTCAAGTTTTAGTTGTCGATTATTCACTTTTTAGCCGGCTTTGGTGGCTTGGACATGAGGTGGAACCATAACATTTTGCATGAAAGGAAGACTAGCAGCCACGTTGCACCGGAGAATGTGAAAAGTGTTCATATGTAGTAGAAACCTGAGAAATCCGTCCGTTTTCGTCATTTGTTATGGAATCGTCTTAAAGCCAGATCGTCACATTGGCTGCTTTTCTCTCTGAGACGGTTACATTTATCGTCCGCAAATCTATGTCGCGTGCTGCGGTATGCGGAGACACTAAAAGCACCATAGTAGAACACTGAAGAAGCTTCTAAGTTATAGCAATAGCCAGTAAGAAGTAGTACTATTGAAGTTTTAGTTGTCGATTATTCACATTTTAGCCGGCTTTGGTGGCTTGGACATGACCTAGGACCATAAGATTTTGCATGAAAGGAGGACTAACAGCCGCGTTGCACGGGAGAATGTGAAAAGTGTTCATATGTAGTAAAAACCTGAGAAATCCGTCCGTTTTCGTCATTTGTTATCGAATCGTCTTAAAGCCAGATCGTCACATTGGCCGCTTTTCCCTCTGAGACGGTTACATTTATCGTCTGCAAAGCTATGTCGCGTGCTGCGGTATGCGGAGACACTAAAAGCACCATAGTAGAACACTGAAGAAGCTTCTAAGTTGAAGCAATAGCCAGTAAGAAGTAGTAAAATTGAAGTTTTAGTTGTCGATTATTCACTTTTTAGCCGGCTTTGGTGGCTTGGACATGACCTAGGACCATAAGATTTTGCATTAAAGGAGGACTAACAGCCGCGTTGCACGGGAGAATGTGAAAAGTGTTCATATGTATTAAAAACCTGAGAAATCCGTCCGTTTTCGTCATTTGTTATCGAATCGTCTTAAAGCCAGATCGTCACATTGGCCACTTTTCTCTCTGAGACGGTTACATTTATCGTCTGCAAAGCTATGTCGCGTGCTGCGGTATGCGGAGACACTAAAAGCTCCATAGTAGAACACTGAAGAATCTTCTAAGTTGAAGCAATAGCCAGTAAGAAGTAGTAAAATTGAAGTTTTAGTTGACGATTATTCACTTTTTAGCCGGCTTTGTTGGCTTGGACATGACCTAGGACCATACGATTTTGCATGAAAGGAGGACTAGCGTCCGCGTTGCACGGGAGAAAGTGAAAAGTGTTCATATGTAGTAAAAACCTGAGAAATCCGTCCGTTTTCGTCATTTGTTATCGAATCGACTTAATGCCAGATCGTCACATTGGCCGCTTTTCTCTCTGAGACGGTTACATTTATCGTCTGCAACTCTATGTCGCGTGCTGCGGTATGCGGAGACACTAAAAGCACCATAGTAGAACACTGATGAAGCTTCTAAGTTGAAGCAATAGCCAGTAAGAAGTAGTAAAATTGAAGTTTTAGTTGTCGATTATTCACTTTTTAGCCGGCTTCGGTGGCTTGGACATGACCTAGGACCACATGATTTTGCATGAAAGGAGGACTAGCAGACAAGTTGCACGGGAGAATGTGAAAAGAGTTCATATGTAGTAAAAACCTGAGAAATCCGTCCGTTTTCGTCATTTGTTATCGAATCGACTTAAGGCCAGATCGTCACATTGGCCGCTCTTCTCTCTGAAACGGTTACACTTATCGTCTGCAAAGCTATGTCGCGTGCTGCAGTATGCAGAAACACAAAAAGCACCATAGTAGAACACAGAGGAAGCTTCTAAATTGAAGTAATAGAGAGTAAGAAGTAGTACAATTCAAGTTTGAGTTGTCGATTATTCACTTTTTGCCGGCTTTGGTGGCTATGACATGACCTCGGACCATAAGATTTTGCATGAAAGGAGGACTAGCGTCCGCGTTGCACGGGAGAAAGTGAAAAGTGTTCATATGTAGTAAAAACCTGAGAAATCCGTCCGTTTTCGTCATTTGTTATCGATTCGACTTAAAGCCAGATCGTCACATTGGCCGCTATTCTCTCTGAGACGGTTACATTTATCGTCTGCAAAGCTATGTCGCGTGCTGCGGTATGCGGAGACACTAAAAGCACCATAGTAGAGCACAGAAGAAGCTTCTAAGTTGAAGTAATAGCCAGTAAGAAGTAGTGCAATTCAAGTTTTAGATATCGATTATTCACTTTTTAGCCGGCTTTGGTGGCTTGGACATGACCTAGGACCTTAAGATTTTGCATGAAAGGAGGACTAGCAGCCGCGTTGCACGGGAGAATGTGAAAAGTGTTCATATGTAGTAAAAACCTGAGAAATCCGTCCGTTTTCGTCATTTGTTATCGAATCGACTTAAAGCCAGATCGTCACATTGGCCGCTTTTCTCTCTGAGACGGTTACATTTATCGTCTGCAAAGCTATGTCGCGTGCTGCGGTATGCGGAGACACTAAAAGCACCATAGTAGAGCACAGAAGAAGCTTCTAAGTTGAAGTAATAGCCAGTAAGAAGTAGTGCAATTCAAGTTTTAGTTATCGATTATTCACTTTTTAGCCGGCTTTGGTGGCTTGGACATGACCTAGGACCTTAAGATTTTGCATGAAAGGAGGACTAGCAGCCGCGTTGCACGGGAGAATGTGAAAAGTGTTCATATGTAGTAAAAACCTGAGATATCCGTCTGTTTTCGTCATTTGTTATCGAATCGACTTAAGGCCAGATCGACACATTGGCACCTCTTCTCTCTGAAACGGTTACATTTATCTTCTGCAAAGCTATGTCGCGTGCTGCGATATGCGGAAACACTAAAAGCACCATAGTAGAACACAGAAGAAGCTTCTAAGTTGAAGTAATAGCCAGTAAGAAGTAGTACAATTCAAGTTTTAGTTGTCGATTATTCTCTTTTTAGCCGGCTTTGGTGGCTATGACATGACCTAGGGCCATAAGATTTTGCATGAAAGGAGGACTAACAGCCGCGTTGCACGGGAGAATGTGAAAAGTGTTCATATGTAGTAAAAACCTGAGAAATCCGTCCGTTTTCGTCATTTGTTATCGAATCGACTTAAAGCCAGATCGTCACATTGGCCGCTTTTCTCTCTGAGACGGTTACATTTATCTTCTGCAAAGCTATGTCGCGTGCTGCGGTATGCGGAGACACTAAAAGCACCATAGAAGAACACAGAAGTAGCTTCTAAGTTGAAGTAATAGCCAGTAAGAGGTAGTACAATTCAAGTTTTAGTTGTCGATTATTCACCTTTTAGCCGGCTTTGGTGGCTTGCACATCACCTAGGACGTTAAGATTTTGCATGGAAGGAGGACTGGCAGCCGCGTTGCACGGGAGAATGTGAAAAGAGTTCATATGTGGTAAAAACCTGATAAATCCGTCCGTTTTCGTTATTTGTTATCGAAACGACTTAAAGGCAGATCGTCGCATTGGCCGCTCTTCTCTCTGAAACGGTTACATTGATCGTCTACAAAGCTATGTCGCGTGCTGCGTTATGCGGAAACACTAAAAGCACTATACTAGAACACAGAAGAAGCTTCTATGTTGAAGTAATAGCCAGTAAGAAGTAGTACAATTGAAGTTGTAGTTGTCGATTATTCACTTTTTAGCCAGCTTTGGTGGCTTGGACATGAGGTGTAACCATAAGATTTTGCATGAAAAGAAGACTAGCAGCAGCGTTGCACGGGAGAATGTGAAAAGTGTTCATATGTAGTAAAAACCTGAGAAATCCGTCCGTTTTCGTCATTTGTTATCGAATCGACTTAAAGCCACATAGTCACATTAGCCGCTCTACTCTCTGAAACGGTTACATTTATCGTCTGCAAAGCAATGTCGCGTGCTGCAGTATGCCGAAACACTAAAAGCACCATAGTAGAACACAGAAGAAGCTTCTAAGTTGAAGTAATAGCCAGTAAGAAGTAGTACAATTGAAGTTTTAGTTGTCGATTATTCACTTTTTAGCCGTCTTTGGTGGCTTGGACATGATCTGGGACCATAAGATTTTACATGAAAGGAGGACTGGCAGCCGCGTTGCACGGGAGAATGTGAAAAGTGTTCATATGTAGTAAAAACCTGATAAATCCGTCCGTTTTCGTCATTTGTTATCGAATCGACTTAAAGGCAGATCGTCACATTGGCCGCTTTTCACTCTGAGACGGTTACATTTATCGTCTGCAACGCTATGTCGCGTGCTGCGGTATGCGGAGACACTAAAAGCACCATAGTAGAACACAGAAGAAGCTTCTAAGTTGAAGTAATAGCCAGTAAGAAGGAATACAATTCAAGTTTTAGTTGTCGAGAATGTGAAAAGTGTTCATATGTAGTAAAAACCTGAGAAATCCTTCCGTTTTCGTCATTTGTCATCGAATCGACTTAAAGCCAGAGCGTCACCTTGGCCGCTCTACTCTCTGAAACGGTTACATTTATCGTCTGTAATGCTATGTCGCGTGCTGCAGTATGCAGAAACACAAAAAGAACCATAGTAGAACACAGAAGAGGCTTCTAAGTTGAAGTAATAGCCAGTAAGAAGTAGTACAATTCATGTTTTAGTTGTCGATTATTCACTTTTTAGCCGGCTTTGGTGGCTATGACATGACCTAGGACCATAAGATTTTGCATGAAAGGAGGACTAACAGCCGCGTTGCACGGGAGAATGTGAAAATTGTTCATATGTAGTAAAAACCTGAGAAATCCGTCCGTTTTCGTCATTTGTTTTCGAATCGACTTAAAGCCAGATCGTCACATTTTCCGCTCTCCTCTCTGAAACGGTTACATTTATCGTCTGCAAAGCTATGTCGCGTACTGCAGTATGCGGAATCACTAAAAGCACCATAGTAGAACACAGAGGAAGCTTCTAAATTGAAGTAATAGAGAGTAAGAAGTAGTACAATTCAAGTTTTAGTTGTCGATTATTCACTTTTTGCCGGCTTTGGTGGCTATGACATGACCTCGGACCATAAGATTTTGCATGAAAGGAGGACTAGCGTCCGCGTTGCACGGGAGAAAGTGAAAAGTGTTCATATGTAGTAAAAACCTGAGAAATCCGTCCGTTTTCGTCATTTGTTATCGAATCGACTTAAAGCCAGATCGTCACATTGGACGCTTTTCTCTCTGAGACGGTTACATTTATCGTCTGCAAAGCTATGTCGCGTGCTGCGGTATGCGGAGACACTAAAAGCACCATAGTAGAGCACAGAAGAAGCTTCTAAGTTGAAGTAATAGCCAGTAAGAAGTAGTGCAATTCAAGTTTTAGTTATCGATTATTCACTTTTTAGCCGGCTTTGGTGGCTTGGACATGACCTAGGACCTCAAGATTTTGCATGAAAGGAGGACTAGCAGCCGCGTTGCACGGGAGAATGTGAAAAGTGTTCATATGTAGTAAAAACCTGAGATATCCGTCTGTTTTCGTCATTTGTTATCGAATCGTCTTAAAGCCAGATCGTCACATTGGCCGCTTTTCTCTCTGAGACGGTTACATTTATCGTCTGCAAAGCTATGTCGCGTGCTGCGGTATGCGGAGACACTAAAAGCTTCATAGTAGAACACAGAAGAAGCTTCTAAGTTGAAGTAATAGCCAGTAAGAAGGAATACAATTCAAGTTTTAGTTGTCGATTATTCACATTTTAGCCGGCTTTGGTGGCTTGGACATGACCTAGGACCTTAAGATTTTGCATGAAACGAGGACTAGCAGCCGCGTTGCACGGGATAATGTGAAAAGTGTTCATATGTAGTCAAAACCTGAGAAATCCGTCCGTTTTCGTCATTTGTTATCGAATCGACTTAAAGCCAGATCGTCACATTGGTCGCTCTTCTCTCTGAAACGGTTACATTTATCGTCTACAAAGCTATGTCGCGTGCTGCATTATGCGGAAACACTAAAAGCACCATAGTAGAACACTGAAGATGCTTCTATGTTGAAGTAATAGCCAGTAAGAAGTAGTACCATTCAAGTTTTAGTTGTCGATTATTCACTTTTTAGCCGGCTTTGGTGGCTTGGACATGAGGTGGAACCATAACATTTTGCATGAAAGGAAGACTAGCAGCCACGTTGCACCGGAGAATGTGAAAAGTGTTCATATGTAGTAGAAACCTGAGAAATCCGTCCGTTTTCGTCATTTGTTATGGAATCGTCTTAAAGCCAGATCGTCCCATTGGCTGCTTTTCTCTCTGAGACGGTTACATTTATCGTCCGCAAATCTATGTCGCGTGCTGCGGTATGCGGAGACACTAAAAGCACCATATTAGAACACTGAAGAAGCTTCTAAGTTATAGCAATAGCCAGTAAGAAGTAGTACTATTGAAGTTTTAGTTGTCGATTATTCACATTTTAGCCGGCTTTGGTGGCTTGGACATGACCTAGGACCATAAGATTTTGCATGAAAGGAGGACTAACAGCCGCGTTGCACGGGAGAATGTGAAAAGTGTTCATATGTAGTAAAAACCTGAGAAATCCGTCCGTTTTCGTCATTTGTTATCGAATCGTCTTAAAGCCAGATCGTCACATTGGCCGCTTTTCCCTCTGAGACGGTTACATTTATCGTCTGCAAAGCTATGTCGCGTGCTGCGGTATGCGGAGACACTAAAAGCACCATAGTAGAACACTGAAGAAGCTTCTAAGTTGAAGCAATAGCCAGTAAGAAGTAGTAAAATTGAAGTTTTAGTTGTCGATTATTCACTTTTTAGCCGGCTTTGGTGGCTTGGACATGACCTAGGACCATAAGATTTTGCATTAAAGGAGGACTAACAGCCGCGTTGCACGGGAGAATGTGAAAAGTGTTCATATGTATTAAAAACCTGAGAAATCCGTCCGTTTTCGTCATTTGTTATCGAATCGTCTTAAAGCCAGATCGTCACATTGGCCACTTTTCTCTCTGAGACGGTTACATTTATCGTCTGCAAAGCTATGTCGCGTGCTGCGGTATGCGGAGACACTAAAAGCTCCATAGTAGAACACTGAAGAATCTTCTAAGTTGAAGCAATAGCCAGTAAGAAGTAGTAAAATTGAAGTTTTAGTTGACGATTATTCACTTTTTAGCCGGCTTTGTTGGCTTGGACATGACCTAGGACCATACGATTTTGCATGAAAGGAGGACTAGCGTCCGCGTTGCACGGGAGAAAGTGAAAAGTGTTCATATGTAGTAAAAACCTGAGAAATCCGTCCGTTTTCGTCATTTGTTATCGATTCGACTTAAAGCCAGATTGTCACATTGGCCGCTATTCTCTCTGAGACGGTTACATTTATCGTCTGCAAAGCTATGTCGCGTGCTGCGGTATGCGGAGACACTAAAAGCACCATAGTAGAGCACAGAAGAAGCTTCTAAGTTGAAGTAATAGCCAGTAAGAAGTAGTGCAATTCAAGTTTTAGATATCGATTATTCACTTTTTAGCCGGCTTTGGTGGCTTGGACATGACCTAGGACCTTAAGATTTTGCATGAAAGGAGGACTAGCAGCCGCGTTGCACGGGAGAATGTGAAAAGTGTTCATATGTAGTAAAAACCTGAGATATCCGTCTGTTTTCGTCATTTGTTATCGAATCGACTTAAGGCCAGATCGTCACATTGGCCGCTCTTCTCTCTGAAACGGTTACATTTATCGTCTGCAAAGCTATGTCGCGTGCTGCGATATGCAGAAACACTAAAAGCACCATAGTAGAACACAAAAAAAAAACTTCTAAGTTGAAGTAATAGCCAGTAAGAAGTAGTACAATTCAAGTTTTAGTTGTCGATTATTCACATTTTAGCCGGCTTTGGTGGCTATGACATGACCTAGGACCATAAGATTTTGCATGAAAGGAGGACTAACAGCCGCGTTGCACGGGAGAATGTGAAAAGTGTTCATATGTAGTAAAAACCTGAGAAATCCGTCCGTTTTCGTCATTTGTTATCGAATCGACTTAAAGCCAGATCGTCACATTGGCCGCTTTTCTCTCTGAGACGGTTACATTTATCGTCTGCAAAGCTATGTCGCGTGCTGCGGTATGCGGAGACACTAAAAGCACCATAGTAGAGCACAGAATAAGCTTCTAAGTTGAAGTAATAGCCAGTAAGAAGTAGTGCAATTCAAGTTTTAGTTATCGATTATTCACTTTTTAGCCGGCTTTGGTGGCTTGGACATGACCTAGGACCTTAAGATTTTGCATGAAAGGAGGACTAGCAGCCGCGTTTCACGGGAGAATGTGAAAAGTGTTCATATGTAGTAAAAACCTGAGATATCCGTCTGTTTTCGTCATTTGTTTTTGAATCGACTTAAGGCCAGATCGTCACATTGGCCCCTCTTCTCTCTGAAACGGTTACATTTATCGTCTGCAAAGCTATGTCGCGTGCTGCGGTATGCGGAGACACTAAAAGCACCATAGTAGAGCACAGAAGAAGCTTCTAAGTTGAAGTAATAGCCAGTAAGAAGTAGTGCAATTCAAGTTTTAGTTATCGATTATTCACTTTTTAGCCGGCTTTGGTGGCTTGGACATGACCTAGGACCTTAAGATTTTGCATGAAAGGAGGACTAGCAAACGCGTTGCACGGGAGAATGTGAAAAGTGTTCATATGTTGTAAAAACCTGAGAAATCCGTCCGTTTTCGTCATTTGTCATCGAATCGACTTAAAGCCAGAGCGTCACCTTGGCCGCTCTACTCTCTGAAACGGTTACATTTATCTTCTGCAAAGCTATGTCGCGTGCTGCGATATGCGGAAACACTAAAAGCACCATAGTAGAACACAGAAGAAGCTTCTAAGTTGAAGTAATAGCCAGTAAGAAGTAGTACAATTCAAGTTTTAGTTGTCGATTATTCTCTTTTTAGCCGGCTTTGGTGGCTATGACATGACCTAGGGCCATAAGATTTTGCATGAAAGGAGGACTAACAGCCGCGTTGCACGGGAGAATGTGAAAAGTGTTCATATGTAGTAAAAACCTGAGAAATCCGTCCGTTTTCGTCATTTGTTATCGAATCGACTTAAAGCCAGATCGTCACATTGGCCGCTTTTCTCTCTGAGACGGTTACATTTATCTTCTGCAAAGCTATGTCGCGTGCTGCGGTATGCGGAGACACTAAAAGCACCATAGAAGAACACAGAAGTAGCTTCTAAGTTGAAGTAATAGCCACTAAGAGGTAGTACAATTCAAGTTTTAGTTGTCGATTATTCACCTTTTAGCCGGCTTTGGTGGCTTGCACATCACCTAGGACGTTAAGATTTTGCATGGAAGGAGGACTGGCAGCCGCGTTGCACGGGAGAATGTGAAAAGAGTTCATATGTGGTAAAAACCTGATAAATCCGTCCGTTTTCGTTATTTGTTATCGAAACGACTTAAAGGCAGATCGTCGCATTGGCCGCTCTTCTCTCTGAAACGGTTACATTGATCGTCTACAAAGCTATGTCGCGTGCTGCGTTATGCGGAAACACTAAAAGCACTATAGTAGAACACAGAAGAAGCTTCTATGTTGAAGTAATAGCCAGTAAGAAGTAGTACAATTGAAGTTGTAGTTGTCGATTATTCACTTTTTAGCCAGCTTTGGTGGCTTGGACATGAGGTGTAACCATAAGATTTTGCATGAAAAGAAGACTAGCAGCAGCGTTGCACGGGAGAATGTGAAAAGTGTTCATATGTAGTAAAAACCTGAGAAATCCGTCCGTTTTCGTCATTTGTTATCGAATCGACTTAAAGCCAGATCGTCACATTGGCCGCTCTCCTCTCTGAAACGGTTACAATTATCGTCTGCAAAGCTATGTCGCGTACTGCAGTATGCGGAAACACTAAAAGCACCATAGTAGAACACAGAAGAAGCTTCTAAATTGAAGTAATAGAAGGTAAGAAGTAGTACAATTCAAGTTTTAGTTGTAGATTATTCAATTTTTAGCTGGCTTTGGTGGCCATGACATGACCTAGGACCATAAGATTTTGCATGAAAGGAGGACTAGCAGCCGCGTTGCACGGGAGAAAGTGAAAAGTGTTCATATGTAGTAAAAACCTGAGAAATCCGTCCGTTTTCGTCATTTGTTATCGAATCGGCTTAAAGCCAGAGCGTCACATTGGCCGCTTTTCTCTCTGAGACGGTTACATTTATCGTCTGCAAAGCTATGTCGCGTGCTGCGGTATGCGGAGACACTAAAAGCACCATAGTAGAACACAGAAGAAGCTTCTAAGTTGAAGTAATAGCCAGTAAGAAGTAGTGCAATTCAAGTTTTAGTTATCGATTATTCACTTTTTAGCCGGCTTGGTGGCTTTTACATGACCTAGGACCGTAAGATTTTGCATGAAAGGAGGTCTAGTAGCCGCGTTGCATGGGAGAATGTGAAAAGTGTTCATATGTAGTAAAAACCTGAGAAATCCGTCCGTTTTAGTCATTTGTTATCGAATCGACTTGAAGCCAGATCGTCACATTGGCCGCTTTTCTCTCTGAGACGGTTACATTTATCGTCTGCAAAGCTATGTCGCGTGCTGCGGTATGCGGAGACACTAAAAGCACCATAGTAGAGCACAGAATAAGCTTCTAAGTTGAAGTAATAGCCAGTAAGAAGTAGTGCAATTCAAGTTTTAGTTATCGATTATTCACTTTTTAGCCGGCTTTGGTGGCTTGGACATGACCTAGGACCTTAAGATTTTGCATGAAAGGAGGACTAGCAGCCGCGTTTCACGGGAGAATGTGAAAAGTGTTCATATGTAGTAAAAACCTGAGATATCCGTCTGTTTTCGTCATTTGTTTTTGAATCGACTTAAGGCCAGATCGTCACATTGGCCCCTCTTCTATCTGAAACGGTTACATTTATCGTCTGCAAAGCTATGTCGCGTGCTGCGGTATGCGGAGACACTAAAAGCACCATAGTAGAGCACAGAAGAAGCTTCTAAGTTGAAGTAATAGCCAGTAAGAAGTAGTGCAATTCAAGTTTTAGTTATCGATTAATCACTTTTTAGCCGGCTTTGGTGGCTTGGACATGACCTAGGACCTTAAGATTTTGCATGAAAGGAGGACTAGCAAACGCGTTGCACGGGAGAATGTGAAAAGTGTTCATATGTTGTAAAAACCTGAGAAATCCGTCCGTTTTCGTCATTTGTCATCGAATCGACTTAAAGCCAGAGCGTCACCTTGGCCGCTCTACTCTCTGAAACGGTTACATTTATCGTCTGTAAAGCTATGTCGCGTGCTGCAGTATGCAGAAACACAAAAAGAACCATAGTAGAACACAGAAGAAGCTTCTAAGTTGAAGTAATAGCCAGTAAGAAGTAGTACAATTCATGTTTTAGTTGTCGATTATTCACTTTTTAGCCGGCTTTGGTGGCTATGACATGACCTAGGACCATAAGATTTTGCATGAAAGGAGGACTAACAGCCGCGTTGCACGGGAGAATGTGAAAATTGTTCATATGTAGTAAAAACCTGAGAAATCCGTCCGTTTTCGTCATTTGTTTTCGAATCGACTTAAAGCCAGATCGTCACATTGGCCGCTCTCCTCTCTAAAACGGTTAGATTTATCGTCTGCAAAGCTATGTCGCGTACTGCAGTATGCGGAAACACTAAAAGCACCATAGTAGAACACAGAGAAAGCTTCTAAATTGAAGTAATAGAGAGTAAGAAGTAGTACAATTCAAGTTTTAGTTGTCGATTATTCACTTTTTGCCGGCTTTGGTGGCTATGACATGACCTAGGACCATAAGATTTTGCATGAAAGGAGGTCTAGCGTCCGCGTTGCACGGGAGAAAGTGAAAAGTGTTCATATGTAGTAAAAACCTGAGAAATCCGTCCGTTTTCGTCATTTGTTATCGAATCGACTTAAAGCCAGATCGTCACATTGGCCGCTTTTCTCTCTGAGACGGTTACATTTATCGTCTGCAAAGCTATGTCGCGTGCTGCGGTATGCGGAGACACTAAAAGCACCATAGTAGAGCACAGAAGAAGCTTCTAAGTTGAAGTAATAGCCAGTAAGAAGTAGTGCAATTCAAGTTTTAGTTATCGATTATTCACTTTTTAGCCGGCTTTGGTGGCTTGGACATGACCTAGGACCTTAAGATTTTGCATGAAAGGAGGACTAGCAGCCGCGTTGCACGGGGGAATGTGAAAAGTGTTCATATGTAGTAAAAACCTGAGATATCCGTCTGTTTTCGTCATTTGTTATCGAATCGACTTAAGGCCAGATCGTCACATTGGCCCCTCTTCTCTCTGAAACGGTTACATTTATCGTCTGGAAAGCTATGTCGCGTGCTGCGGTATGCGGAGACACTAAAAGCACCATAGTAGAGCACAGAAGAAGCTTCTAAGTTGAAGTAATAGCCAGTAAGAAGTAGTGCAATTCAAGTTTTAGTTATCGATTATTCACTTTTTAGCCGGCTTTGGTGGCTTGGACATGACCTAGGACCTTAAGATTTTGCATGAAAGGAGGACTAGCAAACGCGTTGCACGGGAGAATGTGAAAAGTGTTCATATGTTGTAAAAACCTGAGAAATCCGTCCGTTTTCGTCATTTGTCATCGAATCGACTTAAAGCCAGAGCGTCACCTTGGCCGCTCTACTCTCTGAAACGGTTACATTTATCGTCTGCAAAGCTATGTCGCGTGCTGCAGTATGCAGAAACACAAAAAGAACCATAGTAGAACACAGAAGAAGCTTCTAAGTTGAAGTAATAGCCAGTAAGAAGTAGTACAATTCATGTTTTAGTTGTCGATTATTCACTTTTTAGCCGGCTTTGGTGGCTATGACATGACCTAGGACCATAAGATTTTGCATGAAAGGGGGACTAACAGCCGCGTTGCACGGGAGAATGTGAAAATTGTTCATATGTAGTAAAAACCTGAGAAATCCGTCCGTTTTCGTCATTTGTTTTCGAATCGACTTAAAGCCAGATCGTCACATTGGCCGCTCTCCTCTCTAAAACGGTTAGATTTATCGTCTGCAAAGCTATGTCGCGTACTGCAGTATGCGGAAACACTAAAAGCACCATAGTAGAACACAGAGAAAGCTTCTAAATTGAAGTAATAGAGAGTAAGAAGTAGTACAATTCAAGTTTTAGTTGTCGATTATTCACTTTTTGCCGGCTTTGGTGGCTATGACATGACCTAGGACCATAAGATTTTGCATGAAAGGAGGTCTAGCGTCCGCGTTGCACGGGAGAAAGTGAAAAGTGTTCATATGTAGTAAAAACCTGAGAAATCCGTCCGTTTTCGTCATTTGTTATCGAATCGACTTAAAGCCAGATCGTCACATTGGCCGCTTTTCTCTCTGAGACGGTTACATTTATCGTCTGCAAAGCTATGTCGCGTGCTGCGGTATGCGGAGACACTAAAAGCACCATAGTAGAGCACAGAAGAAGCTTCTAAGTTGAAGTAATAGCCAGTAAGAAGTAGTGCAATTCAAGTTTTAGTTATCGATTATTCACTTTTTAGCCGGCTTTGGTGGCTTGGACATGACCTAGGACCTTAAGATTTTGCATGAAAGGAGGACTAGCAGCCGCGTTGCACGGGGGAATGTGAAAAGTGTTCATATGTAGTAAAAACCTGAGATATCCGTCTGTTTTCGTCATTTGTTATCGAATCGACTTAAGGCCAGATCGTCACATTGGCCCCTCTTCTCTCTGAAACGGTTACATTTATCGTCTGCAAAGCTATGTCGCGTGCTGCGGTATGCGGAGACACTAAAAGCACCATAGTAGAGCACAGAAGAAGCTTCTAAGTTGAAGTAATAGCCAGTAAGAAGTAGTGCAATTCAAGTTTTAGTTATCGATTATTCACTTTTTAGCCGGCTTTGGTGGCTTGGACATGACCTAGGACCTTAAGATTTTGCATGAAAGGAGGACTAGCAAACGCGTTGCACGGGAGAATGTGAAAAGTGTTCATATGTTGTAAAAACCTGAGAAATCCGTCCGTTTTCGTCATTTGTCATCGAATCGACTTAAAGCCAGAGCGTCACCTTGGCCGCTCTACTCTCTGAAACGGTTACATTTATCGTCTGCAAAGCTATGTCGCGTGCTGCAGTATGCAGAAACACAAAAAGAACCATAGTAGAACACAGAAGAAGCTTCTAAGTTGAAGTAATAGCCAGTAAGAAGTAGTACAATTCATGTTTTAGTTGTCGATTATTCACTTTTTAGCCGGCTTTGGTGGCTATGACATGACCTAGGACCATAAGATTTTGCATGAAAGGAGGACTAGCGTCCGCGTTGCACGGGAGAAAGTGAAAAGTGTTCATATGTAGTAAAAACCTGAGAAATCCGTCCGTTTTCGTCATTTGTTATCGAATCGACTTAAAGCCAGATCGTCACATTGGCCGCTTTTCTCTCTGAGACGGTTACATTTATCGTCTGCAAAGCTATGTCGCGTGCTGCGGTATACGGAGACACTAAAAGTACCATAGTAGAGCACAGAAGAAGCTTCTAAGTTGAAGTAATAGCCAGTAAGAAGTAGTGCAATTCAAGTTTTAGTTATCGATTATTCACTTTTTAGCCGGCTTTGGTGGCTTGGACATGACCTAGGACCTTAAGATTTTGCATGAAAGGAGGACTAGCAGCCGCGTTGCACGGGAGAATGTGAAAAGTGTTCATATGTAGTAAAAACCTGAGATATCCGTCTGTTTTCGTCATTTGTTATCGAATCGACTTAAGGCCAGATCGACACATTGGCACCTCTTCTCTCTGAAACGGTTACATTTATCTTCTGCAAAGCTATGTCGCGTGCTGCGATATGCGGAAACACTAAAAGCACCATAGTAGAACACAGAAGAAGCTTCTAAGTTGAAGTAATAGCCAGTAAGAAGTAGTACAATTCAAGTTTTAGTTGTCGATTATTCTCTTTTTAGCCGGCTTTGGTGGCTATGACATGACCTAGGGCCATAAGATTTTGCATGAAAGGAGGACTAACAGCCGCGTTGCACGGGAGAATGTGAAAAGTGTTCATATGTAGTAAAAACCTGAGAAATCCGTCCGTTTTCGTCATTTGTTATCGAATCGACTTAAAGCCAGATCGTCACATTGGCCGCTTTTCTCTCTGAGACGGTTACATTTATCTTCTGCAAAGCTATGTCGCGTGCTGCGGTATGCGGAGACACTAAAAGCACCATAGAAGAACACAGAAGTAGCTTCTAAGTTGAAGTAATAGCCAGTAAGAGGTAGTACAATTCAAGTTTTAGTTGTCGATTATTCACCTTTTAGCCGGCTTTGGTGGCTTTCACATCACCTAGGACGTTAAGATTTTGCATGGAAGGAGGACTGGCAGCCGCGTTGCACGGGAGAATGTGAAAAGAGTTCATATGTGGTAAAAACCTGATAAATCCGTCCGTTTTCGTTATTTGTTATCGAAACGACTTAAAGGCAGATCGTCGCATTGGCCGCTCTTCTCTCTGAAACGGTTACATTGATCGTCTACAAAGCTATGTCGCGTGCTGCGTTATGCGGAAACACTAAAAGCACTATAGTAGAACACAGAAGAAGCTTCTATGTTGAAGTAATAGCCAGTAAGAAGTAGTACAATTGAAGTTGTAGTTGTCGATTATTCACTTTTTAGCCAGCTTTGGTGGCTTGGACATGAGGTGTAACCATAAGATTTTGCATGGAAAGAAGACTAGCAGCAGCGTTGCACGGGAGAATGTGAAAAGTGTTCATATGTAGTAAAAACCTGAGAAATCCGTCCGTTTTCGTCATTTGTTATCGAATCGACTTAAAGCCAGATCGTCACATTGGCCGCTCTCCTCTCTGAAACGGTTACATTTATCGTCTGCAAAGCTATGTCGCGTACTGCAGTATGCGGAAACACTAAAAGCACCATAGTAGGACACAGAAGAAGCTTCTAAGTTGAAGTAATAGCCAGTAAGAAGTAGTGCAATTCCAGTTTTAGTTATCGATTATTCACTTTTTTGCCGGCTTGGTGGCTTTTACATGACCTAGGACCGTAAGATTTTGCATGAAAGGAGGTCTAGTAGCCGCGTTGCATGGGAGAATGTGAAAAGTGTTCATATGTAGTAAAAACCTGAGAAATCCGTCCGTTTTAGTCATTTGTTATCGAATCGACTTGAAGCCAGATCGTCACATTGGCCGCTATTCTCTCTGAGACGGTTACATTTATCGTCTGCAAAGCTATGTCGCGTGCTGCGGTATGCGGAGATACTAAAAGCACCATAGTAGAACACAGAAGAAGCTTCTAAGTTGAAGTAATAGCCAGTAAGAAGTAGTTCAATTCAAGTTTTAGTTGTCGATTATTCACTTTTTAGCCGGCTTTGGTGGCTTGGACATGACCTAGGACCTTAAGATTTTGCATGAAAGGAGGACTAGCAGCCGCGTTGCACGGGAGAATGTGAAAAGTGTTCATATGTAGTAAAAACCTGAGATATCCGTCTGTTTTCGTCATTTGTTATCGAATCGACTTAAAGCCAGATCGTCACATTGGACCCTCTTCTCTCTGAAACGGTTACATTTATCGTCTATAAAGCTATGTCCCGTGCTGCGGTATGCGGAAACACTAAAAGCACCATAGTAGAACACAGAAGAAGCTTTATGTTGAAGTAATAGATACTAAGAAGTAGTACAATTGAAGTTTTAGTTGTCGATTATTCACTTTTTAGCCGGCTTTGGTGGCTATGACATGACCTAGGACCATAAGATTTTGCATGAAAGGAGGACCAACAGCCGCGTTGCACGGGAGAATGTGAAAATTGTTCATATGTAGTAAAAACCTGAGAAATCCGTCCGTTTTCGTCATTTGTTTTCGAATCGACTTAAAGCCAGATCGTCACATTGGCCACTCTCCTCTCTGAAACGGTTACATTTATCGTCTGCAAAGCTATGTCGCGTACTGCAGTATGCGGAAACACTAAAAGCACCATAGTAGAACACAGAGGAAGCTTCTAAATTGAAGTAATAGAGAGTAAGAAGTAGTACAATTCAAGTTTTAGTTGTCGATTATTCACTTTTTGCCGGCTTTGGTGGCTATGACATGACCTAGGACCATAAGATTTTGCATGAAAGGAGGTCTAGCGTCCGCGTTGCACGGGAGAAAGTGAAAAGTGTTCATATGTAGTAAAAACCTGAGAAATCCGTCCGTTTTCGTCATTTGTTATCGAATCGACTTAAAGCCAGATCGTCACATTGGCCGCTTTTCTCTCTGAGACGGTTACATTTATCGTCTGCAAAGCTATGTCGCGTGCTGCGGTATGCGGAGACACTAAAAGCACCATAGTAGAGCACAGAAGAAGCTTCTAAGTTGAAGTAATAGCCAGTAAGAAGTAGTGCAATTCAAGTTTTATTTATCGATTATTCACTTTTTAGCCGGCTTTGGTGGCTTGGACATGACCTAGGACCTTAAGATTTTGCATGAAAGGAGGGCTAGCAGCCGCGTTGCACGGGAGAATGTGAAAAGTGTTCATATGTAGTAAAAACCTGAGATATCCGTCTGTTTTCGTCATTTGTTATCGAATCGACTTAAGGCCAGATCGTCACATTGGCCCCTCTTCTCTCTGAAACGGTTACATTTATCGTCTGCAAAGTTATGTCGCGTACTGCAGTATGCAGAAACACAAAAAGAACCATAGTAGAACACAGAAGAAGCTTCTAAGTTGAAGTAATAGCCAGTAAGAAGTAGTACAATTCATGTTTTAGTTGTCGATTATTCACTTTTTAGCCGGCTTTGGTGGCTATGACATGACCTAGGACCATAAGATTTTGCATGAAAGGAGGACTAGCAGCCGCGTTGCACGGGAGAAAGTGAAAAGTGTTCATATGTAGTAAAAACCTGAGAAATCCGTCCGTTTTCGTCATTTGTTATCGAATCGGCTTAAAGCCAGAGCGTCACATTGGCCGCTTTTCTCTCTGAGACGGTTACATTTATCGTCTGCAAAGCTATGTCGCGTGCTGCGGTATGCGGAGACACTAAAAGCACCATAGTAGGACACAGAAGAAGCTTCTAAGTTGAAGTAATAGCCAGTAAGAAGTAGTGCAATTCCAGTTTTAGTTATCGATTATTCACTTTTTTGCCGGCTTGGTGGCTTTTACATGACCTAGGACCGTAAGATTTTGCATGAAAGGAGGTCTAGTAGCCGCGTTGCATGGGAGAATGTGAAAAGTGTTCATATGTAGTAAAAACCTGAGAAATCCGTCCGTTTTAGTCATTTGTTATCGAATCGACTTGAAGCCAGATCGTCACATTGGCCGCTATTCTCTCTGAGACGGTTACATTTATCGTCTGCAAAGCTATGTCGCGTGCTGCGGTATGCGGAGATACTAAAAGCACCATAGTAGAACACAGAAGAAGCTTCTAAGTTGAAGTAATAGCCAGTAAGAAGTAGTTCAATTCAAGTTTTAGTTGTCGATTATTCACTTTTTAGCCGGCTTTGGTGGCTTGGACATGACCTAGGACCTTAAGATTTTGCATGAAAGGAGGACTAGCAGCCGCGTTGCACGGGAGAATGTGAAAAGTGTTCATATGTAGTAAAAACCTGAGATATCCGTCTGTTTTCGTCATTTGTTATCGAATCGACTTAAAGCCAGATCGTCACATTGGACCCTCTTCTCTCTGAAACGGTTACATTTATCGTCTATAAAGCTATGTCCCGTGCTGCGGTATGCGGAAACACTAAAAGCACCATAGTAGAACACAGAAGAAGCTTTATGTTGAAGTAATAGATACTAAGAAGTAGTACAATTGAAGTTTTAGTTGTCGATTATTCACTTTTTAGCCGGCTTTGGTGGCTATGACATGACCTAGGACCATAAGATTTTGCATGAAAGGAGGACCAACAGCCGCGTTGCACGGGAGAATGTGAAAATTGTTCATATGTAGTAAAAACCTGAGAAATCCGTCCGTTTTCGTCATTTGTTTTCGAATCGACTTAAAGCCAGATCGTCACATTGGCCACTCTCCTCTCTGAAACGGTTACATTTATCGTCTGCAAAGCTATGTCGCGTACTGCAGTATGCGGAAACACTAAAAGCACCATAGTAGAACACAGAGGAAGCTTCTAAATTGAAGTAATAGAGAGTAAGAAGTAGTACAATTCAAGTTTTAGTTGTCGATTATTCACTTTTTGCCGGCTTTGGTGGCTATGACATGACCTAGGACCATAAGATTTTGCATGAAAGGAGGTCTAGCGTCCGCGTTGCACGGGAGAAAGTGAAAAGTGTTCATATGTAGTAAAAACCTGAGAAATCCGTCCGTTTTCGTCATTTGTTATCGAATCGACTTAAAGCCAGATCGTCACATTGGCCGCTTTTCTCTCTGAGACGGTTACATTTATCGTCTGCAAAGCTATGTCGCGTGCTGCGGTATGCGGAGACACTAAAAGCACCATAGTAGAGCACAGAAGAAGCTTCTAAGTTGAAGTAATAGCCAGTAAGAAGTAGTGCAATTCAAGTTTTATTTATCGATTATTCACTTTTTAGCCGGCTTTGGTGGCTTGGACATGACCTAGGACCTTAAGATTTTGCATGAAAGGAGGGCTAGCAGCCGCGTTGCACGGGAGAATGTGAAAAGTGTTCATATGTAGTAAAAACCTGAGATATCCGTCTGTTTTCGTCATTTGTTATCGAATCGACTTAAGGCCAGATCGTCACATTGGCCCCTCTTCTCTCTGAAACGGTTACATTTATCGTCTGCAAAGTTATGTCGCGTACTGCAGTATGCAGAAACACAAAAAGAACCATAGTAGAACACAGAAGAAGCTTCTAAGTTGAAGTAATAGCCAGTAAGAAGTAGTACAATTCATGTTTTAGTTGTCGATTATTCACTTTTTAGCCGGCTTTGGTGGCTATGACATGACCTAGGACCATAAGATTTTGCATGAAAGGAGGACTAACAGCCGCGTTGCACGGGAGAATGTGAAAATTGTTCATATGTAGTAAAAACCTGAGAAATCCGACCGTTTTCGTCATTTGTTTTCGAATCGACTTAAAGCCAGATCGTCACATTGGCCGCTCTCCTCTCTGAAACGGTTACATTTATCGTCTGCAAAGCTATGTCGCGTACTGCAGTATGCGGAAACACTTAAAGCACCATAGTAGAACACAGAGGAAGCTTCTAAATTGAAGTAATAGAGAGTAAGAAGTAGTACAATTCAAGTTTTAGTTGTCGATTATTCACTTTTTGCCGGCTTTGGTGGCTATGACATGACGTAGGACCATAAGATTTTGCATGAAAGGAGGACTAGCGTCCGCGTTGCACGGGAGAAAGTGAAAAGTGTTCATATGTAGTAAAAACCTGAGAAATCCGTCCGTTTTCGTCATTTGTTATCGAATCGACTTAAAGCCAGATCGTCACATTGGCCGCTTTTCTCTCTGAGACGGTTACATTTATCGTCTGCAAAGCTATGTCGCGTGCTGCGGTATGCGGAGACACTAAAAGCACCATAGTAGAGCACAGAAGAAGCTTCTAAGTTGAAGTAATAGCCAGTAAGAAGTAGTGCAATTCAAGTTTTAGTTATCGATTATTCACTTTTTAGCCGGCTTTGGTGGCTTGGACATGACCTAGGACCTTAAGATTTTGCATGAAAGGAGGAATAGCAGCCGCGTTGCACGGGAGAATGTGAAAAGTGTTCATATGTAGTAAAAACCTGAGATATCCGTCTGTTTTCGTCATTTGTTATCGAACCGATTTAAGGCCAGATCGACACATTGGCTTCTCTTCTCTCTGAAACGGTTACATTTATCTTCTGCAAAGCTATGTCGCGTGCTGCGATATGCGGAAACACTAAAAGCACCATAGTAGAACACAGAAGAAGCTTCTAAGTTGAAGTAATAGCCAGTAAGAAGTAGTACAATTCATGTTTTAGTTGTCGATTATTCACTTTTTAGCCGGCTTTGGTGGCTATGACATGACCTAGGACCATAAGATTTTGCATGAAAGGAGGACTAGCGTCCGCGTTGCACGGGAGAAAGTGAAAAGTGTTCATATGTAGTAAAAACCTGAGAAATCCGTCCGTTTTCGTCATTTGTCGTCGAATCGACTTAAAGCCAGAGCGTCACATTGGCCGCTCTACTCTCTGAAACGGTTACATTTATCGTCTGCAAAGCTATGTCGCGTGCTGCAGTATGCAGAAACACAAAAAGAACCATAGTAGAACACAGAAGAAGCTTCTAAGTTGAAGTAATAGCCAGTAAGAAGTAGTACAATTCATGTTTTAGTTGTCGATTATTCACTTTTTAGCCGGCTTTGGTGGCTATGACATGACCTAGGACCATAAGATTTTGCATGAAAGGAGGACTAGCGTCCGCGTTGCACGGGAGAAAGTGAAAAGTGTTCATATGTAGTAAAAACCTGAGAAATCCGTCCGTTTTCGTCATTTGTTATCGAATCGACTTAAAGCCAGATCGTCACATTGGCCGCTTTTCTCTCTGAGACGGTTACATTTATCGTCTGCAAAGCTATGTCGCGTGCTGCGGTATGCGGTGACACTAAAAGCACCATAGTAGAACACAGAAGAAGCTTCTAAGTTGAAGTAATAGCCAGTAACAAGTAGTGCAATTCAAGTTTTAACTATCGATTATTCACTTTTTAGCCGGCTTTGGTGGCTTGGACATGACCTAGGAACTTAAGATTTTGCATGAAAGGAGGACTAGCAGCCGCGTTGCACGGGAGAATGTGAAAAGTGTTCATATGTAGTAAAAACATGGGAAATCCGTCCGTTTTCGTCATTTGTTATCGAATCGACTTAAAGCCAGATCCTCACATTGGCTGCTTTTCTTTCTGAGACTATTACATTTATCGTCTGCAAAGCTATGTCGATTGCTGCGGTCTGCGGAGACACTAAAAGCACCATAGGAGAACACAGAAGAAGCATCTAAGTTGAAGTAATAGCCAGTAAGAAGTAGTTCAATTGAAGTTTTAGTTGTTGATTATTCACTTCTTAGCCGGCTTTGGTGGCTTGGACATGACCTGGGACCTTACGATTTTGCATGAAAGGAGGACTAGCAGCCGCGTTGTATGGGAGAATGTGAAAAGTGTTCGTGTGTAGTAAAAACCTGAGAAATCCGTCCGTTTTCGTCATTTGTTATCGAATCGACTTAAAGCCAGATCGTCACATTTGCCGCCTTTCTCTCTGGGAAGGTTACATTTATTGTCTGCAAAGCTATGTCGCGTGCTGCGGTATGCGGAGACACTAAAAGCACCATAGAAGAACACAGAAGTAGCTTCTAAGTTGAAGTAATAGCCAGTAAGAGGTAGTACAATTCAAGTTTTAGTTGTCGATTATTCACCTTTTAGCCGGCTTTGGTGGCTTGCACATCACCTAGGACGTTAAGATTTTGCATGGAAGGAGGACTGGCAGCCGCGTTGCACGGGAGAAAGTGAAAAGTGTTCATATGTAGTAAAAACCTGAGAAATCCGTCCGTTTTCGTCATTTGTTATCGAATCGGCTTAAAGCCAGAGCGTCACATTGGCCGCTTTTCTCTCTGAGACGGTTACATTTATCGTCTGCAAAGCTATGTCGCGTGCTGCGGTATGCGGAGACACTAAAAGCACCATAGTAGGACACAGAAGAAGCTTCTAAGTTGAAGTAATAGCCAGTAAGAAGTAGTGCAATTCAAGTTTTAGTTATCGATTATTCACTTTTTAGCCGGCTTGGTGGCTTTTACATGACCTAGGACCGTAAGATTTTGCATGAAAGGAGGTCTAGTAGCCGCGTTGCATGGGAGAATGTGAAAAGTGTTCATATGTAGTAAAAACCTGAGAAATCCGTCCGTTTTAGTCATTTGTTATCGAATCGACTTGAAGCCAGATCGTCACATTGGCCGCTATTCTCTCTGAGACGGTTACATTTATCGTCTGCAAAGCTATGTCGCGTGCTGCGGTATGCGGAGATACTAAAAGCACCATAGTAGAACACAGAAGAAGCTTCTAAGTTGAAGTAATAGCCAGTAAGAAGTAGTTCAATTCAAGTTTTAGTTGTCGATTATTCACTTTTTAGCCGGCTTTGGTGGCTTGGACATGACCTAGGACCTTAAGATTTTGCATGAAAGGAGGACTAGCAGCCGCGTTGCACGGGAGAATGTGAAAAGTGTTCATATGTAGTAAAAACCTGAGATATCCGTCTGTTTTCGTCATTTGTTATCGAATCGACTTAAAGCCAGATCGTCACATTGGACCCTCTTCTCTCTGAAACGGTTACATTTATCGTCTACAAAGCTATGTCCCGTGCTGCGGTATGCGGAAACACTAAAAGCACCATAGTAGAACACAGAAGAAGCTTTATGTTGAAGTAATAGATACTAAGAAGTAGTACAATTGAAGTTTTAGTTGTCGATTATTCACTTTTTAGCCGGCTTTGGTGGCTATGACATGACCTAGGACCATAAGATTTTGCATGAAAGGAGGACCAACAGCCGCGTTGCACGGGAGAATGTGAAAATTGTTCATATGTAGTAAAAACCTGAGAAATCCGTCCGTTTTCGTCATTTGTTTTCGAATCGACTTAAAGCCAGATCGTCACATTGGCCACTCTCCTCTCTGAAACGGTTACATTTATCGTCTGCAAAGCTATGTCGCGTACTGCAGTATGCGGAAACACTAAAAGCACCATAGTAGAACACAGAGGAAGCTTCTAAATTGAAGTAATAGAGAGTAAGAAGTAGTACAATTCAAGTTTTAGTTGTCGATTATTCACTTTTTGCCGGCTTTGGTGGCTATGACATGACCTAGGACCATAAGATTTTGCATGAAAGGAGGTCTAGCGTCCGCGTTGCACGGGAGAAAGTGAAAAGTGTTCATATGTAGTAAAAACCTGAGAAATCCGTCCGTTTTCGTCAATTGTTATCGAATCGACTTAAAGCCAGATCGTCACATTGGCCGCTTTTCTCTCTGAGACGGTTACATTTATCGTCTGCAAAGCTATGTCGCGTGCTGCGGTATGCGGAGACACTAAAAGCACCATAGTAGAGCACAGAAGAAGCTTCTAAGTTGAAGTAATAGCCAGTAAGAAGTAGTGCAATTCAAGTTTTATTTATCGATTATTCACTTTTTAGCCGGCTTTGGTGGCTTGGACATGACCTAGGACCTTAAGATTTTGCATGAAAGGAGGGCTAGCAGCCGCGTTGCACGGGAGAATGTGAAAAGTGTTCATATGTAGTAAAAACCTGAGATATCCGTCTGTTTTCGTCATTTGTTATCGAATCGACTTAAGGCCAGATCGTCACATTGGCCCCTCTTCTCTCTGAAACGGTTACATTTATCGTCTGCAAAGCTATGTCGCGTGCTGCAGTATGCAGAAACACAAAAAGAACCATAGTAGAACACAGAAGAAGCTTCTAAGTTGAAGTAATAGCCAGTAAGAAGTAGTACAATTCATGTTTTAGTTGTCGATTATTCACTTTTTAGCCGGCTTTGGTGGCTATGACATGACCTAGGACCATAAGATTTTGCATGAAAGGAGGACTAACAGCCGCGTTGCACGGGAGAATGTGAAAATTGTTCATATGTAGTAAAAACCTGAGAAATCCGACCGTTTTCGTCATTTGTTTTCGAATCGACTTAAAGCCAGATCGTCACATTGGCCGCTCTCCTCTCTGAAACGGTTACATTTATCGTCTGAAAGCTATGTCGCGTACTGCAGTATGCGGAAACACTAAAAGCACCATAGTAGAACACAGAGGAAGCTTCTAAATTGAAGTAATAGAGAGTAAGAAGTAGTACAATTCAAGTTTTAGTTGTCGATTATTCACTTTTTGCCGGCTTTGGTGGCTATGACATGACGTAGGACCATAAGATTTTGCATGAAAGGAGGACTAGCGTCCGCGTTGCACGGGAGAAAGTGAAAAGTGTTCATATGTAGTAAAAACCTGAGAAATCCGTCCGTTTTCGTCATTTGTTTTCGAATCGACTTAAAGCCAGATCGTCACATTGGCCGCTTTTCTCTCTGAGACGGTTACATTTATCGTCTGCAAAGCTATGTCGCGTGCTGCGGTATGCGGAGACACTAAAAGCACCATAGTAGAGCACAGAAGAAGCTTCTAAGTTGAAGTAATAGCCAGTAAGAAGTAGTGCAATTCAAGTTTTAGTTATCGATTATTCACTTTTTAGCCGGCTTTGGTGGCTTGGACATGACCTAGGACCTTAAGATTTTGCATGAAAGGAGGAATAGCAGCCGCGTTGCACGGGAGAATGTGAAAAGTGTTCATATGTAGTAAAAACCTGAGATATCCGTCTGTTTTCGTCATTTGTTATCGAACCGATTTAAGGCCAGATCGACACATTGGCTTCTCTTCTCTCTGAAACGGTTACATTTATCTTCTGCAAAGCTATGTCGCGTGCTGCGATATGCGGAAACACTAAAAGCACCATAGTAGAACACAGAAGAAGCTTCTAAGTTGAAGTAATAGCCAGTAAGAAGTAGTACAATTCATGTTTTAGTTGTCGATTATTCACTTTTTAGCCGGCTTTGGTGGATATGACATGACCTAGGACCATAAGATTTTGCATGAAAGGAGGACTAGCGTCCGCGTTGCACGGGAGAAAGTGAAAAGTGTTCATATGTAGTAAAAACCTGAGAAATCCGTCCGTTTTCGTCATTTGTCGTCGAATCGACTTAAAGCCAGAGCGTCACATTGGCCGCTCTACTCTCTGAAACGGTTACATTTATCGTCTGCAAAGCTATGTCGCGTGCTGCAGTATGCAGAAACACAAAAAGAACCATAGTAGAACACAGAAGAAGCTTCTAAGTTGAAGTAATAGCCAGTAAGAAGTAGTACAATTCATGTTTTAGTTGTCGATTATTCACTTTTTAGCCGGCTTTGGTGGCTATGACATGACCTAGGACCATAAGATTTTGCATGAAAGGAGGACTAGCGTCCGCGTTGCACGGGAGAAAGTGAAAAGTGTTCATATGTAGTAAAAACCTGAGAAATCCGTCCGTTTTCGTCATTTGTTTTCGAATCGACTTAAAGCCAGATCGTCACATTGGCCGCTTTTCTCTCTGAGACGGTTACATTTATCGTCTGCAAAGCTATGTCGCGTGCTGCGGTATGCGGAGACACTAAAAGCACCATAGTAGAGCACAGAAGAAGCTTCTAAGTTGAAGTAATAGCCAGTAAGAAGTAGTGCAATTCAAGTTTTAGTTATCGATTATTCACTTTTTAGCCGGCTTTGGTGGCTTGGACATGACCTAGGACCTTAAGATTTTGCATGAAAGGAGGAATAGCAGCCGCGTTGCACGGGAGAATGTGAAAAGTGTTCATATGTAGTAAAAACCTGAGATATCCGTCTGTTTTCGTCATTTGTTATCGAACCGATTTAAGGCCAGATCGACACATTGGCTTCTCTTCTCTCTGAAACGGTTACATTTATCTTCTGCAAAGCTATGTCGCGTGCTGCGATATGCGGAAACACTAAAAGCACCATAGTAGAACACAGAAGAAGCTTCTAAGTTGAAGTAATAGCCAGTAAGAAGTAGTACAATTCATGTTTTAGTTGTCGATTATTCACTTTTTAGCCGGCTTTGGTGGCTATGACATGACCTAGGACCATAAGATTTTGCATGAAAGGAGGACTAGCGTCCGCGTTGCACGGGAGAAAGTGAAAAGTGTTCATATGTAGTAAAAACCTGAGAAATCCGTCCGTTTTCGTCATTTGTCGTCGAATCGACTTAAAGCCAGATCGTCACATTGGCCGCTTTTCTCTCTGAGACGGTTACATTTATCGTCTGCAAAGCTATGTCGCGTGCTGCGGTATGCGGTGACACTAAAAGCACCATAGTAGAACACAGAAGAAGCTTCTAAGTTGAAGTAATAGCCAGTAACAAGTAGTGCAATTCAAGTTTTAACTATCGATTATTCACTTTTTAGCCGGCTTTGGTGGCTTGGACATGACCTAGGAACTTAAGATTTTGCATGAAAGGAGGACTAGCAGCCGCGTTGCACGGGAGAATGTTAAAAGTGTTCATATGTAGTAAAAACATGGGAAATCCGTCCGTTTTCGTCATTTGTTATCGAATCGACTTAAAGCCAGATCCTCACATTGGCTGCTTTTCTTTCTGAGACTATTACATTTATCGTCTGCAAAGCTATGTCGATTGCTGCGGTCTGCGGAGACACTAAAAGCACCATAGGAGAACACAGAAGAAGCATCTAAGTTGAAGTAATAGCCAGTAAGAAGTAGTTCAATTGAAGTTTTAGTTGTTGATTATTCACTTCTTAGCCGGCTTTGGTGGCTTGGACATGACCTGGGACCTTACGATTTTGCATGAAAGGAGGACTAGCAGCCGCGTTGTATGGGAGAATGTGAAAAGTGTTCGTGTGTAGTAAAAACCTGAGAAATCCGTCCGTTTTCGTCATTTGTTATCGAATCGACTTAAAGCCAGATCGTCACATTTGCCGCCTTTCTCTCTGGGAAGGTTACATTTATTGTCTGCAAAGCTATGTCGCGTGCTGCGGTATGCGGAGACACTAAAAGCACCATAGAAGAACACAGAAGTAGCTTCTAAGCTGAAGTAATAGCCAGTAAGAGGTAGTACAATTCAAGTTTTAGTTGTCGATTATTCACCTTTTAGCCGGCTTTGGTGGCTTGCACATCACCTAGGACGTTAAGATTTTGCATGGAAGGAGGACTGGCAGCCGCGTTGCACGGGAGAATGTGAAAAGAGTTCATATGTGGTAAAAACCTGATAAATCCGTCCGTTTTCGTTATTTGTTATCGAAACGACTTAAAGGCAGATCGTCGCATTGGCCGCTCTTCTCTCTGAAACGGTTACATTGATCGTCTACAAAGCTATGTCGCGTGCTGCGTTATGCGGAAACACTAAAAGCACTATAGTAGAACACAGAAGAAGCTTTATGTTGAAGTAATAGATAATAAGAAGTAGTACAATTGAAGTTTTAGTTGTCGATTATTCACTTTTTAGCCGGCTTTGGTGGCTATGACATGACCTAGGACCATAAGATATTGCAAGAAAGGAGGACTAACAGCCGCGTTGCACGGGAGAATTTGAAAAGTGTTCATAAGTAGTAAAAACCTGAGAAATCCGTCCGTTTTCGTGATTTGTTATCGAATGGACTTAAAGCCAGATCGTCACATTGGCCGCTCTTCTCTCTGAAACGGTTGCACTTATCGTATGGAAAGCTATGTCGCGTGCTGCGGTATGCCGAAACACTAAAAGCACCATAGTATAACACAGAAGAAGCTTCTAAGTTGAAGTAATAGCCAGTAAGAAATAGTACAATTCAAGTTTTAGTTGTCGATTATTCACCTTTTAGCCGGCTTTGGTGGCTTGGACATGACCTAGGACCTTACGATTTTGCATGAAAGGAGGACTAGCAGCCGCGTTGCACGGGAGAATGTGAAAAGTGTTCATATGTAGTAAAAACCTGAGAAATCCGTCCGTTTTCGTCATTTGTTATCGAATCGAATTAAAGCCAGATCGTCACATTGGTCGCTCTACTCTCTGAAACGGTTACATTTATCGTCTGCAAAGCTATGTCGCGTGCTGCCGTATGCGGAGACACTAAAAGCACCATAGAAGAACACAGAAGTAGCTTGTAAGTTGAAGTAATAGCCAGTAAGAAGTAGTACAATTCAAGTTTTAGTTGTCGATTATTCACTTTTTAGCCGGCTTTGGTGGCTTGGACATGACCTAGGACGTTAAGATTTTGCATGAAAGGAGGACTGGCAGCCGCGTTGCACGGGAGAATGTGAAAAGAGTTCATATGTGGTAAAAACCTGATAAATCCGTCCGTTTTCGTCATTTGTTATCGAAACGACTTAAAGGCAGATCGTCACATTGGCCGCTTTTCTCTCTGAGACGGTTATATTTATCGTCTGCAACGCTATGTCGCGTGCTGCGGTATGCGAAGACACTAATAGCACCATAGTAGAACACAGAAGAAGCTTCTAAGTTGGAGTAATAGCCAGTAAGAAGTAATAGAATTCAAGTTTTAGTTGTCGATTATTCACATTTTAGCCGGCTTTGGTGGCTTGGACATGACCTAGGACCTTAAGATTTTGCATGAAAGGAGGACTAGCAGCCGCGCTGCACGGGAGAATGTGAAAAGTGTTCATATGTAGTAAAAACCTGAGAAATCCGTCCGTTTTCGTCATTTGTTTTCGAATCGACTTAAAGCCAGATGTCGCGTGCTGCGGTATGCCGAAACACTAAAAGCACCATAGTATAACACAGAAGAAGCTTCTAAGTTGAAGTAATAGCCAGTAAGAAATAGTACAATTCAAGTTTTAGTTGTCGATTATTCACCTTTTAGCCGGCTTTGGTGGCTTGGACATGACCTAGGACCTTACGATTTTGCATGAAAGGAGGACTAGCAGCCGCGTTGCACGGGAGAATGTGAAAAGTGTTCATATGTAGTAAAAACCTGAGAAATCCGTCCGTTTTCGTCATTTGTTATCGAATCGAATTAAAGCCAGATCGTCACATTGGTCGCTCTACTCTCTGAAACGGTTACATTTATCGTCTGCAAAGCTATGTCGCGTGCTGCCGTATGCGGAGACACTAAAAGCACCATAGAAGAACACAGAAGTAGCTTGTAAGTTGAAGTAATAGCCAGTAAGAAGTAGTACAATTCAAGTTTTAGTTGTCGATTATTCACTTTTTAGCCGGCTTTGGTGGCTTGGACATGACCTAGGACGTTAAGATTTTGCATGAAAGGAGGACTGGCAGCCGCGTTGCACGGGAGAATGTGAAAAGAGTTCATATGTGGTAAAAACCTGATAAATCCGTCCGTTTTCGTCATTTGTTATCGAAACGACTTAAAGGCAGATCGTCACATTGGCCGCTTTTCTCTCTGAGACGGTTATATTTATCGTCTGCAACGCTATGTCGCGTGCTGCGGTATGCGAAGACACTAATAGCACCATAGTAGAACACAGAAGAAGCTTCTAAGTTGGAGTAATAGCCAGTAAGAAGTAATAGAATTCAAGTTTTAGTTGTCGATTATTCACATTTTAGCCGGCTTTGGTGGCTTGGACATGACCTAGGACCTTAAGATTTTGCATGAAAGGAGGACTAGCAGCCGCGCTGCACGGGAGAATGTGAAAAGTGTTCATATGTAGTAAAAACCTGAGAAATCCGTCCGTTTTCGTCATTTGTTTTCGAATCGACTTAAAGCCAGATCGTCACATTGACCGCTCTTCTCTCTGAAACGGTTACATTTATCGTCTACAACGCTATGTCGCGTGCTGCGTTAAGCGGAAACACTAAAAGCACTATAGTAGAACACAGAAGAAGCACCTATGTTGAAGTAATAGCCAGTAAGAAGTAGTACAAGTGAAGTTTTAGTTGTCGGTTATTCACTTTTTAGCCAGCTTTGGTGGCTTGGACATGAGGTGGAACCATAAGATTTTGCATGAAAAGAAGACTAGCAGCAGCGTTGCACGGGAGAATGTGAAAAGTGTTCATATGTAGTAAAAACCTGAGAAATCCGTCCGTTTTCGTCATTTGTTATCGAATCGACTTAAAGCCAGATCGTCGCATTGGCCGCTCTCCTCTCTGAAACGGTTACATTTATCGTCTGCAAAGCTATGTCGCGTACTGCAGTATGCGGAAACACTAAAAGCACCGTAGTAGAACACAGAAGAAGCTTCTAAATTGAAGTAATAGAAAGTAAGAAGTAGTACAATTCAAGTTTTAGTTGTCGATTATTCACTTTTTAGCCGGCTTTGGTGGCTATGGCATGACCTAGGACCATAAGATTTTGCATGAAAGGAGGACTAGCAGCCGCGTTGCACGGGAGAAAGTGAAAAGTGTTCATATGTAGTAAAAACCTGAGGAATCCGTCCGTTTTCGTCATTTGTTATCGAATCGGCTTAAAGCCAGATCGTTACATTGGCCGCATTTCTCTCTGAGACGGTTACATTTATCGTCTGCAAAGCTATGTCGCGTGCTGCGGTATGCGGAGACACTAAAAGCACCATAGTAGAACACAGAAGAAGCTTTATGTTGAAGTAATAGATAGTAAGAAGTAGTACAATTGAAGTTTTAGTTGTCGATTATTCACATTTTAGCCGGCTTTGGTGGCTTGGACATGACCTAGGACCTTAAGATTTTGCATGAAAGGTCGACTAGCAGCCGCGTTGCACAGGAGAATGTGAAAAGTGTTCATATGTAGTAAAAACCTGAGATATCCGTCTGTTTTCGTCATTTGTTATCGAATCGACTTAAAGCCAGATCGTCACATTGGACCCTCTTCTCTCTGAAACGGTTACATTTATCGTCTACAAAGCTATGTCCCGTACTGCGGTATGCGGAAACACTAAAAGCACCATAGTAGAACACAGAAGAAGCTTTATGTTGAAGTAATAGATAATAAGAAGTAGTACAATTGAAGTTTTAGTTGTCGATTATTCACTTTTTAGCCGGCTTTGGTGGCTATGACATGACCTAGGACCATAAGATATTGCAAGAAAGGAGGACTAACAGCCGCGTTGCACGGGAGAATATGAAAAGTGTTCATAAGTAGTAAAAACCTGAGAAATCCGTCCGTTTTCGTGATTTGTTATCGAATGGACTTAAAGCCAGATCGTCACATTGGCCGCTCTTCTCTCTGAAACGGTTGCACTTATCGTATGGAAAGCTATGTCGCGTGCTGCGGTATGCCGAAACACTAAAAGCACCATAGTATAACACAGAAGAAGCTTCTAAGTTGAAGTAATAGCCAGTAAGAAATAGTAAAATTCAAGTTTTAGTTGTCGATTATTCACATTTTAGCCGGCTTTGGTGGCTTGGACATGACCTAGGACCTTACGATTTTGCATGAAAGGAGGACTAGCAGCCGCGTTGCACGGGAGAATGTGAAAAGTGTTCATATGTAGTAAAAACCTGAGAAATCCGTCCGTTTTCGTCATTTGTTATCGAATCGAATTAAAGCCAGATCGTCACATTGGTCGCTCTACTCTCTGAAACGGTTACATTTATCGTCTGCAAAGCTATGTCGCGTGCTGCGGTATGCGGAGACACTAAAAGCACCATAGAAGAACACAGAAGTAGCTTGTAAGTTGAAGTAATAGACAGTAAGAAGTAGTACAATTCAAGTTTTAGTTGTCGATTATTCACTTTTTAGCCGGCTTTGGTGGCTTGGACATGACCTAGGACGTTAAGATTTTGCATGAAAGGAGGACTGGCAGCCGCGTTGCACGGGAGAATGTGAAAAGAGTTCATATGTGGTAAAAACCTGATAAATCCGTCCGTTTTCGTCATTTGTTATCGAAACGACTTAAAGGCAGATCGTCACATTGGCCGCTTTTCTCTCTGAGACGGTTACATTTATCGTCTGCAACGCTATGTCGCGTGCTGCGGTATGCGGAGACACTAATAGCACCATAGTAGAACACAGAAGAAGCTTCTAAGTTGGAGTAATAGCCAGTAAGAAGTAATAGAATTCAAGTTTTAGTTGTCGATTATTCACATTTTAGCCGGCTTTGGTGGCTTGGACATGACCTAGGACCTTAAGATTTTGCATGAAAGGAGGACTAGCAGCGGCGTTGCACGGGAGAATGTGAAAAGTGTTCATATGTAGTAAAAACCTGAGAAATCCGTCCGTTTTCGTCATTTGTTTTCGAATCGACTTAAAGCCAGATCGTCACATTGACCGCTCTTCTCTCTGAAACGGTTACATTTATCGTCTACAACGCTATGTCGCGTGCTGCGTTATGCGGAAACACTAAAAGCACTATAGTAGAACACAGAAGAAGCACCTATGTTGAAGTAATAGCCAGTAAGAAGTAGTACAATTGAAGTTTTAGTTGTCGGTTATTCACTTTTTAGCCAGCTTTGGTGGCTTGGACATGAGGTGGAACCATAAGATTTTGCATGAAAAGAAGACTAGCAGCAGCGTTGCACGGGAGAATGTGAAAAGTGTTCATATGTAGTAAAAACCTGAGAAATCCGTCCGTTTTCGTCATTTGTTATCGAATCGACTTAAAGCCAGATCGTCACATTGGCCGCTCTCCTCTCTGAAACGGTTACATTTATCGTCTGCAAAGCTATGTCGCGTACTGCAGTATGCGGAAACACTAAAAGCACCGTAGTAGAACACAGAAGAAGCTTCTAAATTGAAGTAATAGAAAGTAAGAAGTAGTACAATTCAAGTTTTAGTTGTCGATTATTCACTTTTTAGCCGGCTTTGGTGGCTATGGCATGACCTAGGACCATAAGATTTTGCATGAAACGAGGACTAGCAGCCGCGTTGCACGGGAGAAAGTGAAAAGTGTTCATATGTAGTAAAAACTTGAGGAATCCGTCCGTTTTCGTCATTTGTTATCGAATCGGCTTAAAGCCAGATCGTTACATTGGCCGCATTTCTCTCTGAGACGGTTACATTTATCGTCTGCAAAGCTATGTCGCGTGCTGCGGTATGCGGAGACACTAAAAGCACCATAGTAGAACACAGAAGAAGCTTTATGTTGAAGTAATAGATAGTAAGAAGTAGTACAATTGAAGTTTTAGTTGTCGATTATTCACATTTTAGCCGGCTTTGGTGGCTTGGACATGACCTAGGACCTTAAGATTTTGCATGAAAGGTCGACTAGCAGCCGCGTTGCACAGGAGAATGTGAAAAGTGTTCATATGTAGTAAAAACCTGAGATATCCGTCTGTTTTCGTCATTTGTTATCGAATCGACTTAAAGCCAGATCGTCACATTGGACCCTCTTCTCTCTGAAACGGTTACATTTATCGTCTACAAAGCTATGTCGCGTGCTGCGTTATGCGGAAACACTAAAAACACTATAGTAGAACACAGAAGAAGCACCTATGTTGAAGTAATAGCCAGTAAGAAGTAGTACAATTCATGTTTTAGTTGTCGATTATTCACTTTTTAGCCGGCTTTGGTGGCTATGACATGACCTAGGACCATAAGATTTTGCATGAAAGGAGGACTAACAGCCGCGTTGCACGGGAGAATGTGAAAAGTGTTCATATGTAGTAAAAACCTGAGAAATCCGTCCGTTTTCGTGATTTGTTATCGAATCGACTTAAAGCCAGATCGTCACATTGGCCGCTTTTCTCTCTGAGACGGTTACATTTATCGTCTGCAAAGCTATGTCGCGTGCTGCGGTATGCGGAGACACTAAAAGCACCATAGCAGAACACTGAAGAAGCTTCTAAGTCGAAGCAATAGCCAGTAAGAAGTAGTACAATTCAAGTTTTAGTTGTCGATTATTTACTTTTTAGCCGGCTTTGGTGGCTTGGACATGCGGTGGAACCTTAAGATTTTGCATGAAAGGAAGACTAGCAGCCGCGTTGCACGGGAGAATGTGAAAAGTGTTCATATGTAGTAAAAACGTGAGAAATCCGTCCGTTTTCGTCATTTGTTATCGAATCGACTTAAAGCCAGATCGTCACATTGGCCGCTCTTCTCTCTGAAACGGTTGCACTTATCGTCTGCAAAGCTATGTCGCGTTCTGCGGTATGCCGATACACTAAAAGCACCATAGTAGAACACAGAAGAAGCTTCTAAGTTGAAGTAATAGCCAGTAAGAAATAGTACAATTCAAGTTTTAGTTGTCGATTATTCTCATTTTAGCCGGCTTTGGTGGCTTGGACATGACCTAGGACCTTAAGATTTTGCATGAAAGGAGGACTAGCAGCCGCGTTGCACGGGAGAATGTGAAAAGTGTTCATATGTAGTAAAAACCTGAGAAATCCGTCCGTTTTCGTCATTTGTTATCGAATCGAATTAAAGCCAGATCGTCACATTGGCCGCTCTACTCTCTGAAACGGTTACATTTATCGTCTGCAAAGCTATGTCGCGTGCTGCGGTATGCGGAAAAACTAAAAGCACCATAGTAGAACACAGAAGAAGCTTCTATGTTGAAGTAATAGCCAGTTAGAAGTAGTACAATTGAAGTTTTATTTGTCGATTATTCACTTTTTAGCCGGCTTTAGTGGCTGGGACATGACCTAGGACCATAAGATTTTGCATGAAAGGAGGACTAACAGCCGCGTTGCACGGGAGAATGTGAAAAGTGTTCATATGTAGTAAAAACCTGAGAAATCCGTCCGTTTTCGTGATTTGTTATCGAATCGACTTAAAGCCAGATCGTCACATTGGCCGCTTTTCTCTCTGAGACGGTTACATTTATCGTCTGCAAAGCTATGTCGCGTGCTGCGGTATGCGGAGACACTAAAAGCACCATAGTAGAACACTGAAGAAGCTTCTAAGTTGAAGTAATAGCCAGTAAGAAGTAGTACAATTCAAGTTTTAGTTGTCGATTATTCACTTTTTAGCCGGCTTTGGTGGCTTGGACATCACCTAGAACGTAAGATTTAGCATGAAAGGAGAACTAGCAGCCGCGTTGCACGGGAGAATGTGAAAAGTGTTCATATGTAGTAAAAACCTGAGAAATCCGTCCGTTTTCGTCATTTGTTATCGAATCGACTTAAGGCCAGATCGTCACATTGGCCGCTCTTCTCTCTGAAACGGTTACACTTATCGTCTGCAAAGCTATGTCGGGTGCTGCGGTATGCCGAAACACTAAAAGCACCATAGTAGAACACAGAAGAAGCTTCTAAGTTGAAGTAATAGCCAGTAAGAAGTAGTACAATTCAAGTTTTAGTTGTCTATTATTCACATTTTAGCCGGCTTTGGTGGCTTGGACATGACCTAGGACCTTAAGAATTTGCATGAAAGGAGTAGTTTCAGCCGCGTTGCACGGGAGAATGTGAAATGTGTTCATATGTAGTAAAAACCTGAGAAATCCGTCCGTTTTCGTCATTTGTTATCGAATCGAGTTAAAGCCAGATCGTCACAGTGGCCGCTCTTCTCTCTGAAACGGTTACATTTAGCGTCTACAAAGCTATGTCGCGTGCTGCGGTATGCGGAAACACTAAAAGCACCATAGTAGAACACAGAAGAAGCATCTATGTTGACGTAACAGCCAGTAAGAAGTAGTACTATTCAAGTTTTAGTTGTCGATTATTCACTTTTTAGCCGGCTTTGGTGGCTTGGACATGAGGTGGAACCTTAAGATGTTGCATCAAAGGAGAACTAGCAGCCGCGTTGCACGGGAGAATGTGAAAAGTGTTCATATGTAGTAAAAACCTGAGAAATCCGTCCGTTTTCGTCATTTGTTATCGAATCGACTTAAAGCCAGATCGTCACATTGGCCGCTTTTCTCTCTGAGACGGTCACATTTATCGTCTGCAAAGCTATGTCGCGTGCTGCGGTATGCGGAGACACTAAAAGTACCATATTAAACACAGAAGAAGCTTCTAAGTTGAAGTAATAGCCAGTAAGAAATAGTAAAATTCAAGTTTTAGTTGTCGATAAATCACTTTTTAGCCGGCTTTGGTGGCTTGGACATGACCTAGGACCTTAAGATTTTGCATGAAAGGAGGACTAGCAGCCGCGTTGCATGGGAGAATGTGAAAAGTGTTCATATGTAGTAAAAACCTGAGAAATCCGTCCGTTTTCGTCATTTGTTATCGAATCGACTTAAAGCCAGATCGTCACATTGGCCGCCTATCTCTCTGAAAAGGTTACATTTATTGTCTGCAAAGCTATGTCGCGTGCTGCGGTATGCGGAGACACTAAAAGCACCATAGAAGAACACAGAAGATGCTTCTAAGTTGAAGTAATAGCCAGTAAGAAGTAGTAAAATTCAAGTTTTAGTTGTCGACTATTCACTTTTTAGCCGGCTTTGGTGGCTTGGACATCACCTAGGACGTTAAGATTATGCATGAAAGGAGGACTGGCAGCCGCGTTGCACGGGAGGATGTGAATAGTGTTCATATGTGGTAAAAACCAGATAAATGCGTCCGTTTTCGTCATTTGTTATCGAATCGACTTAAAGCCAGATCGTCACATTGGCCGCTTTCCTCTCTGAGACGGTTACATTTATCGTCTTTAACGCTATGTCGCGTGCTGCGGTATGCGGAGACAATAAAAGCACCATAGTAGAACACAGAACATGCTTCTAAGTTGAAGCAATAGCCAGTAAGAAGTAGTACAATTTAAGTTTTAGTTGTCGATTATTCACTCTTTAGCCGGCTTTGGTGGCTTGGACATGACCTAGGACCTTAAGATTTTGCATGAAAGGAGGACTAGCAGCCGCGCTGCACGGGAGAATGTGAAAAGTGTTCATATGTAGTAAAAACCTGAGAAATCCGTAGGTTTTCGTCATTTGTTATCGAATCGACTTAAAGCCAGATCGTCACATTGGCCGCTCTTCTCTCTGAAACGGTTACATTTATCGTCTACAAAGCTATGTCGCGTGCTGCGGTATGCCGAAACACTAAAAGCACCATAGTAGAACACAGAAGAAGCTTCTAAGTTGAAGTAATAGCCAGTAAGAAATAGTACAATTCAAGTTTTAGTTGTCGATTATCACATTTTAGCCGGCTTTGGTGGCTTGGACATGACCTAGGACCTTAAGATTTTGCATGAAAGGAGGACTAGCAGCCGCATTGCATGGGAGAACGTGAAAAGTGTTCATATGTAGTAAAAACCTGAGAAATCCGTCCGTTTTCGTCATTTGTTATCGAATCGACTTAAAGCCAGATCGTCACATTGGCCGATTTTCTCTCTGAGACGGTTACATTTATCGTCTGCAAAGATACGTCGCGTGCTGCGGTGTGCGGAGACACTAAAAGCACCATAGTAGAACACAGAAGAAGCTTCTAAGTTGAAGTAATAGCCAGTAAGAATTAGTATAATTCAAGTTTTAGTTGTCGATTATTCACTTTTTAGCCGGCTTTGGTGGCTTGGACATGACCTAGGACCTTAAGATTTTGCATGAAAGGAGGAATAGCAACCGCGTTGCACGGGAAAATGTGAAATGTGTTCATATGTAGTAAAAACCTGAGAAATCCGTCCGTTTTCGTCATTTGATATCGAATCGACTTAATGCAAGATCGTCACATTGGCCGCTTTTCTCTCTGAGAAGGTTACATATACTGTCTGCAAAGCTATGTCGCGTGCTGCGGTATGCGGAGACACTAAAAGCGTCATAGTAGAACACAGTAGAAGCTTCTAAGTTGAAGTAATAGCCAGTAAGAAGCAGTACAATTCAAATTTTAGTTGTCTATTATTCACATTTTAGCCGGATTTGGTGGTTTGGACATGACCTAGGACATTAAGAATTTGCATGAAAGGAGTAGTTTCAGCCGCGTTGCACGGGAGAATGTGAAATGTGTTCAAATGTAGTAAAAACCTGAGAAATCCGTCCGTTTTCGTCATTTGTTATCGAATCGACTTAAAGCCAGATCGTCACATTGGCCGCTCTTCTCTCTGAAACGGTTACATTTATCGTCTACAAAGCTATGTCGCGTGCTGCGGTATGCGGAAACACTAAAAGCACCATAGTAGAACACAGAAGAAGCTTCTATGTTGACGTAATAGCCAGTAAGAAGTAGTACAATTGAAGTTTTGGTTGCCGATTATTCACTTTTTAGGCGGCTTTGCTGGCATTGACATGACCTAGGACCTTACGATTTTGCATGAAAGGAGGACTAGCAGCCACGTTGCATGGGAGAATATGAAAAGTGTTCATATGTAGTAAAAACCTGAGAAATCCGTCCGTTTTCGTCATTTGTTATCGAATCGACTTAAAGCCAGATCGTCACATTGGCCGCCTTTCACTCTGAGAAGGTTACATTTATTGTCTGCAAAGCTATGTCGCGTGCTGCTGTATGCGGAGACACTAAAAGCACCATAGAAGATCACAGAAGATGCTTCTAAGTTGAAGTAATAGCCAGTAAGAAGTAGTACAATTCAAGTTTTAGTTGTCGATTATTCACTTTTTAGCCGGCTTTGGTGGCTTGGACATGACCTAGGACCTTAAGATTTTGCTTGAAAGGAGGTCTAACAGCCGCGTTGCATGGGAGAATGTGAAAAGGGTTCATATGTAGTAATAACCTGAGAAATCCGTCCGTTTTCGTCATTTGTTGTCGAATCGACATAAAGCCAGATCGACACATTGGACGCTTTTCTGTCTGAGAAGGTTACATTTACCGTCTGCAAAGCTATGTCGCGTGCTGCGGTGTGCGGAGACACTAAAAGCACCATAGTAGAACACAGAAGAAGCTTCTAAGTTGAAGTAATAGCCAGTAAGAAGTAGTACAATTCAAGTTTTAGTTGTCGATTATTCACTTTTTATCTGGCTTTGGTGGCTTGGACATGACCTAGGACCTTAAGATTTTGCATGAAAGGAGGACTAGCAACCGCTTTGCACGGCAGAATGTGAAAAGGGATCATATGTAGTAAAAACCTGAGAAATCCGTCCGTTTTCGTCATTTGTTATCGAATCGACTTAAAGTCAGATCGTCACATTGGCCGCTCTACTCTCTGAAACGGTTACATTTATCGTCTACAAAGCTATGTCGCGTGCTGCGGTATGCGGAAACACTAAAAGCACCATAGTAGAACACAGAAGAAGCTTTTATGTTGAAGTAACAGCCAGTAAGAAGTAGTACAAATGAAGTTTTGGATGTCGATTATTCACTTTTTAGCCGGCTTTGGTGGCTTGGACATGACCTAGGACCTTAAGATTTTGCATGAAGGGAGGACTAGCAGCCACGTTGCATGTGAGAATGTGAAAAGTGTTCAAATGTAGTAAAAACCTGAGAAATCCGTCCGTTTTCGTCATTTGTTATCGAATCGACTTAAAGCCAGATCGTCACATTGGCCGCTTTTCTCTCTGAGACGGGTACATTTATCGCCTGCAAAGCTATGTCGCGTGCTGCGGTATGCGGAGACACTAAAAGCACCATAGTAGAACACAGAAGAAGGTTCTAAGTTGAAGTAATAGCCAGTAAGAAGTAGTACTATTCAAGTTTTAGTTGTCGATTATTCACTTTTTAGCCGGCTTTGGTGGCTTGGACATGAGGTGGAACCTTAAGATTTTGCATCAAATGAGGACTAGCAGCCGCGTTGCACGGGAGAATGTGAAAAGTGTTCATATGTAGTAAAAACATAAGAAATCTGTCCGTTTTCGTCATTTGTTATCGAATCGACTTAAAGCCAGATCGTCACATTGGCCGCTTTTCTCTCTGAGACGGTCACATTTATCGTCTGCAAAGCTATGTCACGTGCTGCGGTATGCGGAGACACTAAAAGCACCATAGAAGAACACAGAAGAAGGTTCTAAGTTGAAGTAATAGCCAGTAAGAAGTAGTACAATTCATGTTTTAGATGTCGATTATTCACTTTTTAGCCGGCTTTGGTGGCTTGGACATCACCTAGGACGTTAAGATTATGCATGAAAGGAGGACTGGCAGCCGCGTTGCACGGGAGAATGTGAAAAGTGTTCATTTGTGGTAAAAACCTGAGAAATGCGTCCATTTTCATCATTTGTTATCGAATCGACTTAAAGAAAGATCGTCACATTGGCCGCTTTTCTCTCTGAGACGGTTACATTTATCGTCTTTAACGCTATGTCGCGTGCTGCGGTATGCGGAGACACTAAAAGCACCATAGTAGAACACAGAAGAAGCTTCGAAGTTGAAGTAATAGTCAGTAAGAAGTAGTACAATTCAAGTTTTAGTTATTGATTATTCACTTTTTAGCCGGCTTTGGTGGCTTGGACATGAGGTGGAACCTTAAGATTTTGCATGAAAGGAGGACTAGCAGCCGCGTTGCACGGGAGAATGTGAAAAGTGTTCATATGTAGTAAAAACCTGAGAAATCTGTCCGTTTTCGTCATTTGTTATCGAATCGACTTAAAGCCAGATCGTCACATTGGCCGCTTTTCTCTCTGAGACGGTCACATTTATCGTCTGCAAAGCTATGTCGCGTGCTGCGGTATGCGGAGACACTAAAAGCACGATAGTAGAACACAGAAGAAGCTTCTAAGTTGAAGTAAAAGCCAGTAAGAAGTAGTACAATTCAAGTTTTAGTTGTCGATTGTTCACTTTTTAGACGGCTTTGGTGGCTATGACATGACCTAGGATCATAAGATTTTGCATGAAAGGAGGACTAGCAGCCGCGTTGCAAAGGGAGAATGTGAAAAGTGTTCATATGTAGTACAAACCTGAGAAATCCGTCCGTTTTCATCATTTGTTATCGAATCGACTTAAAGCCAGATCGTCACATTGGCCGCTCTTCTCTCTGAAATGGTACATTTATCGTCTGCAAAGCTATGTCGCGTGCTGCGGTATGCGGAAACACTAAAAGCACCATAGGAGAACACAGAAGAAGCTTCTAAGTTGAAGTAATAGCCAGTAAGAAGTAGTACAATTGAAGTTTTGAGTTGTCAATTATTCACTTTTTAGCCGCCTTTGTTGGCTTGAACATGCCCTAGGACCTTAAGATTTTGCATGAAAGGAGGACTAGCAGCCGCGTTGCATGGGAGAATGTGAAAAGTGTTCATATGTAGTAAAAACCTGAGAAATCCGTCCGTTTTCGTCATTTGTTATCGAATCGACTTAAAGCCAGATCGTCACATTGGCCGCTTTTCTCTCTGAAACGGTTACATTTATCGTCTGCAAAGCTATGTCGCGTGCTGCGGTATGCGGAGACACTAAAGGCACCACAGTAGAACACAGATGAAGCTTCTAAGTTGAAGTAATAGCCAGTAAGAAGTAGTACAATTCAAGTTTTAGTTGTCGATTATTCACTCTTTAGGCGGCTTTGGTGGCTTGGACATGACCTAGGACCTTAAGATTTTGCATGAAAGGAGGACTAGCAGCCGCGTTGCATGGGAGAATGTGAAGAGTGTTCATATGTAGTAAAAACCTGAGATATCCGCCCGTTTTCGTCATTTGTAATCGAATCGACTTAAAGTGAGATCCTCACATTGGCCCCCTTTTCTCTCTGAGACGGTTACATTTGTTGTCTGCAAAGCTATGTCGCGTGCTGCGGTATGCGGAGACACTAAAAGCACCATAGTAGAACACAGAAGAAGCTTCTAAGTTGAAGTAATAGCCAGTAATAAGTAGTACTATTCAAGTTTTAGTTGTCGATTATTCACTCTTTAGCTGGCTTTGGTGGCTTGGACATGACCTAGGACCTTAAGATTTTGCATGAAAGGAGGACTAGAAGCCGCGTTGCACGGGAGAATGTGAAAAGTGTTCATATGTAGTAAAAACCTGAGAAATCCGTCTGTTTTCGTCATTTGTTATCGAATCGACTTAAAGATAGATCGTCACATTGGCCGCTCTTCTCTCTGAAACGGTTACATTTATCCTCTACAAAGCTATTTCGCGTGCTGCGGTATGCCGAAACACTAAAAGCACCATAGTAGAACACAGAAGAAGCTTCTAAGTTGAAGTAATAGCCAGTAAGAAATAGTACAATTCAAGTTTTAGTTGTCGATTATTCACATTTTAGCCGGCTTTGGTGGCTTGGACATGACCTAGGACCTTAAGATTTTGCATGAAAGGAGGACTAGCAGCCGCGTTGCATGGGAGAATGTGAAAAAGGTACATATGTAGTAAAAACTTGAGAAATCCGTCCGTTTTCGTCATTTGTTATCGAATCGACTTAAAGCCAGATCGTCACATTGGCCGCTTTTCTCTCTGAGACGTTTACATTTATCGTCTGCAAAGCTACGTCGCGTGCTGCGGTGTGCGGAGACACTAAAAGCACCATAGTAGAACACAGAAGAAGCTTCTAAGTTGAAGTAATAGCCAGTAAGAATTAGTACAATTCAAGTTTTAGTTGTCGATTATTCACTTTTTAGCCGGCTTTGGTGGCTTGGACATGACCTAGGACCTTAAGATTTTGCATGAAAGGAGGAATAGCAGCCGCGTTGCACGGGAAAATGTGAAAAGTGTTCATATGTAGTAAAAACCTGAGAAATCCGTCCGTTTTCGTCATTTGTTATCGAATCGACATAAAGCCAGATCGTCACATTGGCCGCTTTTCTCTCTGAGAAGGTTACATATACTGTCTGCAAAGCTATGTCGCGTGCTGCGGTATGCGGAGATACTAAAAGCGCCATAGTAGAACACAGAAGAAGCTTCTAAGTTGAAGTAATAGCCAGTAAGAAGCAGTACAATTCAAGTTTTAGTTGTCTATTATTCACATTTTAGCCGGATTTGGTGGTTTGGACATGACCTAGGACATTAAAAATTTGCATGAAAGGAGTAGTTTCAGCCGCGTTGCACGGGAGAATGTGAAATGTGTTCATATGTAGTAAAAACCTGAGAAATCCGTCCGTTTTCGTCATTAGTTATCGAATCGACTTAAAGCCAGATCGTCACATTGGCCGCTATTCTCTCTGAGACGGTTACATTTATCGTCTTTAACGCTATGTCACGTGCTGCGGTATACGGAGACACTAAAAGCACCATAGTAGAACACAGGAGAAGCTTCTAAGTTGAAGTAAAAGCCAGTAAGAAGTAGTACAATTCAAGTTTTAGTTATTGATTAGTAACTTTTTAGCCGGCTTTGGTGGCTTGGACATGACCTAGGACATTAAGATTTTGCATGAAAGGAAGACTAGCAGCCGCGTTGCTTGGGAGAATGTGAAAAGTGTTCATATGTAGTAAAAACCTGAGAAATCCGTCCGGTTTCGTCTTTGTTATTGAATCTACTTAAAGCCAGATCGTCACATGGTCACTCTTCTCTCTGAGACGGTTACATTTATCGTCTGCAAACCTATGTCGCGTGCTGCGGTATGCGGAGACACTAAAAGCACGATAGTAGAACACAGAAGAAGCTTCTAAGTTGAAGTAAAAGCGAGTAAGAAGTAGTACAATTCAAGTTTTAGTTGTCGATTATTCACTCTTTAGCCGGCTTTGGTGGCTTGGACATGACCTAGGACCTTAAGATTTTGCATGAAAGGAGGACTAGCAGCTGCGTTGCACGGGAGAATGTGAAAAGTGTTCATATGTAGTAAAAACCTGAGAAATCCGTCCGTTTTCGTCATTTGTTATCGAATCGACTTAAAACCAGATCGTCACATTGGCCGCTCTTCTCTCTGAAACGGTTACATTTATCGCCTGCAAAGCTATGTCGCGTGCTGCGGTATGCGGAAACACTAAAAGCACCATAGTAGAACACAGAAGAAGCTTTTATGTTGAAGTAACAGCCAGTAAGAAGTAGTACAATTGAAGTTTTGGTTGTCGATTATTCACTTTTTAGCCGGCTTTGGTGGCTTGGACATGACCTAGGACCTTAAGATTTTGCATCAATTGAGGACTAGCAGCCACGTTGCATGGGAGAATGTGAAAAGTGTTCATATGTAGTAAAAACCTGAGAAATCCGTCCGTTTTCGTCATTTGTTATCGAATCGACTTAAAGCCAGATCGTCACATTGGCCGCTTTTCTCTCTGAGACGGTTACATTTATCGTCTGCAAAGCTATGTCGCGTGATGCGGTATGCGGAGACACTAAAAGCACCATAGTAGAACACAGAAAAATCTTCTAAGTTGAAGCAATAGCCAGTAAGAAGCAGTACAATTTAAGTTTTGGTTATCGAGTATCGATTTTTAGCCGGCTTTGGTGCCTTGGACATGAGGTGGAACCTTAAGATTTTGCATGAAAGGAGGACTAGCAGCCGCGTTGCACGGGAGAATGAGAAAAGGGTTCATATGTAGTAAAAACCTGAGAAATACGTCCGTTTTCGTCATTTGTTATCGAATCGACTTAAAGCCAGATCGTCACTTTGGCCACTCTTCTTTCTGAAACGGTTACATTTGTCGTCTGCAAAGCTATGTCGCGTGCTGCGGTATGCGGAGACACTAAAAGCACCATAGTAAAACACAGAAGAAGCTTCTAAGTTGAAGTAATAGCCAGTAAGAAGTAGTACAATTCAAGTTTTAGGCGTCTATTATTCTCTTTTTAGCCGGCTTTGGTGGCTCGGACATGAGGTGGAACCTTAAGATTTTGCATCAAAGGAGGACTAGCAGCCGCGTTGCACGGGAGAATGAGAAAAGTGTTCATATGTAGTAAAAACATAAGAAATCTATCCGTTTTCGTCATTTGTTATCGAATCGACTTAAAGCCAGATCGTCACATTGGCCGCTTTTCTCTCTGAGACGGTCACATTTATCGTCTGCAAAGCTATGTCGCGTGCTGCGGTATGCGGAGACACTAAAGGCACCATAGTAGAACACAGAAGAAGCTTCTAAGTTGAAGTAATAGCCAGTAAGAATTAGTACAATTCAAGTTTTAGTTGTCGATTATTCACTTTTTAGCCGGCTTTGGTGGCTTGGACATGACCTAGGACCTTAAGATTTTGCATGAAAGGAGGAATAGCAGCGGCGTTGCACGGGAAAATGTGAAAAGTGTTCATATGTACTAAAAACCTGAGAAATCCGTCCGTTTTCGTCATTTGTTATCGAATCGACTTAAAGCCAGATCGTCACATTGGCCGCTTTTCTCTCTGAGAAGGTTACATATACTGTCTGCAAAGCTATGTCGCGTGCTGCGGTATGCGGAGATACTAAAAGCGCCATAGTAGAACACAGAAGAAGCTTCTAAGTTGAAGTAATAGCCAGTAAGAAGCAGTACAATTCAAGTTTTAGTTGTCTATTATTCACATTTTAGCCGGATTTGGTGGTTTGGACATGACCTAGGACATTAAAAATTTGCATGAAAGGAGTAGTTTCAGCCGCGTTGCACGGGAGAATGTGAAATGTGTTCATATGTAGTAAAAACCTGAGAAATCCGTCCGTTTTCGTCATTAGTTATCGAATAGACTTAAAGCCAGATCGTCACATTGGCCGCTCTTCTCTCTGAAACGGTTACATTTATCGTCTACAAAGCTATGTCGCGTGCTGCGGTATGCGGAAACACTAAAAGCACCATAGTAGAACACAGAAGAAGCATCTATGTTGACGTAACAGCCAGTAAGAAGTAGTACAATTGAAGTTTTGGTTGCCGATTATTTACTTTTTAGCTGGCTTTGGTGGCTTGGACATGACCTAGGACCTTATGATTTTGCCTGAAATGAGGACTAGCAGCCACGTTGCATGGGAGAATATGAAAGGTGTTCATATGTAGTAAAAACCTGAGAAATCCGTCCGTTTTCGTCATTTGTTATCGAATCGACTCAAAGCCAGATCGTCACATTGGCCGCCTTTCACTCTGAGAAGGTTACATTTATTGTCTGCAAAGCTATGTCGCATGCTGCGGTATGCGGAGACACTAAAAGCACCATAGAAGAACACAGAAGATGCTTCTAAGTTGAAGTAATAGCCAGTAAGAAGTAGTACAATTCAAGTTTTTAGTTGTCGATTATTCACTTTTTAGACGGCTTTGGTGGCTTGGACATCACCTAGGACGTTAAGATTGTGCATGAAAGGAGGACTGGAAGCCGCGTTGCACGGGAGAATGTGAAAAGTGTTCATATGTAGTAAAAACCTGAGAAATGCGTCCGTTTTCGTCATTTGTTATCGAATCGACTTAAAGCCAGATCGTCACATTGGCCGCTATTCTCTCTGAGACGGTTACATTTATCGTCTTTAACGCTATGTCACGTGCTGCGGTATACGGAGACACTAAAAGCACCATAGTAGAACACAGGAGAAGCTTCTAAGTTGAAGTAATAGCCAGTAAGAAGTAGTACAATTCAAGTTTTAGTTATTGATTAGTAACTTTTTAGCCGGCTTTGGTGGCTTGGACATGACCTATGACATTAAGATTTTGCATGAAAGGAAGACTAGCAGCCGCGTTGCTTGGGAGAATGTGAAAAGTGTTCATATGTAGTAAAAACCTGAGAAATCCGTCCGGTTTCGTCTTTGTTATTGAATCTACTTAAAGCCAGATCGTCACATGGTCGCTCTTCTCTCTGAGACGGTTACATTTATCGTCTGCAAAGCTATGTCGCGTGCTGCGGTATGCGGAGACACTAAAAGCACGATAGTAGAACACAGAAGAAGCTTCTAAGTTGAAGTAAAAGCGAGTAAGAAGTAGTACAATTCAAGTTTTAGTTGTCGATTATTCACTCTTTAGCCGGCTTTGGTGGCTTGGACATGACCTAGGACCTTAAGATTTTGCATGAAAGGAGGACTAGCAGCTGCGTTGCACGGGAGAATGTGAAAAGTGTTCATATGTAGTAAAAACCTGAGAAATCCGTCCGTTTTCGTCATTTGTTATCGAATCGACTTAAAGCCAGATCGTCACATTGGCCGCTCTTCTCTCTGAAACGGTTACATTTATCGCCTGCAAAGCTATGTCGCGTGCTGCGGTATGCGGAGACACTAAAAGCACCATAGTAGAACACAGAAGAAGCTTCTAAGTTGAAGTAATAGCCAGTAAGAAGTAGTACTATTCAAGTTTTAGTTGTCGATTATTCACTTTTTAGCCGGCTTTGGTGGCTCGGACATGAGAGGGAACCTTAAGATTTTGCATCAAAGGAGGACTAGCAGCCGCGTTGCACGGGAGAATGAGAAAAGTGTTCATATGTAGTAAAAACATAAGAAATCTATCCGTTTTCGTCATTTGTTATCGAATCGACTTAAAGCCAGGTCGTCACATTGGCCGCTTTTCTCTCTGAGACGGTCACATTTATCGTCTGCAAAGCTATGTCGCGTGCTGCGGTATGCGGAGACACTAAAGGCACCATAGTAGAACACAGAAGAAGCTTCTAAGTTGAAGTAATAGCCAGTAAGAAGTAGTACAATTCAAGTTTTAGGTGTCGATTATTCACTCTTTAGCCGGCTTTGGTGGCTTGGACATGACCTAGGACCTTAAGATTTTGCATGAAAGGAGGACTAGCAGCCGCGTTGCACGGGAGAATGTGAAGAGTGTTCATATGTAGTAAAAACCTGAGAAATCCGCCCGTTTTCACATTTGTAATCGAATCGACTTAAAGTGAGATCCTCACATTGGCCCCCTTTTCTCTCTGAGACGGTTACATTTGTTGTCTGCAAAGCTATGTCGCGTGCTGCGGTATGCGGAGACACTAAAAGCACCATAGTAGAACACAGAAGAAGCTTCTAAGTTGAAGTAATAGCCAGTAATAAGTAGTACTATTCAAGTTTTAGTTGTCGATTATTCACTCTTTAGCCGGCTTTGGTGGCTTGGACATGACCTAGGACCTTCAGATTTTGCATGAAAGGAGGACTAGCAGCCGCGTTGCACGGGAGAATGTGAAAAGTGTTCATATGTAGTAAAAACCTGAGAAATCCGTCCGTTTTCAGCATTTGTTATCGAATCGACTTAAAGCAAGATCGTCACATTGGCCGCTCTTCACTCTGAAACGGTTACATTTATCCTCTACAAAGCTATTTCGCGTGCTGCGGTATGCCGAAACACTAAAAGCACCATAGTAGAACACAGAAGAAGCTTCTAAGTTGAAGTAACAGCCAGTAAGAAATAGTAAAATTCAAGTTTTAGTTGTCGATTATTCACATTTTAGCCGGCTTTGGTGGCTTGGACATGACCTAGGACCTTAAGATTTTGCATGAAAGGAGGACTAGCAGCCGCGTTGCATGGGAGAATGTGAGAAGTGTTCATATGTAGTAGAAACCTGAGAAATGCGTCCGTTTTCGTCATTTGTTATCGAATCGACTTAAAGCCAGATCGTCACATTGGCCGCTTTTCTCTCTGAGACGGTTACATTTATCGTCTGCAAAACTACGTCGCGTGCTGCGGTGTGCGGAGACACTAAAAGCACCATAGTAGAACACAGAAGAAGCTTCTAAGTTGAAGTAATAGCCAGTAAGAATTAGTACAATTCAAGTTTTAGTTGTCGATTATTCACTTTTTAGCCGGCTTTGGTGGCTTGGACATGACCTAGGACCTTAAGATTTTGCATGAAAGGAGGAATAGCAGCCGCGTTGCACGGGAAAATGTGAAAAGTGATCATATGTAGTAAAAACCTGAGAAATCCGTCCGTTTTCGTCTTTTGTTATCGAATCGACTTAAAGCCAGATCGTCACATAGGCCGCTTTTCTCTCTGAGTAGGTTACATATACTGTCTGCAAAGCTATGTCGCGTGCTGCGGTATGCGGAGATACTAAAAGCGCTATAGTAGAACACAGAAGAAGCTTCTAATTTGAAGTAATAGCCAGTAAGAAGCAGTACAATTCAAGTTTTAGTTGTCTATTATTCACATTTTAACCGGATTTGGTGGTTTGGACATGACCTAGGACATTAAGAATTTGCATGAAAGGAGTAGTTTCAGCCGCGTTGCACGGGAGAATGTGAAATGTGTTCATATGTAGTAAAAACCTGAGAGATCCGTCCGTTTTCGTCATTTGTTATCGAATCGACTTAAAGCCAGATCGTCACATTGGCCGCCTTTCACTCTGAGAAGGTTACATTAATTGTCTGCAAAGTTATGTCGCGTGCTGCGGTCTGCGGAGACACTAAAAGCACCATAGGAGAACACAGAAGAAGCTTTTATGTTGAAGTAACAGCCAGTACGAAGTAGTACAATTGAAGTTTTGGTTGTCGATTATTCACTTTTTAGCCGGCTTTGGTGGGTTGGTCATGACCTATTACCTTAAGATTTTGCATGAAAGGAGGACTAGCAGCCACGTTGCATGGGAGAATGTGAAAAGTGTTCATATGTAGTGAAAACCTGAGAAATCCGTCCGTCTTCGTCATTTGTTATCGCATCGACTTAAAGCCAGATCGTCACATTGGCCGCTTTTCTCTCTGAGACGGTTACATTTATCGCCTGCAAAGCTATGTCGCGTGCTGCGGTATGCGGAGACACTAAAAGCACCATAGTAGAACACAGAAGAAGCTTCTAAGTTGAAGTAATAGCCAGTAAGGAGTAGTACTATTCAAGTTTTAGTTGTCGATTATTCACTTTTTAGCCGGCTTTGGTGGCTTTTACATGAGGTGGAAGATTAAGATTTTGCATCAAAGGAGGACTTGCAGCCGCGTTGCAAGGGAGAATGTGAAAAGTGTTCATATGTAGTAAAAACCTGAGAAATCCGTCCGTTTTCGTCATTTGTTATCGAATCGACTTAAAGCCAGATCGTCACATTGGCCGCTTTTCTGTCTGAGACGGTCACATTTATCGTCTGCAAAGCTATGACGCGTGCTGCGGTATTCGGAGACACTAAAAGCACCATTGAAGAACCCAGAAGATGCTTCTAAGTTGAAGTAATAGCCAGTAAGAAGTAGTGCAATTCAAGTTTTAGTTATTGATTATTCACTTTTTAGCCGGCTTTGGTGGCTTGGACATGAGGTGGAACCTTAATATTTTGCATGAAAGGAGGAGTAGCAGCCGCGTTGCACGGGAGAATGTGAAAAGTGTTCATATGTAGTACAAACCTGAGAAATCCGGCCGTTTTCATCATTTGTTATCGAATCGACTTAAAGCCAGATCGTCACATTGGCCGCTCTTCTCTCTGAAATGGTACATTTATCGTCTACAAAGCTATGTCGAGTGCTGCGGTATGCGGAAACACTAAAAGCACCATAGTAGAACACTGAAGAAGCTTCTAAGTTGAAGTAAAAGCCAGTAAGAAGTAGTACAATTCAAGTTTTAGTTGTCGATTGTTCACTTTTTAGCCGGCTTTGGTGGCTATGACATGACCTAGGATCATAAGATTTTGCATGAAAGGAGGACTAGCAGCCGCGTTGCACGGGAGAATGTGAAAAGTGTTCATATGTAGTACAAACCTGAGAAATCCGTCCGTTTTCATCATTTGTTATCGAATCGACTTAATGCCAGATCGTCACATTGGCCGCTCTTCTCTCTGAAATGGTACATTTATCGTCTACAAAGCTATGTCGAGTGCTGCGGTATGCGGAAACACTAAAAGCACCATAGTAGAACACTGAAGGAGCTTCTAAGTTGAAGTAAAAGCCAGTAAGAAGTAGTACAATTCAAGTTTTAGTTGTCGATTGTTCACTTTTTAGCCGGCTTTGGTGGCTATGACATGACCTAGGATCATAAGATCTTGCATGAAAGGAGGACTAGCAGCCGCGTTGCATGGGAGAATGTGAAAAGTGTTCATATGTAGTAAAAACCTGATAAATCCTTCCGTTTTCGTCATTTGTTATCGAATCGACTTAAAGCCAGATCGTCACATTGGCCGCTTTTCTCTCTGAAACGGTTACATTTATCGTCTGTAAAGCTATGTCGCGTGCTGCGGTATGCGGAGACACTAAAGGCACCACAGTAGAACACAGATGAAGCTTCTAAGTTGAAGTAATAGCCAGTAAGAAGAAGTACAATTCAAGTTTTAGCTGTCGATTATTCACTCTTTAGCCGGCTTTGGTGGCTTGGACATGACCTAGGACCTTAAGATTTTGCATGAAAGGAGGACAAGCAGCCGCGTTGCACGGGAGAATGTGAAGAGTGTTCATATGTAGTAAAAACCTGAGAAATCCGCCCGTTTTCGTCATTTGTTATCGAATCGACTTAAAGCCAGATCCTCACATTGGCCCCCTTTTCTCTCTGAGACGGTTACATTTGTTGTCTGCAAAGCTATGTCGCGTGCTGCGGTATGCGGAGACACTAAAAGCACCATAGTAGAACACAGAAGACGCTTCTAAGTTGAAGTGATAGCCAGTAAGAAGTTGTACAATTCAAGTTTTAGTTATCGATTATTCACTTTTTATCCGGCTTTGGAGGCTTGGACATGAGGTGGAACGTTAAGATTTTGCATGAAAGGAGGACTAGCAGCCACGTTGCACGGGAGAATGTGAAAAGTGTTCATATGTAGTAAAAACCTGAGAAATCTGTCCGTTTTCGTCATTTGTTATCGAATCGACTTATAGCCAGATCGTCACATTGAACGCTTTTCTCTCTGACACGGTCACATTTATCGTCTGCAAAGCTATGTCGCGTGCTGCGGTATGCGGAAACACTAAAAGCACCATAGTAGAACACTGAAGAAGCTTCTATGTTGAAGTAATATCCAGTAAGATGTAGTACAATTGAAGTTTTAGTTGTCAATTATTCACTTTTTAGCAGCCTTTGTTGGCTTGGACATGCCCTAGGACCTTAAGATTTTGCATGAAAGGAGGTCTAGCAGCCGCGTTGCATGGGAGAATGTGAAAAGTGTTCATATGTAGTAAAAACCTGTGAAATCCGTCCGTTTTCGTCATTTGTTATCGAATCGACTTAAAGCCAGATCGTCACATTGGCCGCTTTTCTCTCTGAGACGGTTACATTTGTTGTCTGCAAAGCTATGTCGCGTGCTGCGGTATGCGGAAACACTAAAAGCACCATAGTAGAACACAGAAGAAGCTTCTATGTAATAGCCAGTAAGAAGTAGTACAATTCAAGTTTTAGTTGTCGATTATTCTCTTTTTAGCCTGCTTTGGTGGCTTGGACATGACCTAGGACCTTAAGATTTTGCATGGAAGGAGGACTATCAGCCGCGTTGCATGGGAGAATGTGAAAAGTGTTCATATGTAGTAAAAACCTGAGAAATCCGTCCGTTTTCGTCATTTGATATCGAATCGACTTAAAGCCAGATCGCTCTTCTCTCTGAAACGGTTACACTTATCGGCTGCAAAGCTATTTTGCGTGCTGCGGTATGCGGAAACACTAAAAGCACCATAGAACAACACAGAAGAAGCTTCTAAGTTGAAGTAATAGCCAGTAAGAAGTAGTACAATTCAAGTTTTAGTTGTCGATTATTTACTTTTTAGCCGGCTTTGGTGGCTTGGACATGACCTAGGACCTTAAGATTTTGCATGAAAGGAGGACTAGCAGCCGAGTTGCACGGGAGAATCTGAAAAGTGTTCATATGCAGTAAAAACCTGAGAAATCCGTCCGTTTTCGTCATTTTTTATCGAATCGACTTAAAACCAGATCGTCACATTGGCCGCTTTTCTCTCTGAGATGGTCACATTTATCGTCTGCAAAGCTATGTCGCGTGCTGCGGTATGCGGAGACACTAAAAGCACGATAGTAGAACACAGAAGAAGCTTCTAAGTTGAAGTAAACGCCAGTAAGAAGTAGTACAATTCAAGTTTTAGTTGTCGATTGTTCGCTTTTTAGCCGGCTTTGGTGGCTATGACATGACCTAGGATCATAAGATCTTGCATGAAAGGAGGACTAGCAGCCGCGTTGCATGGGAGAATGTGAAAAGTGTTCATATGTAGTACAAACCTGAGAAATCCGGCCGTTTTCATCATTTGTTATCGAATCGACTTAGAGCCAGATCGTCACATTGGCCGCTCTTCTCTCTGAAATGGTACATTTATCGTCTACAAAGCTATGTCGCGTGCTGCGGTATGCGGAAACACTAAAAGCACCATAGTAGAACACAGAAGAAGCTTCTATGTTGAAGTAATAGCCAGTAAGAAGTAGTACAATTCAAGATTTAGTTGTCGATTGTTCACTTTTTAGCCGGCTTTGGTAGCTATGACATGACCTAGGATCATAAGATCTTGCATGAAAGGAGGACTAGCAGCCGCGTTGCATGGGAGAATGTGAAAAGTGTTCATATGTAGTACAAACCTGAGAAATCCGGCCGTTTTCATCATTTGTTATCGAATCGACTTAGAGCCAGATCGTCACATTGGCCGCTCTTCTCTCTGAAATGGTACATTTATCGTCTGCAAAGCTATGTCGTGTGCTTCGTTATGCGGAAACACTAAAAGCACCATAGTAGAACACAGAAGAAGTTTCTAAGTTGATGCAATAGCCAGTAAGAAGTAGTACAATTCAAGTTTTAGTTATCGATTATTCACCTCATAGCCGGCTTTGGTTGCTTGGACATGACCTAGGACCTTAAGATTTTGCATGAAAGGAGGACTAGCAGCCGCGTTGCATGGGAGAATGTGAAATGTGTTCATATGTAGTAAAAACCTGAGAAATCCGTCCATTTTCGTCATTTGTTATCGAATCGCCTTAAAGCCAGATCGTCACATTGGCCGCTCTTCTCTGTGAGACGGTTACATTAATCGTCTGCAAAGCTATGTCGCGAACTGCAGTATGCGGAGACACTAAAAGCACCATAGTAGAACACAGAAGCAGCTTCTAAGTTGAAGTGATAGCCAGTAAGAAGTTGTACAATTCAAGTTTTAGTTATCGATTATTCACTTTTTAGCCGGCTTTGGTGGCTTGGACATGACCTGGGACCTTACGATTTAGCATGAAAGGAGGAGTAGCAGCCGCGTTGCACGGGAGAATGTGAAGAGTGTTCATACGTAGTAAAAACCTGAGAAATCCGTCCGTTTTCGTCATTTGTTATCGAATCGACTTAAAGCCAGATCGTCACATTGGCCGCTTTTCTCTCTGAGACGGTTACATTTATCGTCTGCAAAGCTATGTCGCGTGGTGCGGTATGCGGAAACACTAAAAGCACCATAGTAGAACACAGAAGAATCTTCTAAGTTGAAGTAATAGCCAGTAAGAAGTAGTACAATTCAAGTTTTAGTTGTCGATTATTCACTTTTTAGCCTTCTTTGGTGGCTTGGACATGACCTAGGACCTTAAGATTTTCCATGAAAGGAGGACTTGCAGCCGCGTTGCACGGGAGAATGTGAAAAGTGTTAATATGTAGTAAAAACCTGAGAAAACCGTCCGTTTTCGTCATTTGTTATCGAATCGACTTAAAGCCAGATCGTCACATTGGCCGTTCTTCTCTCTGAAACGGTTACATTTAACGTCTGCAAAGCTATGTCGCGTGCTGCGGTATGCGGAGACACTAAAAGCACCATAGAAGAACACAGAAGAAGCTCCTACGTTGAAGTAATAGCCAGTAAGACGTAGTACAATTCAAGTTTTAGTTGTCGATTATTCACTTTTTAGCCGGCTTTGGTGGCTTGGACATGACCTAGGACCTTATGATTTTGCATGGAAGGAGGACTTGCACCCGCGTTGCAAGGGAGAATGTGAAAAGTGTTCATATGTAGTAAAAACCTGAGAAATCCGTCCGTTTTCGTCATTTGCTATCGAATCGACTTAAAGCCAGATCGTCACATTGGCCGTTCTTCTCTCTGAGACGGTTACATTTATCGTCTGCAAAGCTATGTCGCGTGCTGCGGTATGCGGAGACACTAATAGCACCATAGTAGAGCACAGAAGAAGCTTCTAAGTTGAAGCAATAGCCAGTAAGAAGTAGTACAATTCAAGTTTTAGTTGTCGGTTATTCACTTTGTAGCCGGCTTTGGTGGCTTGGACATCACCTAGGACCTTAAGATTTTGCATGAAAGGAGGAGTAGCAGCCGCGTTGCACGGGAGAATGTGAAGAGTGTTCATACGTAGTAAAAACCTGAGAAATCCGTCCGTTTTCGTCATTTGATATCGAATCGACTAAAAGCCAGATCGCTCTTCTCTCTGAAACGGTTACACTTATCGGCTGCAAAGCTATTTTGCCTGCTGCGGTATGCGGAAACACTAAAAGCACCATAGAACAACACAGAAGAAGCTTCTGAGTTGAAGTAATAGCCAGTAAGAAGTTGTACAATTCAAGTTTTAGTTGTCGATTATTTACTTTTTAGCCGGTTTTGGTGGCTTGGACATCACCTAGGACCTTAAGATTTTGCATGAAAGGAGGACTAGCAGCCGAGTTGCACGGGAGAATGTGAAAAGTGTTCATATGCAGTAAAAACCTGAGAAATCCGTCCGTTTTCGTCATTTTTTAACGAATCGACTTAAAGCCAGATCTTCACATTGGCCGCTTCTCTCTCTGAGACGGTTACATTTGTTGTCTGCAAAGCTATGTCGCGTGCTGCGGTATGCGGAAACACTAAAAGCACGATAGTAGAACACAGAAGGAGCTCCTAAGTTGAAGTAATGGCCAGTAAGAAGTAGTACAATTCAAGTTTTAGTTGTCGATTGTTCACTTATTAGCCGGCTTTGGTGGCTATGACATGACCTAGGACCTTAAGATTTTGCATGAAAGGAGGACTAGCAGCCGAGTTGCACGGGAGAATGTGAAAAGTGTTCATATGCAGTAAAAACCTGAGAAATCCGTCCGTTTTCGTCATTTTTTATCGAATCGACTTAAAACCAGATCGTCACATTGCCGCTTTTCTCTCTGAGATGGTCACATTTATCGTCTGCAAAGCTATGTCGCGTGCTGCGGTATGCGGAAACACTAAAAGCACCATAGAACAACACAGAAGAAGCTTCTAAGTTGAAGTAATAGCCAGTAAGAAGTAGTACAATTCAAGTTTTAGTTGTCGATTATTTACTTTTTAGCCAGTTTTGGTTGCTTGGACATGACCTAGGACCTTAAGATTTTGCATGAAAGGAGGACTAGCAGCCGAGTTGCACGGGAGAATGTGAAAAGTGTTCATATGCAGTAAAAACCTGAGAAATCCGTCCGTTTTCGTCATTTTTTATCGAATCCACTTAAAGCCAGATCTTCACATTGGCCGCTTTTCTCTCTGAGACGGTTACATTTGTTGTCTGCAAAGCAATGTCGCGTGCTGCGGTATGCGGAAACACTAAAAGCACCATAGTAGAACACAGAAGAAGCTTCTAAGTTGAAGTAATAGCCAGTAAGAAGTAGTACAATTCAAGTTTTAGCTGTCGATTATTCACTTCTTAGCCGGCTTTGGTGGCTTGGACATGACCTAAGACCTTACGATTTAGCATGAAAGGAGGACTAGCAGCCGCGTTGCATGGGAGAATGTGAAAAGTGTTCATATGTAGTAAAAACCTGAGAAATCCGTCCGTTTTCGTCATTTGTTATCGAATCGACTTAAAGCCAGATCGTCACATTGGCCGCTTTTCTCTCTGAGGCGGTTACATTTATCGTCTGCAAAGCTATGTCGCGTGCTGCGGTATGCGGAGACACTAAAAGCACCATAGTGGAACACAGAAGAAACTTCTAAGTTGAAGTAATAGCCAGTAAGAAGTAGTACAATTCAAGTTTTAGTTATCGATTATTCACTTTTTAGCCGTCTTTGGTGGCTTGGACATAACCTAGGACCTTAAGATTTTGCATGAAAAGAGGACTAGCAGCAGCGTTGCATGGGAGAATGTGAAAAGTGTTCATATGTAGTAAAAACCTGAGAAACCCGTCCGCTTTCGTCATTTGTTATCGAATCGACTTAAAGCCTGATCGTCAAATTGGCCGCTCTTCTCTTTGAAACGGTTACATTTATCGTCTGCAAAGCTATGTCGCGTGCTGCGGTATGCGGAGACACTAAAAGCACCATAGTAGAACACAGAAGAAGCTTCTAAGTTGAAGAAATAGCCAGTAAGAAGTAGTACAATTCAAGTTTTAGTTATCGATTATTCACTCATTAGCCGTCTTTGGTGGCTTGGACATGACCTAGGACCTTAAGATTTTGCATAACAGGAGGACTAGCAGCAGCGTTGCATGGGAGAATGAGAAAAGTGTTCATATGTAGTAAAAACCTGAGAAATCCTTCCGTTTTCGTCATTTGTTAACGAATCGACTTAAAGCCAGATCGTCACATTGGCCGTTCTTCTCTCTGAAACGGTTACATTTATCGTCTGCAAAGCTATGTCGCGTGCTGCGGTATGCGGAAACACTAGAAGCACCATAGTAGAACACAGATACGCTTCTAAGTTGAAGTAATAGCCAGAAAGAAGTAGTACAATTCAAGCTTTAGTTGTCGATTATTCACTTTTTAGCCGGCTTTGGTGGCTTGGACATGACCTAGGACCTTAAGATTTTGCATGAAAGGAGGACTAGCAGCCGCGTTGCATGGGAGAATGTGAAAAGTGTTCATATGTAGTAAAAACCTGAGAAATCAGTCCGTTTTCGTCATTTGTTATCGAATCGACTTAAAGCCAGATCGTCACATTGGGCGCTTTTCTCTCTGAGACGGTTACATTTATCGTCTGCAAAGCTATGTCGCGTGCTGCGGTATGCGGAGACACTAAAAGGACCATAGTAGAACACAGAAGAAGCTTCTAAGTTAAAGTAATAGCCAGTAAGAAGTAGTACAATTCAAGTTTTAGTTATCGATTATTCACTTTTTAGCCGTCTTTGGTGGCTTGGACATGACCTAGGACCTTAAGATCTTGCATAAAAGGAGGACTAGCAGCAGCGTTGCATGGGAGAATGTGAAAAGTGTTCATATGTAGTAAAAACCTGAGAAATCCGTCCGTTTTCGTCATTTGTTATCGAATCGACTTAAAGCCAGATCGTCACATTAGCCGCTCTTCTCTCTGAAACAGTTACATTTATCGTCTGCAAAGCTATGTCGCGTGCTGCGGTATGCCGAAACACTAAAAGCACCATAGGAGAACACAGAAGAAGCTTCTAATTTGAAGTAATAGCCAGTAAGAAGTAGTACAATTCAAGTTTTAGTTGTCGATTATTCACATTTTAGCCGGCTTTGGTGGCTTTGACATTAGGTGGAACCTTAAGATTTTGCATGAAAGGAGGACTAGCAGCCGCGTTGCACGCGAGAATGTGAAAAGTGTTCATATGTAGTAAAAACGTGAGAAATCCGTCCGTTTTCGTCATTTGTTATCGAATCGACTTAAAGCCAGATCGTCACATTGGCCGCTTTTCTCTCAGAGACGGTTACATTTATCGTCTGCAAAGCTATGTCGCGTGCTGCGGTATGCGGAAACACTAAAAGCACCATAGTAGAACACAGAAGAAGCTTCTAATTTGAAGTAATAGCCAGTAAGAAGTAGTACAATTCAAGTTTTAGTTGTCGATTATTCACTTTTTAACCTTCTTTGGTGGCTTGGACATGACATGGGACCTTAAGATTTTCCATGAAAGGAGGACTTGCAGCCGCGTTGCACGGAAGAATGTGAAAAGTGTTCATATGTAGTAAAAACCTGAGAAATCCGTGGGTTTTCGTCATTTGTTATAGTATCGACTTAAAGCCAGATCGTCACATTGGCCGCTTTTCTCTCTGAGACGGTTACATTTATCGTCTGCAAAGCTATGTCGCGTGCTGCGGTATGACGAAACACTAAAAGCACCATAGTAGAACACAGAAGAAGCTTCTAATTTGAAGTAATAGCCAGTAAGAAGTAGTAGAATTCAAGTTTTAGTTGTCGATTATTCACTATTTAGCCGGCTTTGGTGGCTTTGACATTAGGTGGAACCTTAAGATTTTGCATGAAAGGAGGACTAGCAGCCGCGTTGCACGCGAGAATGTGAAAAGTGTTCATATGTAGTAAAAACCTGAGAAATCCGTCCGCTTTCGTCATTTGTTATCGAATCGACTTAAAGCCAGATCGTCACATTGGCCGCTCTTCTCTCTGAAACGGTTACATTTATCGTCTGCAAAGCTATGTCGCGTACTGCGGTATGCGGAAACACTAAAAGCACCATAGTAGAACACAGAAACGCTTCTATGTTGAAGTAATAGCCAGTAAGAAGTAGTACAATTCAAGTTTTAGTTATCGATTATTCACTTTTTAGCCGTCTTTGGTGGCTTGGACATGACCTAGGACCTTAAGATTTTGCATAACAGGAGGACTAGCAGCAGCGTTGCATGGGAGAATGAGAAAAGTGTTCATATGCAGTAAAAACCTGAGAAATCCTTCCGTTTTCTTCATTTGTTAACGAATCGACTTAAAGCCAGATCGTCACATTGGCCGTTCTTCTCTCTGAAACAGTTACATTTATCGTCTGCAAAGCTATGTCGCGTGCTGCGGTATGCCGAAACACTAAAAGCACCATAGGAGAACACAGAAGAAGCTTCTAATTTGAAGTAATAGCCAGTAAGAAGTAGTACAATTCAAGTTTTTGTTTTCGATTATTCACTTTTTAGCCGGCTTTGGTGGCTTTGACATTAGGTGGAACCTTAAGATTTTGCATGAAAGGAGGACTAGCAGCCGCGTTGCACGCGAGAATGTGAAAAGTGTTCATATGTAGTAAAAACCTGAGAAATCTGTCCGCTTTCGTAATTTGTTATCGAATCGACATAAAGCCAGATCGTCACATTGGCCGCTCTTCTCCCTGAAACGGTTACATTTATCGTCTGCAAAGCTATGTCGCGTGCTGCGGTATGCGGAAACACTAGAAGCACCATAGTAGAAAACAGAAACGCTTCTAAGTTGAAGTAATAGCCAGAAAGAAGTAGTACAATTCAAGCTTTAGTTGTCGATTATTCACTTTTTAGCCGGCTTTGGTGGCTTGGACATGACCTAGGACCTTAAGATTTTGCATGAAAGGAGGACTAGCAGCCGCGTTGCATGGGAGAATGTGAAAAGTGTTCATATGTAGTAAAAACCTGAGAAATCAGTCCGTTTTCGTCATTTGTTATCGAATCGACTTAAAGCCAGATCGTCACATTGGGCGCTTTTCTCTCTGAGACGGTTACATTTATCGTCTGCAAAGCTATGTCGCGTGCTGCGGTATGCGGAGACACTAAAAGGACCATAGTAGAACACAGAAGAAGCTTCTAAGTTAAAGTAATAGCCAGTAAGAAGTAGTACAATTCAAGTTTTAGTTATCGATTATTCACTTTTTAGCCGTCTTTGGTGGCTTGGACATGACCTAGGACCTTAAGATCTTGCATAAAAGGAGGACTAGCAGCAGCGTTGCATGGGAGAATGTGAAAAGTGTTCATATGTAGTAAAAACCTGAGAAATCCGTCCGTTTTCGTCATTTGTTATCGAATCGACTTAAAGCCAGATCGTCACATTAGCCGTTCTTCTCTCTGAAACAGTTACATTTATCGTCTGCAAAGCTATGTCGCGTGCTGCGGTATGCCGAAACACTAAAAGCACCATTGGAGAACACAGAAGAAGCTTCTAATTTGAAGTAATAGCCAGTAAGAAGTAGTACAATTCAAGTTTTAGTTGTCGATTATTCACATTTTAGCCGGCTTTGGTGGCTTTGACATTAGGTGGAACCTTAAGATTTTGCATGAAAGGAGGACTAGCAGCCGCGTTGCACGCGAGAATGTGAAAAGTGTTCATATGTAGTAAAAACCTGAGAAATCCGTCCGTTTTCGTCATTTGTTATCGAATCGACTTAAAGCCAGATCGTCACATTGGCCGCTTTTCTCTCAGAGACGGTTACATTTATCGTCTGCAAAGCTATGTCGCGTGCTGCGGTATGCGGAAACACTAAAAGCACCATAGTAGAACACAGAAGAAGCTTCTAAGTTGAAGTAATAGCCAGTAAGATGTAGTACAATTCAAGTTTTAGTTGTCGATTATTCACTTTTTAGCCTTCTTTGGTGGCTTGGACATGACATGGGACCTTAAGATTTTCCATGAAAGGAGGACTTGCAGCCGCGTTGCACGGGAGAATGTGAAAAGTGTTCATATGTAGTAAAAACCTGAGAAATCCGTGGGTTTTCGTCATTTGTTATAGTATCGACTTAAAGCCAGATCGTCACATTGGCCGCTTTTCTCTCTGAGACGGTTACATTTATCGTCTGCAAAGCTATGTCGCGTGCTGCGGTATGACGAAACACTAAAAGCACCATAGTAGAACACAGAAGAAGCTTCTAATTTGAAGTATTAGCCAGTAAGAAGTAGTAGAATTCAAGTTTTAGTTGTGGATTATTCACTTTTTAGCCTGCTTTGGTGGCTTGGACATGACCTAGGACCTTAAGATTTTGCATGAAAGGAGGACTAGCAGGCGCGTTGCATGGGAGAATGTGAAAAGTGTTCATATGTAGTAAAAACCTGAGAAATCCGTCCGCTTTCGTCATTTGTTATCGAATCGACTTAAAGCCAGATCGTCACATTGGCCGCTCTTCTCTCTGAAACGGTTACATTTATCGTCTGCAAAGCTATGTCGCGTACTGCGGTATGCGGAAACACTAAAAGCACCATAGTAGAACACAGAAGAAGCTTCTAAGTTGAAGTAATAGCCAGTAAGAAGTAGTACAATTCAAGTTTTAGTTGTCGATTATTCACTTTTTAGCCTGCTTTGGTGGCTTGGACATGACCTAGGACCTTAAGATTTTGCATGAAAGGAGGACTAGCAGGCGCGTTGCATGGGAGAATGTGAAAAGTGTTCATTTGTAGTAAAAACCTGAGAAATCAGTCCGTTTTCGTCATTTGTAATCGAATCGACTTAAAGCCAGATCGTCGCATTGGCCGCTTTTCTCTCTGAGACGGTTACATTTATCGTCTGCAAAGCTATGTCGCGTGCTGCGGTATGCGGAAATACTTAAAGCACCATAGTAGAACACAGATGAAGCTTCTAAGTTGAAGTTATAGCCAGTAAGAAGTAGTACAATTCAAGTTTTAGTTGTCGATTATTCACTTTTTAGCCGGCTTTGGTGGCTTGGACATGACCTAGGACCTTAAGATTTTCCATGAAAGGAGGACTTGCAGCCGCGTTGCACGAGAGAATGTGAAAAGTGTTCATATGTAGTAAAAACCTGAGAAATCCGTCCGTTTTCGTCATTTGTTATCGAATCGACTTAAAGCCAGATCGTCACATTGGCCGTTCTTCTCTCTGAAACGGTTACATTTATCGTCTGCAAAGCTATGTCGCGTGCTGCGGTATGCCGAAACACTAAAAGCACCTTAGTAGAACACAGAAGAAGCTTCTAATTTGAAGTAATAGCCAGTAAGAAGTAGTACAATTCAAGTTTTAGTTGTCGATTATTCACTTTTTAGCCGGCTTTACTGGCTTTGACATTAGGTGGAACCTTAATATTTTGCATGAAAGGAGGAGTAGCAGCCGCGTTGCACGGGAGAATGTGAAAAGTGTTCATATGTAGTAAAAACCTGAGAAATCCGTCCGTTTTCGTCATTTGTTATCGAATCGACTTAAAGCCAGATCGTCGCATTGGCCGCTTTTCTCTCTGAGACGGTTACATTTATCGTCTGCAAAGCTATGTCGCGTGCTGCAGTATGCGTAAACACTAAAAGCACCATAGTAGAACACAGAAGAAGGTTCTGAGTTGAAGTAATAGCCAGTAAGAAGTAGTACAATTCAAGTTTTAGTTGTCGATTATTCACTTTTTAGCCGGCTTTGGTGGCTATGACATGACCTAGGACCATAAGATTTTGCATGAAAGGAGGACTTGCAGCCGCGTTGCATGGGAGAATGTGAAAAGTGTTCATATGTAGTAAAAACCTGAGAAATCCTTCCGTTTTCGTCATTTGTTATCGAATCGACTTGAAGCCAGATCGTCACATTGGGCGCTTTTCTCTCTGAGACGGTTACATTTATCGTCTGCAAAGCTATGTCGCGTGCTGCGGTATGCCGAAACACTAAAAGCACCATAGGAGAACACAGAAGAAGCTTCTAATTTGAAGTAATAGCCAGTAAGAAGTAGTACAATTCAAGTTTTTGTTTTCGATTATTCCCTTTTTAGCCGGCTTTGGTGGCTTTGACATTAGGTGGAACCTTAAGATTTTGCATGAAAGGAGGACTAGCAGCCGCGTTGCATGGGAGAATGTGAAAAGTGTTCATATGTAGTAAAAACCTGAGAAATCAGTCCGTTTTCGTCATTTGTTATCGAATCGACTTAAAGCCAGATCGTCACATTGGGCGCTTTTCTCTCTGAGACGGTTACATTTATCGTCTGCAAAGCTATGTCGCGTGCTGCGGTATGCGGAGACACTAAAAGGACCATAGTAGAACACAGAAGAAGCTTCTAAGTTAAAGTAATAGCCAGTAAGAAGTAGTATAATTCAAGTTTTAGTTATCGATTATTCACTTTTTAGCCGTCTTTGGTGGCTTGGACATGACCTAGGACCTTAAGATCTTGCATAAAAGGAGGACTAGCAGCAGCGTTGCATGGGAGAATGTGAAAAGTGTTCATATGTAGTAAAAACCTGAGAAATCAGTCCGTTTTCGTCATTTGTTATCGAATCGACTTAAAGCCAGATCGTCACATTAGCCGTTCTTCTCTCTGAAACAGTTACATTTATCGTCTGCAAAGCTATGTCGCGTGCTGCGGTATGCCGAAACACTAAAAGCACCATAGGAGAACACAGAAGAAGCTTCTAATTTGAAGTAATAGCCAGTAAGAAGTAGTACAATTCAAGTTTTAGTTGTCGATTATTCACATTTTAGCCGGCTTTGGTGGCTTTGACATTAGGTGGAACCTTAAGATTTTGCATGAAAGGAGGACTAGCAGCCGCGTTGCACGCGAGAATGTGAAAAGTGTTCATATGTAGTAAAAACCTGAGAAATCCGTCCGTTTTCGTCATTTGTTATCGAATCGACTTAAAGCCAGATCGTCACATTGGCCGCTTTTCTCTCAGAGACGGTTACATTTATCGTCTGCAAAGCTATGTTGCGTGCTGCGGTATGCGGAGACACTAAAAGCACCATAGTAGAACACAGAAGAAGCTTCTAAGTTGAAGTAATAGCCAGTAAGAAGTAGTACAATTCAAGTTTTAGTTGTCGATTATTCACTTTTTAACCTTCTTTGGTGGCTTGGACATGACATGGGACCTTAAGATTTTCCATGAAAGGAGGACTTGCAGCCGCGTTGCACGGGAGAATGTGAAAAGTGTTCATATGTAGTAAAAACCTGAGAAATCCGTGGGTTTTCGTCATTTGTTATAGTATCGACTTAAAGCCAGATCGTCACATTGGCCGCTTTTCTCTCTGAGACGGTTACATTTATCGTCTGCAAAGCTATGTCGCGTGCTGCGGTATGACGAAACACTAAAAGCACCATAGTAGAACACAGAAGAAGCTTCTAATTTGAAGTAATAGCCAGTAAGAAGTAGTAGAATTCAAGTTTTAGTTGTCGATTATTCACTATTTAGCCGGCTTTGGTGGCTTTGACATTAGGTGGAACCTTAAGATTTTGCATGAAAGGAGGACTAGCAGCCGCGTTGCACGCGAGAATGTGAAAAGTGTTCATATGTAGTAAAAACCTGAGAAATCCGTCCGCTTTCGTCATTTGTTATCGAATCGACTTAAAGCCAGATCGTCACATCGGCCGCTCTTCTCTCTGAAACGGTTACATTTATCGTCTGCAAAGCTATGTCGCGTACTGCGGTATGCGGAAACACTAAAAGCACCATAGTAGAACACAGAAACGCTTCTATGTTGAAGTAATAGCCAGTAAGAAGTAGTACAATTCAAGTTTTAGTTATCGATTATTCACTTTTTAGCCGTCTTTGGTGGCTTGGACATGACCTAGGACCTTAAGATTTTGCATAACAGGAGGACTAGCAGCAGCGTTGCATGGGAGAATGAGAAAAGTGGTCATATGTAGTAAAAACCTGAGAAATCCTTCCGTTTTCGTCATTTGTTAACGAATCGACTTAAAGCCAGATCGTCACATTGGCCGTTCTTCTCTCTGAAACAGTTACATTTATCGTCTGCAAAGCTATGTCGCGTGCTGCGGTATGCCGAAACACTAAAAGCACCATAGGAGAACACAGAAGAAGTTTCTAATTTGAAGTAATAGCCAGTAAGAAGTAGTACAATTCAAGTTTTTTTTTCGATTATTCACTTTTTAGCCGGCTTTGGTGGCTTTGACATTAGGTGGAACCTTAAGATTTTGCATGAAAGGAGGACTAGCAGCCGCGTTGCACGCGAGAATGTGAAAAGTGTTCATATGTAGTAAAAACCTGAGAAATCTGTCCGCTTTCGTAATTTGTTATCGAATCGACTTAAAGCCAGATCGTCACATTGGCCGCTCTTCTCTCTGAAACGGTTACATTTATCGTCTGCAAAGCTATGTCGCGTGCTGCGGTATGCGGAAACACTAGAAGCACCATAGTAGAAAACAGAAACGCTTCTAAGTTGAAGTAATAGCCAGAAAGAAGTAGTACAATTCAAGCTTTAGTTGTCGATTATTCACTTTTTAGCCGGCTTTGGTGGCTTGGACATGACCTAGGACCTTAAGATTTTGCATGAAAGGAGGACTAGCAGCCGCGTTGCATGGGAGAATGTGAAAAGTGTTCATATGTAGTAAAAACCTGAGAAATCAGTCCGTTTTCGTCATTTGTTATCGAATCGACTTAAAGCCAGATCGTCACATTGGGCGCTTTTCTCTCTGAGACGGTTACATTTATCGTCTGCAAAGCTATGTCGCGTGCTGCGGTATGCGGAGACACTAAAAGGACCATAGTAGAACACAGAAGAAGCTTCTAAGTTAAAGTAATAGCCAGTAAGAAGTAGTACAATTCAAGTTTTAGTTATCGATTATTCACTTTTTAGCCGTCTTTGGTGGCTTGGACATGACCTAGGACCTTAAGATCTTGCATAAAAGGAGGACTAGCAGCAGCGTTGCATGGGAGAATGTGAAAAGTGTTCATATGTAGTAAAAACCTGAGAAATCCGTCCGTTTTCGTCATTTGTTATCGAATCGACTTAAAGCCAGATCGTCACATTAGCCGTTCTTCTCTCTGAAACAGTTACATTTATCGTCTGCAAAGCTATGTCGCGTGCTGCGGTATGCCGAAACACTAAAAGCACCATAGGAGAACACAGAAGAAGCTTCTAATTTGAAGTAATAGCCAGTAAGAAGTAGTACAATTCAAGTTTTAGTTGTCGATTATTCACATTTTAGCCGGCTTTGGTGGCTTTGACATTAGGTGGAACCTTAAGATTTTGCATGAAAGGAGGACTAGCAGCCGCGTTGCACGCGAGAATGTGAAAAGTGTTCATATGTAGTAAAAACGTGAGAAATCCGTCCGTTTTCGTCATTTGTTGTCGAATCGACTTAAAGCCAGATCGTCACATTGGCCGCTTTTCTCTCAGAGACGGTTACATTTATCGTCTGCAAAGCTATGTCGCGTGCTGCGGTATGCGGAAACACTAAAAGCACCATAGTAGAACACAGAAGAAGCTTCTAAGTTGAAGTAATAGCCAGTAAGAAGTAGTACAATTCAAGTTTTAGTTGTCGATTATTCACTTTTTAGCCTTCTTTGGTGGCTTGGACATGACATGGGACCTTAAGATTTTCCATGAAAGGAGGACTTGCAGCCGCGTTGCACGGGAGAATGTGAAAAGTGTTCATATGTAGTAAAAACCTGAGAAATCCGTGGGTTTTCGTCATTTGTTATAGTATCGACTTAAAGCCAGATCGTCACATTGGCCGCTTTTCTCTCTGAGACGGTTACATTTATCGTCTGCAAAGCTATGTCGCGTGCTGCGGTATGACGAAACACTAAAAGCACCATAGTAGAACACAGAAGAAGCTTCTAATTTGAAGTATTAGCCAGTAAGAAGTAGTAGAATTCAAGTTTTAGTTGTGGATTATTCACTTTTTAGCCTGCTTTGGTGGCTTGGACATGACCTAGGACCTTAAGATTTTGCATGAAAGGAGGACTAGCAGGCGCGTTGCATGGGAGAATGTGAAAAGTGTTCATATGTAGTAAAAACCTGAGAAATCCGTCCGCTTTCGTCATTTGTTATCGAATCGACTTAAAGCCAGATCGTCACATTGGCCGCTCTTCTCTCTGAAACGGTTACATTTATCGTCTGCAAAGCTATGTCGCGTACTGCGGTATGCGGAAACACTAAAAGCACCATAGTAGAACACAGAAGAAGCTTCTATGTTGAAGTAATAGCCAGTAAGAAGTAGTACAATTCAAGTTTTAGTTGTCGATTATTCACTTTTTAGCCTGCTTTGGTGGCTTGGACATGACCTAGGACCTTAAGATTTTGCATGAAAGGAGGACTAGCAGGCGCGTTGCATGGGAGAATGTGAAAAGTGTTCATTTGTAGTAAAAACCTGAGAAATCAGTCCGTTTTCGTCATTTGTAATCGAATCGACTTAAAGCCAGATCGTCGCATTGGCCGCTTTTCTCTCTGAGACGATTACATTTATCGTCTGCAAAGCTATGTCGCGTGCTGCGGTATGCGGAAATACTTAAAGCACCATAGTAGAACACAGAAGAAGCTTCTAAGTTGAAGTTATAGCCAGTAAGAAGTAGTACAATTCAAGTTTTAGTTGTCGATTATTCACTTTTTAGCCGGCTTTGGTGGCTTGGACATGACCTAGGACCTTAAGATTTTCCATGAAAGGAGGACTTGCAGCCACGTTGCACGAGAGAATGTGAAAAGTGTTCATATGTAGTAAAAACCTGAGAAATCCGTCCGTTTTCGTCATTTGTTATCGAATCGACTTAAAGCCAGATCGTCACATTGGCCGTTCTTCTCTCTGAAACGGTTACATTTATCGTCTGCAAAGCTATGTCGCGTGCTGCGGTATGCCGAAACACTAAAAGCACCTTAGTAGAACACAGAAGAAGCTTCTAATTTGAAGTAATAGCCAGTAAGAAGTAGTACAATTCAAGTTTTAGTTGTCGATTATTCACTTTTTAGCCGGCTTTACTGGCTTTGACATTAGGTGGAACCTTAATATTTTGCATGAAAGGAGGAGTAGCAGCCGCGTTGCACGGGAGAATGTGAAAAGTGTTCATATGTAGTAAAAACCTGAGAAATCCGTCCGTTTTCGTCATTTGTTATCGAATCGACTTAAAGCCAGATCGTCGCATTGGCCGCTTTTCTCTCTGAGACGGTTACATTTATCGTCTGCAAAGCTATGTCGCGTGCTGCAGTATGCTTAAACACTAAAAGCACCATAGTAGAACACAGAAGAAGGTTCTAAGTTGAAGTAATAGCCAGTAAGAAGTAGTACAATTCAAGTTTTAGTTGTCGATTAATCACTTTTTAGCCGGCTTTGGTGGCTATGACATGACCTAGGACCATAAGATTTTGCATGAAAGGAGGACTTGCAGCCGCGTTGCATGGGAGAATGTGAAAAGTGTTCATATGTAGTAAAAACCTGAGAAATCCTTCCGTTTTCGTCATTTGTTATCGAATCGACTTGAAGCCAGATCGTCACATTGGGCGCTTTTCTCTCTGAGACGGTTACATTTATCGTCTGCAAAGCTATGTCGCGTGCTGCGGTATGCCGAAACACTAAAAGCACCATAGGAGAACACAGAAGAAGCTTCTAATTTGAAGTAATAGCCAGTAAGAAGTAGTACAATTCAAGTTTTAGTTGTCGATTATTCACATTTTAGCCGGCTTTGGTGGCTTTGACATTAGGTGGAACCTTAAGATTTTGCATGAAAGGAGGACTAGCAGACGCGTTGCACGCGAGAATGTGAAAAGTGTTCATATGTAGTAAAAACCTGAGAAATCCGTCCGCTTTCGTCATTTGTTATCGAATCGACTTAAAGCCAGATCGTCACATTGGCCGCTTTTCTCTCAGAGACGGTTACATTTATCGTCTGCAAAACTATGTCGCGTGCTGCGGTATGCGGAAACACTAAAAGCACCATAGTAGAACACAGAAGAAGCTTCTAAGTTGAAGTAATAGCCAGTAAGAAGTAGTACAATTCAAGTTTTAGTTGTCGATTATTCACTTTTTAGCCTTCTTTGGTGGCTTGGACATGACATGGGACCTTAAGATTTTCCATGAAAGGAGGACTTGCAGCCGCGTTGCACGGGAGAATGTGAAAAGTGTTCATATGTAGTAAAAACCTGAGAAATCCGTGGGTTTTCGTCATTTGTTATAGTATCGACTTAAAGCCAGAACGTCACATTGGCCGCTTTTCTCTCTGAGACGGTTACATTTATCGTCTGCAAAGCTATGTCGCGTGCTGCGGTATGACGAAACACTAAAAGCACCATAGTAGAACACAGAAGAAGCTTCTAATTTGAAGTAATAGCCAGTAAGAAGTAGTAGAATTCAAGTTTTAGTTGTCGATTATTCACTTTTTAGCCTGCTTTGGTGGCTTGGACATGACCTAGGACCTTAAGATTTTGCATGAAAGGAGGACTAGCAGGCGCGTTGCATGGGAGAATGTGAAAAGTGTTCATATGTAGTAAAAACCTGAGAAATCCGTCCGCTTTCGCCATTTGTTATCGAATCGACTTAAAGCCAGATCGTCACATTGGCCGCTCTTCTCTCTGAAACGGTTACATTTATCGTCTGCAAAGCTATGTCGCGTACTGCGGTATGCGGAAACACTAAAAGCACCATAGTAGAACACAGAAGAAGCTTCTATGTTGAAGTAATAGCCAGTAAGAAGTAGTACAATTCAAGTTTTAGTTGTCGATTATTCACTTTTTAGCCTGCTTTGGTGGCTTGGACATGACCTAGGACCTTAAGATTTTGCATGAAAGGAGGACTAGCAGGCGCGTTGCATGGGAGAATGTGAAAAGTGTTCATTTGTAGTAAAAACCTGAGAAATCAGTCCGTTTTCGTCATTTGTAATCGAATCGACTTAAAGCCAGATCGTCGCATTGGCCGCTTTTCTCTCTGAGACGGTTACATTTATCGTCTGCAAAGCTATGTCGCGTGCTGCGGTATGCGGAAATACTTAAAGCCCCATAGTAGAACACAGAAGAAGCTTCTAAGTTGAAGTTATAGCCAGTAAGAAGTAGTACAATTCAAGTTTTAGTTGTCGATTATTCACTTTTTAGCCGGCTTTGGTGGCTTGGACATGACCTAGGACCTTAAGATTTTCCATGAAAGGAGGACTTGCAGCTGCGTTGCACGAGAGAATGTGAAAAGTGTTCATATGTAGTAAAAACCTGAGAAATCCGTCCGTTTTCGTCATTTGTTATCGAATCGACTTAAAGCCAGATCGTCACATTGGCCGTTCTTCTCTCTGAAACGGTTACATTTATCGTCTGCAAAGCTATGTCGCGTGCTGCGGTATGCCGAAACACTAAAAGCACCTTAGTAGAACACAGAAGAAGCTTCTAATTTGAAGTAATAGCCAGTAAGAAGTAGTACAATTCAAGTTTTAGTTGTCGATTATTCACTTTTTAGCCGGCTTTACTGGCTTTGACATTAGGTGGAACCTTAATATTTTGCATGAAAGGAGGAGTAGCAGCCGCGTTGCACGGGAGAATGTGAAAAGTGTTCATATGTAGTAAAAACCTGAGAAATCCGTCCGTTTTCGTCATTTGTTATCGAATCGACTTAAAGCCAGATCGTCGCATTGGCCGCTTTTCTCTCTGAGACGGTTACATTTATCGTCTGCAAAGCTATGTCGCGTGCTGCAGTATGCGTAAACACTAAAAGCACCATAGTAGAACACAGAAGAAGTTTCTAAGTTGAAGTAATAGCCAGTAAGAAGTAGTACAATTCAAGTTTTAGTTGTCGATTATTCACTTTTTAGCCGGCTTTGGTGGCTATGACATGACCTAGGACCATAAGATTTTGCATGAAAGGAGGACTTGCAGCCGCGTTGCATGGGAGAATGTGAAAAGTGTTCATATGTAGTAAAAACCTGAGAAATCCTTCCGTTTTCGTCATTTGTTATCGAATCGACTTGAAGCCAGATCGTCACATTGGGCGCTTTTCTCTCTGAGACGGTTACATTTATCGTCTGCAAAGCTATGTCGCGTGCTGCGGTATGCCGAAACACTAAAAGCACCATAGGAGAACACAGAAGAAGCTTCTAATTTGAAGTAATAGCCAGTAAGAAGTAGTACAATTCAAGTTTTTGTTTTCGATTATTCACTTTTTGCCGGCTTTGGTGGCTTTGACATTAGGTGGAACCTTAAGATTTTGCATGAAAGGAGGTCTAGCAGCCGCGTTGCACGCGAGAATGTGAAAAGTGTTCATATGTAGTAAAAACCTGAGAAATCTGTCCGCTTTCGTAATTTGTTAACGAATCGACTTAAAGCCAGATCGTCACATTGGCCGCTCTTCTCTCTGAAACGGTTACATTTATCGTCTGCAAAGCTATGTCGCGTGCTGCGGTATGCGGAAACACTAGAAGCACCATAGTAGAACACAGAAACGCTTCTAAGTTGAAGTAATAGCCAGAAAGAAGTAGTACAATTCAAGCTTTAGTTGTCGATTATTCACTTTTTAGCCGGCTTTGGTGGCTTGGACATGACCTAGGACCTTAAGATTTTGCATGAAAGGAGGACTAGCAGCCGCGTTGCATGGGAGAATGTGAAAAGTGTTCATATGTAGTAAAAACCTGAGAAATCAGTCCGTTTTCGTCATTTGTTATCGAATCGACTTAAAGCCAGATCGTCACATTGGGCGCTTTTCTCTCTGAGACGGTTACATTTACCGTCTGCAAAGCTATGTCGCGTGCTGCGGTATGCGGAGACACTAAAAGGACCATAGTAGAACACAGAAGAAGCTTCTAAGTTAAAGTAATAGCCAGTAAGAAGTAGTACAATTCAAGTTTTAGTTATCGATTATTCACTTTTTAGCCGTCTTTGGTGGCTTGGACATGACCTAGGACCTTAAGATCTTGCATAAAAGGAGGACTAGCAGCAGCGTTGCATGGGAGAATGTGAAAAGTGTTCATATGTAGTAAAAACCTGAGAAATCCGTCCGTTTTCGTCATTTGTTATCGAATCGACTTAAAGCCAGATCGTCACATTAGCCGTTCTTCTCTCTGAAACAGTTACATTTATCGTCTGCAAAGCTATGTCGCGTGCTGCGGTATGCCGAAACACTAAAAGCACCATAGGAGAACACAGAAGAAGCTTCTAATTTGAAGTAATAGCCAGTAAGAAGTAGTACAATTCAAGTTTTAGTTGTCGATTATTCACATTTTAGCCGGCTTTGGTGGCTTTGACATTAGGTGGAACCTTAAGATTTTGCATGAAAGGAGGACTAGCAGCCGCGTTGCCCGCGAGAATGTGAAAAGTGTTCATATGTAGTAAAAACCTGAGAAATCTGTCCGTTTTCGTCATTTGTTATCGAATCGACTTAAAGCCAGATCGTCACATTGGCCGCTTTTCTCTCAGAGACGGTTACATTTATCGTCTGCAAAGCTATGTCGCGTGCTGCGGTATGCGGAAACACTAAAAGCACCATAGTAGAACACAGAAGAAGCTTCTAAGTTGAAGTAATAGCCAGTAAGAAGTAGTACAATTCAAGTTTTAGTTGTCGATTATTCACTTTTTAGCCTTCTTTGGTGGCTTGGACATGACATGGGACCTTAAGATTTTCCATGAAAGGAGGACTTGCAGCCGCGTTGCACGGGAGAATGTGAAAAGTGTTCATATGTAGTAAAAACCTGAGAAATACGTGGGTTTTCGTCATTTGTTATAGTATCGACTTAAAGCCAGATCGTCACATTGGCCGCTTTTCTCTCTGAGACGGTTACATTTATCGCCTGCAAAGCTATGTCGCGTGCTGCGGTATGACGAAACACTAAAAGCACCATAGTAGAACACAGAAGAAGCTTCTAATTTGAAGTAATAGCCAGTAAGAAGTAGTAGAATTCAAGTTTTAGTTGTCGATTATTCACTATTTAGCCGGCTTTGGTGGCTTTGACATTAGGTGGAACCTTAAGATTTTGCATGAAAGGAGGACTAGCAGCCGCGTTGCACGCGAGAATGTGAAAAGTGTTCATATGTAGTAAAAACCTGAGAAATCCGTCCGCTTTCGTCATTTGTTATCGAATCGACTTAAAGCCAGATCGTCACATTGGCCGCTCTTCTCTCTGAAACGGTTACATTTATCGTCTGCAAAGCTATGTCGCGTACTGCGGTATGCGGAAACACTAAAAGCACCATAGTAGAACACAGAAGAAGCTTCTATGTTGAAGTAATAGCCAGTAAGAAGTAGTACAATTCAAGTTTTAGTTGTCGATTATTCACTTTTTAGCCTGCTTTGGTGGCTTGGACATGACCTAGGACCTTAAGATTTTGCATGAAAGGAGGACTAGCAGGCGCGTTGCATGGGAGAATGTGAAAAGTGTTCATTTGTAGTAAAAACCTGAGAAATCAGTCCGTTTTCGTCATTTGTAATCGAATCGACTTAAAGCCAGATCGTCGCATTGGCCGCTTTTCTCTCTGAGACGGTTACATTTATCGTCTGCAAAGCTATGTCGCGTGCTGCGGTATGCGGACATACTTAAAGCACCATAGTAGAACACAGAAGAAGCTTCTAAGTTGAAGTTATAGCCAGTAAGAAGTAGTACAATTCAAGTTTTAGTTGTCGATTATTCACTTTTTAGCCGGCTTTGGTGGCTTGGACATGACCTAGGACCTTAAGATTTTCCATGAAAGGAGGACTTGCAGCCGCGTTGCACGAGAGAATGTGAAAAGTGTTCATATGTAGTAAAAACCTGAGAAATCCGTCCGTTTTCGTCATTTGTTATCGAATCGACTTAAAGCCAGATCGTCACATTGGCCGTTCTTCTCTCTGAAACGGTTACATTTATCGTCTGCAAAGCTATGTCGCGTGCTGCGGTATGCCGAAACACTAAAAGCACCTTAGTAGAACACAGAAGAAGCTTCTAATTTGAAGTAATAGCCAGTAAGAAGTAGTACAATTCAAGTTTTAGTTGTCGATTATTCACTTTTTAGCCGGCTTTACTGGCTTGGACATTAAGTGGAACCTTAAGATTTTGCATGAAAGGAGGAGTAGCAGCCGCGTTGCACGGGAGAATGTGAAAAAAGTTCATATGTAGTAAAAACCTGAGAAATCCGTCCGTTTTCGTCATTTGTTATCGAATCGACTTAAAGCCAGATCGTCGCATTGGCCGCTTTTCTCTCTGAGACGGTTACATTTACCGTCTGCAAGGCTATGTCGCGTGCTGCAGTATGCGTAAACACTAAAAGCACCATAGTAGAACACAGAAGAAGGTTCTAAGTTGAAGTAATAGCCAGTAAGAAGTAGTACAATTCAAGTTTTAGTTGTCGATTATTCACTTTTTAGCCGGCTTTGGTGGCTATGACATGACCTAGGACCATAAGATTTTGCATGAAAGGAGGACTTGCAGCCGCGTTGCATGGGAGAATGTGAAAAGTGTTCATATGTAGTAAAAACCTGAGAAAACCGTCCGTTTTCGTCATTTGTTATCGAATCGACTTGAAGCCAGATCGTCACATTGGGCGCTTTTCTCTCTGAGACGGTTACATTTATCGTCTGCAAAGCTATGTCGCGTGCTGCGGTATGCGGAAACACTTAAAGCACCATAGTAGAACACAGAAGAAGCTTGTAAGTTAAAGTAATAGCCAGTAAGAAGTAGTACAATTCAAGTATTAGTTGTCGGTTATTCACTTTTTAGCCGGCTTTGGTGGCTTGGACATGACCTAGGACCTTAAGATTTTCCATGAAAGGAGGACTTGCAGCCGCGTTGCACGGGAGAATGTGAAAAGTGCTCATATGTAGTAAAAACCTGAGAAATCCGTCCGTTTTCGTCATTTGTTATCGAATCGACTTAAAGCCAGATCGTCACATTGGCCGATCTTCTCTCTGAAACGGTTACATTTATCGTCTGCAAAGCTATGTCGCGTGGTGCGGTATGCCGAAACACTAAAAGCAACATAGTAGAATACAGAAGAAGCTTCTAAGTTGAAGTAATAGCCAGTAAGAAGTAGTACAATTCAAGTTTTAGTTGTCGATTATTAACTTTTTAGCCTTCTTTGGTGGCTTGGACATGACCTAGGACCTTAAGATTTTCCATGAAAGGAGGACTTGCAGCTGCGTTGCACGGGAGAATGTGAAAAGTGTTCATATGTTTTAAAAACATGAGAAATCGGTTCGTTTTCGTCATTTGTTATCGAATCGACTTAAAGCCAGATCGTCAAATTGGCCGCTCTTCTCTTTGAAACGGTTACATTTATCGTCTGCAAAGCTATGTCGCGTGCTGCGGTATGCGGACACACTAAAAGCACCATAGTAAAACACAGAAGAAGCTTCTAAGTTGTAGTAATAACCAGTAAGAAGTAGTACAATTCAAGTTTTAGTTATCGATTATTCACTTTTTAGCCGTCTTTGGTGGCTTGGACATGACCTAGGACCTTAAGATCTTGCATAAAAGGAGGACTAGCAGCAGCGTTGCATGGGAGAATGTGAAAAGTGTTCATATGTAGTACAAACCTGAGAAATCCGTCCGTTATCGTCATTTGTTATCGAATCGACTTAAAGCCAGATCGTCACATTAGCCGTTCTTCTCTCTGAAACAGTTACATTTATCGTCTGCAAAGCTATGTCGCGTGCTGCGGTATGCCGAAACACTAAAAGCACCATAGGAGAACACAGAAGAAGCTTCTAATTTGAACTAATAGCCAGTAAGAAGTAGTACAATTCAAGTTTTAGTTGTCGATTATTCACTTTTTAGCCTTCTTTGGTGGCTTGGACATGACATGGGACCTTAAGATTTTCCATGAAAGGAGGACTTGCAGCCGCGTTGCACGGGAGAATGTGAAAAGTGTTCATATGTAGTAAAAACCTGAGAAATCTGTGGGTTTTCGTCATTTGTTATAGTATCGACTTAAAGCCAGATCGTCACATTGGCCGCTTTTCTCTCTGAGACGGTTACATTTATCGTCTGCAAAGCTATGTCGCGTGCTGCGGTATGCGGAAACACTAAAAGCACCATAGTAGAACACAGAAAAGCTTCTAAGTTGACGTAATAGCCAGAAAGAAGTAGTACTATTCAAGTTTTAGTTGTCGATTATTCACTTTTTAGCCGGCTTTGGTGCCTTGGACATGACCTAGGACCTTAAGATTTTGCATGAAAGGAGGACTAACAGCCGCGTTGCATGGGAGAATGTGAAAAGTGTTCATATGTAGTAAAAACCTGATAAATCCGTCCGTTTTCGTCATTTGTTATCGAATCGACTTAAAGCCAGATCGTCACATTGGCCGTTCTTCTCTCTGAAACGGTTACATTTATCGTCTGCAAAGCTATGTCGCGTGCTGCGGTATGCGGAAACACTAAAAGCACAATAGTAGAACACAGAAGAAGCTTCTAATTTGAAGTAATAGCCAGTAAGAAGTAGTACAATTAAAGTTTTAGTTGTCGATTATTCACTTTTTAGCCGGCTTTGGAGGCTTGGACATGACCTAGGACCTTAAGATTTTGCATGAAAGGAGGAGTAGCAGCCGCGTTGCCCGCAGGAATGTGAAAAGTGTTCATATGTAGTAAAAACCTGAGAAATCCGTCCGTTTTCTTCATTTGTTATCGAATCGACTTTAAGACAGATCGTCACATTGGCTGCTTTTCTCTCTGAGGCGGTTACATTTATCGTCTGCAAAGCTATGTCGCGTGCTGCGGTATGCGGAGACACTAAAAGCACCATAGTTGAACACAGAAGAAGCTTCTAAGTTGAAACAATGGCCAGTAAGAAGTAGTACAATTCAAGTTGTAGTTGTCAATTATTCACTTTTTAGCCGGCTTTGGTGGCTTGGACATCACTTAGGACCTTAAGATTTTGCATGAAAGGAGGACTTGCACCCGCGTTGCAAGGGAGAATGTGAAAAGTGTTCATATGTAGTAAAAACCTGAGATATCCGTCCGTTTTCGTCATTTGTTATCGAATCGACTTAAAGCCAGATCGTCATATTGGCCGCTCTTCTCTCTGAAACGGTTACATTTATCGTCTGCAAAGCTATGTCGCGTACTGCGGTATGCGGAAACACTAAAAGCACCATAGTAGAACACAGAAGAAGCTCCTATGTTGAAGTAATAGCCAGTAAGAAGTAGTACAATTCAAGTTTTAGTTGTCGATTATTCACTTTTTAGCCTGCTTTGGTGGCTTGGACATGACCTAGGACCTTAAGATTTTGCATGAAAGGAGGACTAGCAGGCGCGTTGCATGGGAGAATGTGAAAAGTGTTCATTTGTAGTAAAAACCTGAGAAATCAGTCCGTTTTCGTCATTTGTAATCGAATCGACTTAAAGCCAGATCGTCGCATTGGCCGCTTTTCTCTCTGAGACGGTTACATTTATCGTCTTCAAAGCTATGTCGCGTGCTGCGGTATGCGGAAATACTTAAAGCACCATAGTAGAACACAGAAGAAGCTTCTAAGTTGAAGTTATAGCCAGTAAGAAGTAGTACAATTCAAGTTTTAGTTGTCGATTATTCACTTTTTAGCCGGCTTTGGTGGCTATGACATGACCTAGGACCATAAGATTTTGCATGAAAGGAGGACTAGCAGCCGAGTTGCACGGGAAAATGTGAAAAGTGTTCATATGTAGTAAAAACCTTAGAAATCCGTTCGTTTTCGTCACTTGTTGTCGAATCGACTTAAAACCACATCGTCACTTTGGCCGCTCTTCTGTCTGAAACGGTTACATTTATCGTCTGCAAAGCTATGTCGCGTGCTGCGGTATGCGGAAACACTAAAAGCACCATAGTAAAACACAGAAGAAGCTTCTATGTTGAAGTAATATCCAGTAAGAAGTAGTACAATTCAAGTTTTAGTTGTCGATTATTCACTTTTTAGCCTGCTTTGGTGGCTTGGACATGACCTATGACCTTATGATTTTGCATGAAAGGAGGACTTGCAGCCGCGTTGCATGGGAGAATGTGAAAAGTGTTCATATGTAGTAAAAACCTGAGAAATCAGTCCGTTTTCGTCATTTGTTATCGAATCGACTTAAAGTCAGATCGTCACATTGGCCGCTTTTCTCTCTGAGACGGTTACATTTATCGTCTGCAAAGCTATGTCGCGTGCTTCGGTATGCGGAGACACTAAAAGCACCATAGTAGAGTAGAACACAGAAGAAGCTTCTCAGTTGAAGTAATAGCCATTAAGAAGTAGTACAATTCAAGTTTTATTCGTCTTTGGTGGTTTGGACATGACTTAGGACCTTAAGATTTTGCATGAAAGGAGGACTAGCAGCCGCGTTGCATGGGAGAATGTGAAAAGTGTTCATATGTAGTAAAAACCTGAGAAATCCCTCCGTTTTCGTCATTTGTTATCGAATCGACTTGAAGCCAGATCGTCACATTGGACGCTTTTCTCTCTGAGACGGTTACATTTATCGTCTGCAAAGCTATGTCGCGTGCTGCGGTATGCGGAAACACTTAAAACACCATAGTAGAACACAGAAGAAGCTTGTAAGTTAAAGTAATAGCCAGTAAGAAGTAGTACAATTCAAGTATTATTTGTCGGTTATTCACTTTTTAGCCGGCTTTGGTGGCTTGGACATGACCTAGGACCTTAAGATTTTCCATGAAAGGAGGGCTTGCAGCCGCGTTGCACGGGAGAATGTGAAAAGTGCTCATATGTAGTAAAAACCTGAGAAATCCGTCCGTTTTCGTCATTTGTTATCGAATCGACTTAAAGCCAGATCGTCACATTGGCCGATCTTCTCTCTGAAACGGTTACATTTATCGTCTGCAAAGCTATGTCGCGTGCTGCGGTATGCCGAAACACTAAAAGCAACATAGTAGAATACAGAAGAAGCTTCTAAGTTGAAGTAATAGCCAGTAAGAAGTAGTACAATTCAAGTTTTAGTTGTCGATTATTAACTTTTTAGCCTTCTTTGGTGGCTTGGACATGACCTAGGACCTTAAGATTTTCCATGAAAGGAGGACTTGCAGCTGCGTTGCACGGGAGAATGTGAAAAGTGTTCATATGTATTAAAACATGAGAAATCGGTTCGTTTTCGTCATTTGTTATCGAATCGACTTAAAGCCAGGTCGTCAAATTGGCCGCTCTTCTCTTTGAAACGGTTACATTTATCGTCTGCAAAGCTATGTCGCGTGCTGCGGTATGCGGAGACACTAAAAGCACCATAGTAGAGCACAGAAGAAGCTTCTAAGTTGAAGTAATAGCCAGTAAGAAGTAGTACAATTCAAGTTTTAGTTATCGATTATTCACTTTTTAGCCGTCTTTGGTGGCTTGGACATGACCTAGGACCTTAAGATTTTGCATGAAAGGAGGAGTAGCAGCCGCGTTGCCCGCGAGAATGTGAAAAGTGTTCATATGTAGTAAAAACCTGAGAAATCCGTCCGCTTTCGTCACTTGTTATCGAATCGACTTAAAGTCAGATCGTCACATTGGCCGCTTTTCTCTCTGAGACGGTTACATTTATCGTATGCAAAGCTATGTCGCGTGCTGCGGTATGCGGAGACACTAAAAGCACCATAGTAGAACACAGAAGAAGCTTCTACGTTGAAGCAATAGCCAGTGAGAAGTAGTACAATTCAAGTTTTAGTTGTCGATTATTCACTTTTTAGCCGACTTTGGTGGCTTGGGCATGACCTAGGACCTTAAGATTTTGCATGAAAGGAGGACTAGCAGCCGCTTTGCACGCGGGATGTGAAAAGTGTTCATATGCAGTAAAAACCTGAGAAATCCGTCCGCTTTCGTCATTTGTTATCGAATCGACTTAAAGCCAGATCGTCACATTGGCCGCTCTTCTCACTGAAACGGTTACATTTATCGTCTGCAAAGCTATGTCGCGTGCTGCGGTATGCGGAGACACTAAAAGCACCATAGTAGAGCACAGAAGAAGCTTCTAAGTTGAAGTAATAGCCAGTAAGAAGTAGTACAATTCAAGTTTTAGTTGTCGATTATTCACTTTTTAGCCGGCTTTGGTGGATTGGACATGACCTAGGACTTTAAGATGTTGCATGAAAGGAGGCCTAGCAGCCGCGTTGCATGGGAGAATGTGAAAAGTGTTCATATGTAGTAAAAACCTTAGAAATCCGTTCGTTTTCGTCACTTGTTGTCGAATCGACTTAAAGCCAGATCGTCACATTGGCCGCTTTTCTGTCTGAAACGGTTACATTTATCGTCTGCAAATCTATGTCGCTTGCTGCGGTATGCTTAGACGCAAAAAGCACCATAGTAGAACACAGAAGAAGCTTCTAAGTTGAACTAATAGCCAGTAAGAAGTAGTAAAATTCAAGTTTTAGTTGTCGATTATTCACTTTTTAGCCGGCTTTGGTGGCTTGGACATGACCTAGGTCTTTAAGATGTTGCATGAAAGGAGGACTAGCAGCCGCGTTGCATGGGAGAATGTGAAAAGTGTTCATATGTAGTAAAAACCTGAAAAATCAGTCCGTTTTCGTCATTTGTTATCGAATCGACTTAAAGCCAGATCGTCACATTGGCCGCTTTTCTCTCTGAGACGGTTACATTTATCGTCTGCAAAGCTATGTCGCCTGCTGCGGTATGCGGAGACACTAAAAGCACCATAGTAGAACACAGAAGAAGCTTCTAATTTGAAGTAATAGCCAGTAAGAAGTAGTACAATTCAAGTTTTAGTTTTCGATTATTCGCTTTTTAGCCGGCTTTGGTGGCTTGGACATGACCTAGGACCTTAAGATTTTGCATGAAAGGAGGACTAGCAGCTGCGTTGCACGGGAGAATGTGAAAAGTGTTCATATGTAGTAAAAACCTGATAAATCCGTCCGTTTTCGTCATTTGTTATCGAATCGACTTAAAGCCAGATCGTCACATTGGCCGTTCTTCTCTCTGAAACGGTTACATTTATCGTCTGCAAAGCTATGTCGCGTGCTGCAGTATACCGAAACACTAAAAGCACCATAGTAGAACACAGAAGAAGCTTCTAATTTGAAGTAATAGCCAGTAAGAAGTAGTACAATTCAAGTTTTAGTTGTCGATTATTCACTTTTTAGCCGGCTTTGGTTGCTTGGACATGACCTAGGACCTTAAGATTTTGCATGAAAGGAGGAGTAGCAGCCGCGTTGCCCGCGAGAATGTGAAAAGTGTTCATATGTAGTAAAAACCTGAGAAATCCGTCCGCTTTCGTCACTTGTTATCGAATCGACTTAAAGTCAGATCGTCACATTGGCCGCTTATCTCTCTGAGACGGTTATATTTATCGTCTGCAAAGCTATGTCGCGTGCTGCAGTATACCGAAACACTAAAAGCACCATAGTAGAACACAGAAGAAGCTTCTAATTTGAAGTAATAGCCAGTAAGAAGTAGTACAATTCAAGTTTTAGTTTTCGATTATTCGCTTTTTAGCCGGCTTTGGTGGCTTGGACATGACCTAGGACCTTAAGATGTTCATGAAAGGAGGACTAGCAGCCGCGTTGCATGGGAGAATGTGAAAAGTATATGTAGTAAAAACCTGAGAAATCCGTCCGTTTTCTTCATTTGTTATCGAATCGACTTAAAGCCAGATCGTCACATTGGCCGTTCTTCTCTCTGAAACGGTTACATTTATCGTCTGCAAAGCTATGTCGCGTGCTGCGGTATGCCGAAACACTAAAAGCACCTTAGTAGAACACAGAAGAAGCTTCTAATGTGAAGTAATAGCCAGTAAGAAGTAGTACAATTCAAGTTTTAGTTGTCGATTATTCACTTTTTAGCCGGCTTTGGTGGCTTGGACATTAGGTGGAACCTTAATATTTTGCATGAAAGGAGGAGTAGCAGCCGCGTTGCACGGGAGAATGTGAAAAGTGTTCATATGTAGTAAAAACCTGAGAAATCCGTCCGTTTTCGTCATTTGTTATCGAATCGACTTAAAGCCAGTTCGTCACATTGGCCGCTCTTCTCTCTGAAACGGTTACATTTATCGTCTGCAAAGCTATGTCGCGTGCTGCGGTATGCGGAAACACTAAAAGCACCATAGTAGAACACAGAAGAAGCTTCTATGTTGAAGTAATAGCCAGTAAGAAGTAGTACAATTGAAGTTTTAGTTGTCGATTATTCACTTTTTAGCCTGCTTTGGTGGCGTGGACATGACCTAGGACCTTAAGATTTTGCATGAAAGGAGGACTAGCAGCCGCGTTGCACGGGAGAATGTGAAAAGTGTTCATATGTAGTAAAAACCTGATAAATCCGTCCGTTTTCGTCATTTGTTATCGAATCGACTTAAAGCCAGATCGTCACATTGGCCGTTCTTCTCTCTGAAACGGTTACATTTATCGTCTGCAAAGCTATGTCGCGTGCTGCAGTATACCGAAACACTAAAAGTACCATAGTAGAACACAGAAGAAGCTTCTAATTTGAAGTAATAGCCAGTAAGAAGTAGTACAATTCAAGTTTTAGTTGTCGATTATTCACTTTTTAGCCGGCTTTGGTGGCTTGGACATGACCTAGGACCTTAAGATTTTGCATGAAAGGAGGAGTAGCAGCCGCGTTGCCCGCGAGAATGTGAAAAGTGTTCATATGTAGTAAAAACCTGAGAAATCCGTCCGCTTTCGTCATTTGTTATCGAATCGCCTTAAAGACAGATCGTCACATTGGCCGCTTTTCTCTCTGAGACGATTACATTTATCGTCTGCAAAGCTATGTCGCGTGCTGCGGTATGCGGAGACACTAAAAGCACCATAGTAGAGCACAGAAGAAGCTTCTAAGTTGAAAGCCAGTAAGAAGTAGTACAATTCAAGTTTCAGTTATCGATTATTCACTTTTTAGCCGTCTTTGGTGGCTTGGACATGACCTAGGACCTTAAGATTTTGCATGAAAGGAGGAGTAGCAGCCGCGTTGCCCGCGAGAATGTGAAAAGTGTTCATATGTAGTAAAAACCTGAGAAATCCGTCCGCTTTCGTCACTTGTTATCGAATCGACTTAAAGTCAGATCGTCACATTGGCTGCTTTTCTCTCTGAGACGGTTACATTCATCGTATGCAAAGCTATGTCGCGTGCTGCGGTATGCGGAGACACTAAAAGCACCATAGTAGAACACAGAAGAAGCTTCTACGTTGAAGCAATAGCCAGTGAGAAGTAGTACAATTCAAGTTTTAGTTGTCGATTATTCACTTTTTAGCCGACTTTGGTGGCTTGGGCATGACCTAGGACCTTAAGATCTTGCATAAAAGGAGGACTAGCAGCAGCGTTGCATGGGAGAGTGTGAAAAGTGTTCATATGTAGTACAAACCTGAGAAATCCGTCCGTTATCGTTATTTGTTATCGAATCGACTTAAAGCCAGATCGTCACATTAGCCGTTCTTCTCTCTGAAACAGTTACATTTATCGTCTGCAAAGCTATGTCGCGTGCTGCGGTATGCCGAAACACTAAAAGCACCATAGGAGAACACAGAAGAAGCTTCTAATTTGAACTAATAGCCAGTAAGAAGTAGTACAATTCAAGTTTTAGTTGTCGATTATTCACTTTTTAGCCTTCTTTGGTGGCTTGGACATGACATGGGACCTTAAGATTTTCCATGAAAGGAGGACTTGCAGCCGCGTTGCACGGGAGAATGTGAAAAGTGTTCATATGTAGTAAAAACCTGAGAAATCTGTGGGTTTTCGTCATTTGTTATAGTATCGACTTAAAGCCAGATCGTCACATTGGCCGCTTTTCTCTCTGAGACGGTTACATTTATCGTCTGCAAAGCTATGTCGCGTGCTGCGGTATGCGGAAACACTAAAAGCACCATAGTAGAACACAGAAAAGCTTCTAAGTTGACGTAATAGCCAGAAAGAAGTAGTACTATTCAAGTTTTAGTTGTCGATTATTCACTTTTTAGCCGGCTTTGGTGCCTTGGACATGACCTAGGACCTTAAGATTTTGCATGAAAGGAGGACTAACAGCCGCGTTGCATGGGAGAATGTGAAAAGTGTTCATATGTAGTAAAAACCTGATAAATCCGTCCGTTTTCGTCATTTGTTATCGAATCGACTTAAAGCCAGATCGTCACATTGGCCGTTCTTCTCTCTGAAACGGTTACATTTATCGTCTGCAAAGCTATGTCGCGTGCTGCGGTATGCGGAAACACTAAAAGCACAATAGTAGAACACAGAAGAAGCTTCTAATTTGAAGTAATAGCCAGTAAGAAGTAGTACAATTAAAGTTTTAGTTGTCGATTATTCACTTTTTAGCCGGCTTTGGAGGCTTGGACATGACCTAGGACCTTAAGATTTTGCATGAAAGGAGGAGTAGCAGCCGCGTTGCCCGCAGGAATGTGAAAAGTGTTCATATGTAGTAAAAACCTGAGAAATCCGTCCGTTTTCTTCATTTGTTATCGAATCGACTTTAAGACAGATCGTCACATTGGCTGCTTTTCTCTCTGAGGCGGTTACATTTATCGTCTGCAAAGCTATGTCGCGTGCTGCGGTATGCGGAGACACTAAAAGCACCATAGTTGAACACAGAAGAAGCTTCTAAGTTGAAACAATGGCCAGTAAGAAGTAGTACAATTCAAGTTGTAGTTGTCAATTATTCACTTTTTAGCCGGCTTTGGTGGCTTGGACATCACTTAGGACCTTAAGATTTTGCATGAAAGGAGGACTTGCACCCGCGTTGCAAGGGAGAATGTGAAAAGTGTTCATATGTAGTAAAAACCTGAGAAATCCGTCCGTTTTCGTCATTTGTTATCGAATCGACTTAAAGCCAGATCGTCATATTGGCCGCTCTTCTCTCTGAAACGGTTACATTTATCGTCTGCAAAGCTATGTCGCGTACTGCGGTATGCGGAAACACTAAAAGCACCATAGTAGAACACAGAAGAAGCTCCTATGTTGAAGTAATAGCCAGTAAGAAGTAGTACAATTCAAGTTTTAGTTGTCGATTATTCACTTTTTAGCCTGCTTTGGTGGCTTGGACATGACCTAGGACCTTAAGATTTTGCATGAAAGGAGGACTAGCAGGCGCGTTGCATGGGAGAATGTGAAAAGTGTTCATTTGTAGTAAAAACCTGAGAAATCAGTCCGTTTTCGTCATTTGTAATCGAATCGACTTAAAGCCAGATCGTCGCATTGGCCGCTTTTCTCTCTGAGACGGTTACATTTATCGTCTTCAAAGCTATGTCGCGTGCTGCGGTATGCGGAAATACTTAAAGCACCATAGTAGAACACAGAAGAAGCTTCTAAGTTGAAGTTATAGCCAGTAAGAAGTAGTACAATTCAAGTTTTAGTTGTCGATTATTCACTTTTTAGCCGGCTTTGGTGGCTATGACATGACCTAGGACCATAAGATTTTGCATGAAAGGAGGACTAGCAGCCGAGTTGCACGGGAAAATGTGAAAAGTGTTCATATGTAGTAAAAACCTTAGAAATCCGTTCGTTTTCGTCACTTGTTGTCGAATCGACTTAAAGCCACATCGTCACTTTGGCCGCTCTTCTGTCTGAAACGGTTACATTTATCGTCTGCAAAGCTATGTCGCGTGCTGCGGTATGCGGAAACACTAAAAGCACCATAGTAAAACACAGAAGAAGCTTCTATGTTGAAGTAATATCCAGTAAGAAGTAGTACAATTCAAGTTTTAGTTGTCGATTATTCACTTTTTAGCCTGCTTTGGTGGCTTGGACATGACCTATGACCTTATGATTTTGCATGAAAGGAGGACTTGCAGCCGCGTTGCATGGGAGAATGTGAAAAGTGTTCATATGTAGTAAAAACCTGAGAAATCAGTCCGTTTTCGTCATTTGTTATCGAATCGACTTAAAGTCAGATCGTCACATTGGCCGCTTTTCTCTCTGAGACGGTTACATTTATCGTCTGCAAAGCTATGTCGCGTGCTTCGGTATGCGGAGACACTAAAAGCACCATAGTAGAGTAGAACACAGAAGAAGCTTCTCAGTTGAAGTAATAGCCATTAAGAAGTAGTACAATTCAAGTTTTATTCGTCTTTGGTGGTTTGGACATGACTTAGGACCTTAAGATTTTGCATGAAAGGAGGACTAGCAGCCGCGTTGCATGGGAGAATGTGAAAAGTGTTCATATGTAGTAAAAACCTGAGAAATCCCTCCGTTTTCGTCATTTGTTATCGAATCGACTTGAAGCCAGATCGTCACATTGGACGCTTTTCTCTCTGAGACGGTTACATTTATCGTCTGCAAAGCTATGTCGCGTGCTGCGGTATGCGGAAACACTTAAAGCACCATAGTAGAACACAGAAGAAGCTTGTAAGTTAAAGTAATAGCCAGTAAGAAGTAGTACAATTCAAGTATTAGTTGTCGGTTATTCACTTTTTAGCCGGCTTTGGTGGCTTGGACATGACCTAGGACCTTAAGATTTTCCATGAAAGGAGGACTTGCAGCCGCGTTGCACGGGAGAATGTGAAAAGTGCTCATATGTAGTAAAAACCTGAGAAATCCGTCCGTTTTCGTCATTTGTTATCGAATCGACTTAAAGCCAGATCGTCACATTGGCCGATCTTCTCTCTGAAACGGTTACATTTATCGTCTGCAAAGCTATGTCGCGTGCTGCGGTATGCCGAAACACTAAAAGCAACATAGTAGAATACAGAAGAAGCTTCTAAGTTGAAGTAATAGCCAGTAAGAAGTAGTACAATTCAAGTTTTAGTTGTCGATTATTAACTTTTTAGCCTTCTTTGGTGGCTTGGACATGACCTAGGACCTTAAGATTTTCCATGAAAGGAGGACTTGCAGCTGCGTTGCACGGGAGAATGTGAAAAGTGTTCATATGTATTAAAACATGAGAAATCGGTTCGTTTTCGTCATTTGTTATCGAATCGACTTAAAGCCAGGTCGTCAAATTGGCCGCTCTTCTCTTTGAAACGGTTACATTTATCGTCTGCAAAGCTATGTCGCGTGCTGCGGTATGCGGAGACACTAAAAGCACCATAGTAGAGCACAGAAGAAGCTTCTAAGTTGAAGTAATAGCCAGTAAGAAGTAGTACAATTCAAGTTTTAGTTATCGATTATTCACTTTTTAGCCGTCTTTGGTGGCTTGGACATGACCTAGGACCTTAAGATTTTGCATGAAAGGAGGAGTAGCAGCCGCGTTGCCCGCGAGAATGTGAAAAGTGTTCATATGTAGTAAAAACCTGAGAAATCCGTCCGCTTTCGTCACTTGTTATCGAATCGACTTAAAGTCAGATCGTCACATTGGCCGCTTTTCTCTCTGAGACGGTTACATTTATCGTATGCAAAGCTATGTCGCGTGCTGCGGTATGCGGAGACACTAAAAGCACCATAGTAGAACACAGAAGAAGCTTCTACGTTGAAGCAATAGCCAGTGAGAAGTAGTACAATTCAAGTTTTAGTTGTCGATTATTCACTTTTTAGCCGACTTTGGTGGCTTGGGCATGACCTAGGACCTTAAGATTTTGCATGAAAGGAGGACTAGCAGCCGCTTTGCACGCGGGATGTGAAAAGTGTTCATATGCAGTAAAAACCTGAGAAATCCGTCCGCTTTCGTCATTTGTTATCGAATCGACTTAAAGCCAGATCGTCACATTGGCCGCTCTTCTCACTGAAACGGTTACATTTATCGTCTGCAAAGCTATGTCGCGTGCTGCGGTATGCGGAGACACTAAAAGCACCATAGTAGAGCACAGAAGAAGCTTCTAAGTTGAAGTAATAGCCAGTAAGAAGTAGTACAATTCAAGTTTTAGTTGTCGATTATTCACTTTTTAGCCGGCTTTGGTGGATTGGACATGACCTAGGACTTTAAGATGTTGCATGAAAGGAGGCCTAGCAGCCGCGTTGCATGGGAGAATGTGAAAAGTGTTCATATGTAGTAAAAACCTTAGAAATCCGTTCGTTTTCGTCACTTGTTGTCGAATCGACTTAAAGCCAGATCGTCACATTGGCCGCTTTTCTGTCTGAAACGGTTACATTTATCGTCTGCAAATCTATGTCGCTTGCTGCGGTATGCTTAGACGCAAAAAGCACCATAGTAGAACACAGAAGAAGCTTCTAAGTTGAACTAATAGCCAGTAAGAAGTAGTAAAATTCAAGTTTTAGTTGTCGATTATTCACTTTTTAGCCGGCTTTGGTGGCTTGGACATGACCTAGGTCTTTAAGATGTTGCATGAAAGGAGGACTAGCAGCCGCGTTGCATGGGAGAATGTGAAAAGTGTTCATATGTAGTAAAAACCTGAAAAATCAGTCCGTTTTCGTCATTTGTTATCGAATCGACTTAAAGCCAGATCGTCACATTGGCCGCTTTTCTCTCTGAGACGGTTACATTTATCGTCTGCAAAGCTATGTCGCCTGCTGCGGTATGCGGAGACACTAAAAGCACCATAGTAGAACACAGAAGAAGCTTCTAATTTGAAGTAATAGCCAGTAAGAAGTAGTACAATTCAAGTTTTAGTTTTCGATTATTCGCTTTTTAGCCGGCTTTGGTGGCTTGGACATGACCTAGGACCTTACGATTTTGCATGAAAGGAGGACTAGCAGCTGCGTTGCACGGGAGAATGTGAAAAGTGTTCATATGTAGTAAAAACCTGATAAATCCGTCCGTTTTCGTCATTTGTTATCGAATCGACTTAAAGCCAGATCGTCACATTGGCCGTTCTTCTCTCTGAAACGGTTACATTTATCGTCTGCAAAGCTATGTCGCGTGCTGCAGTATACCGAAACACTAAAAGCACCATAGTAGAACACAGAAGAAGCTTCTAATTTGAAGTAATAGCCAGTAAGAAGTAGTACAATTCAAGTTTTAGTTGTCGATTATTCACTTTTTAGCCGGCTTTGGTTGCTTGGACATGACCTAGGACCTTAAGATTTTGCATGAAAGGAGGAGTAGCAGCCGCGTTGCCCGCGAGAATGTGAAAAGTGTTCATATGTAGTAAAAACCTGAGAAATCCGTCCGCTTTCGTCACTTCTTATCGAATCGACTTAAAGTCAGATCGTCACATTGGCCGCTTATCTCTCTGAGACGGTTATATTTATCGTCTGCAAAGCTATGTCGCGTGCTGCAGTATACCGAAACACTAAAAGCACCATAGTAGAACACAGAAGAAGCTTCTAATTTGAAGTAATAGCCAGTAAGAAGTAGTACAATTCAAGTTTTAGTTTTCGATTATTCGCTTTTTAGCCGGCTTTGGTGGCTTGGACATGACCTAGGACCTTAAGATGTTCATGAAAGGAGGACTAGCAGCCGCGTTGCATGGGAGAATGTGAAAAGTATATGTAGTAAAAACCTGAGAAATCCGTCCGTTTTCTTCATTTGTTATCGAATCGACTTAAAGCCAGATCGTCACATTGGCCGTTCTTCTCTCTGAAACGGTTACATTTATCGTCTGCAAAGCTATGTCGCGTGCTGCGGTATGCCGAAACACTAAAAGAACCTTAGTAGAACACAGAAGAAGCTTCTAATGTGAAGTAATAGCCAGTAAGAAGTAGTACAATTCAAGTTTTAGTTGTCGATTATTCACTTTTTAGCCGGCTTTGGTGGCTTGGACATTAGGTGGAACCTTAATATTTTGCATGAAAGGAGGAGTAGCAGCCGCGTTGCACGGGAGAATGTGAAAAGTGTTCATATGTAGTAAAAACCTGAGAAATCCGTCCGTTTTCGTCATTTGTTATCGAATCGACTTAAAGCCAGTTCGTCACATTGGCCGCTCTTCTCTCTGAAACGGTTACATTTATCGTCTGCAAAGCTATGTCGCGTGCTGCGGTATGCGGAAACACTAAAAGCACCATAGTAGAACACAGAAGAAGCTTCTATGTTGAAGTAATAGCCAGTAAGAAGTAGTACAATTGAAGTTTTAGTTGTCGATTATTCACTTTTTAGCCTGCTTTGGTGGCGTGGACATGACCTAGGACCTTAAGATTTTGCATGAAAGGAGGACTAGCAGCCGCGTTGCACGGGAGAATGTGAAAAGTGTTCATATGTAGTAAAAACCTGATAAATCCGTCCGTTTTCGTCATTTGTTATCGAATCGACTTAAAGCCAGATCGTCACATTGGCCGTTCTTCTCTCTGAAACGGTTACATTTATCGTCTGCAAAGCTATGTCGCGTGCTGCAGTATACCGAAACACTAAAAGCACCATAGTAGAACACAGAAGAAGCTTCTAATTTGAAGTAATAGCCAGTAAGAAGTAGTACAATTCAAGTTTTAGTTGTCGATTATTCACTTTTTAGCCGGCTTTGGTGGCTTGGACATGACCTAGGACCTTAAGATTTTGCATGAAAGGAGGAGTAGCAGCCGCGTTGCCCGCGAGAATGTGAAAAGTGTTCATATGTAGTAAAAACCTGAGAAATCCGTCCGCTTTCGTCATTTGTTATCGAATCGCCTTAAAGACAGATCGTCACATTGGCCGCTTTTCTCTCTGAGACGGTTACATTTATCGTCTGCAAAGCTATGTCGCGTGCTGCGGTATGCGGAGACACTAAAAGCACCATAGTAGAGCACAGAAGAAGCTTCTAAGTTGAAAGCCAGTAAGAAGTAGTACAATTCAAGTTTTAGTTATCGATTATTCACTTTTTAGCCGTCTTTGGTGGCTTGGACATGACCTAGGACCTTAAGATTTTGCATGAAAGGAGGAGTAGCAGCCGCGTTGCCCGCGAGAATGTGAAAAGTGTTCATATGTAGTAAAAACCTGAGAAATCCGTCCGCTTTCGTCACTTGTTATCGAATCGACTTAAAGTCAGATCGTCACATTGGCTGCTTTTCTCTCTGAGACGGTTACATTCATCGTATGCAAAGCTATGTCGCGTGCTGCGGTATGCGGAGACACTAAAAGCACCATAGTAGAACACAGAAGAAGCTTCTACGTTGAAGCAATAGCCAGTGAGAAGTAGTACAATTCAAGTTTTAGTTGTCGATTATTCACTTTTTAGCCGACTTTGGTGGCTTGGGCATGACCTAGGACCTTAAGATTTTGCATGAAAGGAGGACTAGCAGCCGCTTTGCACGCGGGATGTGAAAAGTGTTCATATGCAGTAAAAACCTGAGAAATCCGTCCGTTTTCGTCATTTGTTATCGAATCGACTTAAAGCCAGATCGTCACATTGGCCGCTCTTCTCACTGAAACGGTTACATTTATCGTCTGCAAAGCTATGTCACGTGCTTCGGTATGCGGAAACACTAAAAGCACCATAGTAGAACACAGAAGAAGCTTCTATGTTGAAGTAATAGACAGTAAGAAGTAGTACAATTCAAGTTATAGTTGTCGATTATTCACTTTTTAGCCGGCTTTGGTGGATTGGACATGACCTAGGACTTTAAGATGTTGCATGAAAGGAGGACTAGAGCCGCGTTGTATGGGAGAATGTGAAAAGTGTTCATATGTAGTAAAAACCTTAGAAATCCGTTCGTTTTCGTCACTTGTTGTCGAATCGACTTAAAGCCAGATCGTCACATTGGCCGCTTTTCTGTCTGAAACGGTTACATTTATCGTCTGCAAATCTATGTCGCTTGCTGCGGTATGCTTAGACGCATAGTAGAACACAGAAGAAGCTTCTAAGTTGAACCAATAGCCAGTAAGAAGTAGTAAAATTCAAGTTTTAGTTGTCGATTATTCACTTTTTAGCCGGCTTTGGTGGCTTGGACATGACCTAGGTCTTTAAGATGTTGCATGAAAGGAGGACTAGCAGCCGCGTTGCATGGGAGAATGTGAAAAGTGTTCATATGTAGTAAAAACCTGAGAAATCAGTCCGTTTTCGTCATTTGTTATCGAATCGACTTAAAGCCAGATCGTCACATTGGCAGCTTTTCTCTCTGAGACGGTTACATTTATCGTCTGCAAAGCTATGTCGCGTGCTGTGGTATGCGGAGACACTAAAAGCACCATAGTAGAGCACAGAAGAAGCTTCTAAGTTGAAGTAATAGCCAGTAAGAAGTAGTACAATTCAAGTTTTAGTTATCGATTATTAACTTTTTAGCCGACTTTGGTGGCTTGGACATGACCTAGGACCTTAAGATTTTGCATGAAAGGAGGAGTAGCAGCCGCGTTGCCCGCGAGAATGTGAAAAGTGTTCATATGTAGTAAAAACCTGAGAAATCCGTCCGCTTTCGTCACTTGTTATCGAATCGACTTAAAGTCAGATCGTCACATTGGCCGCTTATCTCTCTGAGACGGTTACATTTATCGTCTGCAAAGCTATGTCGCGTGCTGCAGTATACCGAAACACTAAAAGCACCATAGTAGAACACAGAAGAAGCTTCTAATTTGAAGTAATAGCCAGTAAGAAGTAGTACAATTCAAGTTTTAGTTTTCGATTATTTGCTTTTTAGCCGGCTTTGGTGGCTTGGACATGACCTAGGACCTTAAGATGTTCATGAAAGGAGGACTAGCAGCCGCGTTGCATGGGAGAATGTGAAAAGTATATGTAGTAAAAACCTGAGAAATCCGTCCGTTTTCTTCATTTGTTATCGAATCGACTTAAAGCCAGATCGTCACATTGGCCGTTCTTCTCTCCGAAACGGTTACATTTATCGTCTGCAAAGCTATGTCGCGTGCTGCGGTATGCCGAAACACTAAAAGCACCTTAGTAGAACACAGAAGAAGCTTCTAATTTGAAGTAATAGCCAGTAAGAAGTAGTACAATTCAAGTTTTAGTTGTCGATTATTCACTTTTTAGCCGGCTTTGGTGCCTTGGACATGACCTAGGACCTTAAGATTTTGCATGAAAGGAGGAGTAGCAGCCGCGTTGCACGGGAGAATGTGAAAAGTGTTCATATGTAGTAAAAACCTGAGAAATCCGTCCGTTTTCGTCATTTGTTATCGAATCGACTTAAAGCCAGTTCGTCACATTGGCCGCTCTTCTCTCTGAAACGGTTACATTTATCGTCTGCAAAGCTATGTCGCGTGCTGCGGTATGCGGAAACACTAAAAGCACCATAGTAGAACACAGAAGAAGCTTCTATGTTGAAGTAATAGCCAGTAAGAAGTAGTACAATTGAAGTTTTAGTTGTCGATTATTCACTTTTTAGCCTGCTTTGGTGGCTTGGACATGACCTAGGACCTTAAGATTTTGCATGAAAGGAGGACTAGCAGCCGCGTTGCACGGGAGAATGTGAAAAGTGTTCATATGTAGTAAAAACCTGATAAATCCGTCCGTTTTCGTCATTTGTTATCGAATCGACTTAAAGCCAGATCGTCACATTGGCCGTTCTTCTCTCTGAAACGGTTACATTTATCGTCTGCAAAGCTATGTCGCGTGCTGCAGTATACCGAAACACTAAAAGCACCATAGTAGAACACAGAAGAAGCTTCTAATTTGAAGTAATAGCCAGTAAGAAGTAGTAAAATTCAAGTTTTAGTTGTCGATTATTCACTTTTTAGCCGGCTTTGGTGGCTTGGACATGACCTAGGACCTTAAGATTTTGCATGAAAGGAGGAGTAGCAGCCGCGTTGCCCGCGAGAATGTGAAAAGTGTTCATATGTAGTAAAAACCTGAGAAATCCGTCCGCTTTCGTCATTTGTTATCGAATCGCCTTAAAGACAGATCGTCACATTGGCCGCTTTTCTCTCTGAGACGGTTACATTTATCGTCTGCAAAGCTATGTCACGTGCTGCGGTATGCGGAGACACTAAAAGCACCATAGTAGAACACAGAAGAAGCTTCTAAGTTGAAGCAATAGCCAGTAAGAAGTAGTACAATTCAAGTTTTAGTTATCGATTATTCCCTTTTTAGCCGGCTTTGGTGGCTTGGACATCACCTAGGACCTTAAGATTTTGCATGAAAGGAGGACTTGCACCCGCGTTGCAAGGGAGAATGTGAAAAGTGTTCATATGTAGTAAAAACCTGAGAAATCCGTCCGTTTTCGTCATTTGTTATCGAATCGACTTAAAGCCAGATCGTCACATTGGCCGCTCTTCTCTCTGAAACGGTTACATTTATCGTCTGCAAAGCTATGTCGCGTGCTGCGGTATGCGGAAACACTAAAAGCACCATAGTAGAACACAGAAGAAGCTTCTATGTTGAAGTAATTGCCAGTAAGAAGTAGTACAATTCAAGTTTTAGTTGTCGATTATTCACTTTTTAGCCGGCTTTGGTGGATTGGACATGACCTAGGATTTTAAGATGTTGCATGAAAGGAGGACTAGCAGCCGCGTTGCATGGAAGAATGTGAAAAGTGTTCATATGTAGTAAAAACCTGAGAAATCAGTCCGTTTTCGTCATTTGTTATCGAATCGACTTAAAGCCAGATCGTCACATTGGCCGCTTTTCTCTCTGAGACGGTTACATTTATCGCCTGCAAAGCTATGTCGCGTGCTGCAGTATACCGAAACACTAAAAGCACCATAGTAGAACACAGAAGAAGCTTCTAATTTGAAGTAATAGCCAGTAAGAAGTAGTACAAATCAAGTTTTAGTTGTCGATTAATTACTTTTTAGCCGGCTATGGTGGCTTGGACATGACCTAGGACCTTAAGATGTTGCATGAAAGGAGGACTAGCAGCCGCGTTGCATGGGAGAATGTGAAAAGTGTTCATATGTAGTAAAAACCTGAGAAATCCGTCCGTTTTCGTCATTTGTTATCGTATCGACTTAAAGCCAGATCGTCACATTGGCCGCTTTCTCTCTGAGACGGTTACATTTATCGTCTGCAAAGCTATGTCGCGTGCTGCGGTTTGCGGAGACACTAAAATCACCATAGTAGAGCACAGAAGAAGCTTCTAAGTTGAAGCAATAGCCAGTGAGAAGTAGTACAATTCAAGTTTTAGTTGTCGATTATTCACTTTTTAGCCGACTTTGGTGGCTTGGGCATGACCTAGGACCTTAAGATTTTGCATGAAAGGAGGACTAGCAGCCGCTTTGCACGCGGGATGTGAAAAGTGTTCATATGCAGTAAAAACCTGAGAAATCCGTCCGTTTTCGTCATTTGTTATCGAATCGACTTAAAGCCAGATCGTCACATTGGCCGCTCTTCTCACTGAAACGGTTACATTTATCGTCTGCAAAGCTATGTCACGTGCTTCGGTATGCGGAAACACTAAAAGCACCATAGTAGAACACAGAAGAAGCTTCTATGTTGAAGTAATAGACAGTAAGAAGTAGTACAATTCAAGTTTTAGTTGTCGATTATTCACTTTTTAGCCGGCTTTGGTGGATTGGACATGACCTAGGACTTTAAGATGTTGCATGAAAGGAGGACTAGCAGCCGCGTTGTATGGGAGAATGTGAAAAGTGTTCATATGTAGTAAAAACCTTAGAAATCCGTTCGTTTTCGTCACTTGTTGTCGAATCGACTTAAAGCCAGATCGTCACATTGGCCGCTTTTCTGTCTGAAACGGTTACATTTATCGTCTGCAAATCTATGTCGCTTGCTGCGGTATGCTTAGACGCAAAAAGCACCATAGTAGAACACAGAAGAAGCTTCTAAGTTGAACCAATAGCCAGTAAGAAGTAGTAAAATTCAAGTTTTAGTTGTCGATTATTCACTTTTTAGCCGGCTTTGGTGGCTTGGACATGACCTAGGTCTTTAAGATGTTGCATGAAAGGAGGACTAGCAGCCGCGTTGCATGGGAGAATGTGAAAAGTGTTCATATGTAGTAAAAACCTGAGAAATCAGTCCGTTTTCGTCATTTGTTATCGAATCGACTTAAAGCCAGATCGTCACATTGGCCGCTTTTCTCTCTGAGACGTTTACATTTATCGTCTGCAAAGCTATGTCGCGTGCTGCGGTATGCGGAGACACTAAAAGCACCATAGTAGAGCACAGAAGAAGCTTCTAAGTTGAAGTAATAGCCAGTAAGAAGTAGTACAATTCAAGTTTTAGTTATCGATTATTAACTTTTTAGCCGACTTTGGTGGCTTGGACATGACCTAGGACCTTAAGATTTTGCATGAAAGGAGGAGTAGAAGCCGCGTTGCCCGCGAGAATGTGAAAAGTGTTCATGTGTAGTAAAAACCTGAGAAATCCGTCCGCTTTCGTCACTAGTTATCGAATCGACTTAAAGTCAGATCGTCACATTGGCCGCTTATCTCTCTGAGACGGTTACATTTATCGTCTGCAAAGCTATGTCGCGTGCTGCAGTATACCGAAACACTAAAAGCACCATGGTAGAACACAGAAGAAGCTTCTAATTTGAAGTAATAGCCAGTAAGAAGTAGTACAATTCAAGTTTTAGTTGTCGATTATTCACTTTTTAGCCGGCTTTGGTGGCTTGGACATTATGTGGAACCTTAATATTTTGCATGAAAGGAGGAGTAGCAGCCGCGTTGCACGGGAGAATGTGAAAAAGTTCATATGTAGTAAAAACCTGAGAAATCCGTCCGTTTTCGTCATTTGTTATCGAATCGACTTAAAGCCAGTTCGTCACATTGGCCGCTCTTCTCTCTGAAACGGTTACATTTATCGTCTGCAAAGCTATGTCGCGTGCTGCGGTATGCGGAAACACTAAAAGCACCATAGTAGAACACAGAAGAAGCTTCTATGTTGAAGTAATAGCCAGTAAGAAGTAGTACAATTGAAGTTTTAGTTGTCGATTATTCACTTTTTAGCCTGCTTTGGTGGCTTGGACATGACCTAGGACCTTAAGATTTTGCATGAAAGGAGGACTAGCAGCCACGTTGCACGGGAGAATGTGGAAAGTGTTCATATGTAGTAAAAACCTGATAAATCCGTCCGTTTTCGTCATTTGTTATCGAATCGACTTAAAGCCAGATCGTCACATTGGCCGTTCTTCTCTCTGAAACGGTTACATTTATCGTCTGCAAAGCTATGTCGCGTGCTGCAGTATACCGAAACACTAAAAGCACCATAGTAGAACACAGAAGAAGCTTCTAATTTGAAGTAATAGCCAGTAAGAAGTAGTAAAATTCAAGTTTTAGTTGTCGATTATTCACTTTTTAGCCGGCTTTGGTGGCTTGGACATGACCTAGGACCTTAAGATTTTGCATGAAAGGAGGAGTAGCAGCCGCGTTGCCCGCGAGAATGTGAAAAGTGTTCATATGTAGTAAAAACCTGAGAAATCCGTCCGCTTTCGTCATTTGTTATCGAATCGCCTTAAAGACAGATCGTCACATTGGCCGCTTTTCTCTCTGAGACGGTTACATTTATCGTCTGCAAAGCTATGTCACGTGCTGCGGTATGCGGAGACACTAAAAGCACCATAGTAGAACACAGAAGAAGCTTCTAAGTTGAAGCAATAGCCAGTAAGAAGTAGTACAATTCAAGTTTTAGTTATCGATTATTCACTTTTTAGCCGGCTTTGGTGGCTTGGACATCACCTAGGACCTTAAGATTTTGCATGAAAGGAGGACTTGCACCCGCGTTGCAAGGGAGAATGTGAAAAGTGTTCATATGTAGTAAAAACCTGAGAAATCCGTCCGTTTTCGTCATTTGTTATCGAATCGACTTAAAGCCAGATCGTCACATTGGCCGCTCTTCTCTCTGAAACGGTTACATTTATCGTCTGCAAAGCTATGTCGCGTGCTGCGGTATGCGGAAACACTAAAAGCACCATAGTAGAACACAGAAGAAGCTTCTATGTTGAAGTAATAGCCAGTAAGAAGTAGTACAATTCAAGTTTTAGTTGTCGATTATTCACTTTTTAGCCGGCTTTGGTGGATTGGACATGACCTAGGATTTTAAGATGTTGCATGAAAGGAGGACTAGCAGCCGCGTTGCATGGAAGAATGTGAAAAGTGTTCATATGTAGTAAAAACCTGAGAAATCAGTCCGTTTTAGTCATTTGTTATCGAATCGACTTAAAGCCAGATCGTCACATTGGCCGCTTTTCTCTCTGAGACGGTTACATTTATCGTCTGCAAAGCTATGTCGCGTGCTGCAGTATACCGAAACACTAAAAGCACCATAGTAGAACACAGAAGAAGCTTCTAATTTGAAGTAATAGCCAGTAAGAAGTAGTACAAATCAAGTTTTAGTTGTCGATTAATCACTTTTTAGCCGGCTATGGTGGCTTGGACATGACCTAGGACCTTAAGATGTTGCACGAAAGGAGGACTAGCAGCCGCGTTGCATGGGAGAGTGTGAAAAGTGTTCATATGTAGTAAAAACCTGAGAAATCCGTCCGTTTTCGTCATTTGTTATCGAATCGACTTAAAGCCAGATCGTCACATTGGCCGCTTTCTCTCTGAGACGGTTACATTTATCGTCTGCAAAGCTATGTCGCGTGCTGCGGTTTGCGGAGACACTAAAAGCACCATAGTAGAGCACAGAAGAAGCTTCTAAGTTGAAGCAATAGCCAGTAAGAAGTAGTACAATTCAAGTTTTAGTTGTCGATTATTCACTTTTTAGCCGGCTTTGGTGGCTTGGACATCACCTAGGACCTTAAGATTTTGCGTGAAAGGAGGACTTGCAGCCGCGTTGCAAGGGAGAATGTGAAAAGTGTTCATATGTAGTAAAAACCTGAGAAATCAGTCCGTTTTCGTCATTTGTTATCGAAATGACTTAAAGCCAGATCGTCAAATTGGCCGCTCTTCTCTCTGAAACGGTTACGTTTATCGTCTGCAAAGCTATGTCGCGTGCTGCGGTATGCGGAAACACTAAAAGCACCATAGTAGAACACAGAAGAAGCTTCTATGTTGAAGTAATAGCCAGTAAGAAGTAGTACAATTCAAGTTTTAGTTGTCGATTATTCACTTTTTAGCCTGCTTTGGTGGCTTGGACATGACCTAGGACCTTAAGATTTTGCATGAAAGGAGGACTAGCAGCCGCGTTGCATGGGAGAAAGTGAAAAGTGTTCATATGTAGTAAAAACCTGAGAAATCCGTCCGTTTTCGTCATTTGTTATCGAATCGACTTAAAGCCAGTTCGTCACATTGGCCGCTCTTCTCTCTGAAACGGTTACATTTATCGTCTGCAAAGCTATGTCGCGTGCTGCGGTATGCGGAAACACTAAAAGCACCATAGTAGAACACAGAAGAAGCTTCTATGTTGAAGTAATAGCCAGTAAGAAGTAGTACAATTGAAGTTTTAGTTGTCGATTATTCACTTTTAGCCTGCTTTGGTGGCTTGGACATGACCTAGGACCTTAAGATTTTGCATGAAAGGAGGTCTAGCAGCCGCGTTGCACGGGAGAATGTGAAAAGTGTTCATATGTAGTAAAAACCTAATAAATCCGTCCATTTTCGTCATTTGTTATCGAATCGACTAAAAGCCAGATCGTCACATTGGCCGTTCTTCTCTCTGAAACGGTTACATTTATCGTCTGCAAAGCTATGTCGCGTGCTGCAGTATACCGAAACACTAAAAGCACCATAGTAGAACACAGAAGAAGCTTCTAATTTGAAGTAATAGCCAGTAAGAAGTAGTACAATTCAAGTTTTAGTTGTCGATTATTCACTTTTTAGCCGGCTTTGGTGGATTGGACATGACCTAGGACTTTAAGATGTTGCATGAAAGGAGGACTAGGAGCCGCGTTGCATGGGAGAATGTGAAAAGTGTTCATATGTAGTAAAAACCTGAGAAATCAGTCTGTTTTCGTCATTTGTTATCGAATCGACTTAAAGCCAGATCGTCACATTGGCCGCTTTTCTCTCTGAGACGGTTACATTTATCGTCTGCAAAGCTATGTCGCGTGCTGCGGTATGCGGAGACACTAAAAGCACCATAGTAGAGCACAGAAGAAGCTTCTAAGTTGAAGTAATAGCCGGTAAGAAGTAGTACAATTCAAGTTTTAGTTATCGATTATTCACTTTTTAGCCGTCTTTGGTGGCTTGGACATGACCTAGGACCTTAAGATTTTGCATGAAAGGAGGAGTAGCAGCAGCGTTGCCCGCGAGAATGTGAAAAGTGTTCATATGTAGTAAAAACCTGAGAAATCCGTCCGCTTTCGTCACTTGTTATCGAATCGACTTAAAGTCAGATCGTCACATTGGCCGCTTTTCTCTCTGAGACGGTTACATTTATCGTATGCAAAGCTATGTCGCGTGCTGCGGTATGCGGAGACACTAAAAGCACCATAGTAGAACACAGAAGAAGCTTCTACGTTGAAGCAATAGCCAGTAAGAAGTAGTACAATTCAAGTTTTAGTTGTCGATTATTCACTTTTTAGCCGGCTTTGGTGGCTTGGGCATGACCTAGGACCTTAAGATTTTGCATGAAAGGAGGACTAGCAGCCGCGTTGCACGGAAGAATGTGAAAAGTGTTCATATGTAGTAAAAACCTGATAAATCCGTCCGTTCTCGTCATTCGTTATCGAATCGACTTAAAGCCAGATCGTCACATTGGCCGTTCTTCTCTCTGAAACGGTTACATTTATCGTCTGCAAAGCTATGTCGCGTGCTGCAGTATACCGAAACACTAAAAGCACCATAGTAGAACACAGAAGAAGCTTCTAATTTGAAGTAATAGCCAGTAAGAAGTAGTACAATTCAAGTTTTAGTTTTCGATTATTCACTTTTTAGCCGGCTTTGGTGGATGGGACATGACCTAGGACCTTAACATTTTGCATGAAAGGAGGACTAGCAGCCGCGTTGCATGGGAGAATGTGAAAAGTGTTCATATGTAGTAAAAACCTGAGAAATCCGTCCGTTTTCGTCATTTGTTATCGAATCGTCTTAAAGCCAGATCGTCACATTGGCCGTTCTTCTCTCTGAGACGGTTACATTTATCGTCTGCAAAGCTATGTCGCGTGCTGCGGTATGCGGAGACACTAAAAGCACCATAGTAGAGCACAGAAGAAGCTTCTAAGTTGAAGCAATAGCCAGTAAGAAGTAGTACAATTCAAGTTTTAGTTGTCGATTATTCACTTTTTAGCCGGCTTTGGTGGCTTGGACATCACCTAGGACCTTAAGATTTTGCGTGAAAGGAGGACTTGCAGCCGCGTTGCAAGGGAGAATGTGAAAAGTGTTCATATGTAGTAAAAACCTGAGAAATCCGTCCGTTTTCGTCATTTGTTATCGAATTGACTTAAAGCCAGATCGTCACATTGGCCGCTCTTCTCTCTGAAACGGTTACATTTATCGTCTGCAAAGCTATGTCGCGTGCTGCGGTATGCGGAAACACTAAAAGCACCATAGTAGAACACAGAAGAAGCTTCTATGTTGAAGTAATAGCCAGTAAGAAGTAGTACAATTGAAGTTTTAGTTGTCGATTATTCACTTTTTAGCCTGCTTTGGTGGCTTGGACATGACCTAGGACGTTAAGATGTTGCATGAAAGGAGGACTAGCAGCCGCGTTGCATGGGAGAAAGTGAAAAGTGTTCATATGTAGTAAAAACCTGAGAAATCCGTCCGTTTTCGTCATTTGTTATCGAATCGACTTAAAGCCAGTTCGTCACATTGGCCGCTCTTCTCTCTGAAACGGTTACATTTATCGTCTGCAAAGCTATGTCGCGTGCTGCGGTATGCCGAAACACTAAAAGCACCTTAGTAGAACACAGAAGAAGCTTCTATGTTGAAGTAATAGCCAGTAAGAAGTAGTACAATTCAAGTTTTAGCTGTCGATTATTCACTTTTTAGCCGGCTTTGGTGGATTGGACATGACCTAGGACTTTAAGATGTTGCATGAAAGGAGGACTAGTAGCCGCGTTGCATGGGAGAATGTGAAAAGTGTTCATATGTAGTAAAAACCTGAGAAATCAGTCCGTTTTCGTCATTTGTTATCGAATCGACTTAAAGCCAGATCGTCACATTGGCCGCTTTTCTCTCTGAGACGGTTACATTTATCGTCTGCAAAGCTATGTCGCGTGCTGCAGTATACCGAAACACTAAAAGCACCATAGTAGAACACAGAAGAAGCTTCTAATTTGAAGTAATAGCTAGTAAGAAGTAGTACAAATCAAGTTTTAGTTGTCGATTATTCACTTTTTAGCCGGCTTTGGTGGCTTGGACATTAGGTGGAACCTTAATATTTTGCATGAAAGGAGGAGTAGCAGCCGCGTTGCACGGGAGAATGTGAAAAGTGTTCATATGTAGTAAAAACCTGAGAAATCCGTCCGCTTTCGTCATTTGTTATCGAATCGCCTTAAAGACAGATCGTCACATTGGCCGCTTTTCTCTCTGAGACGGTTACATTTATCGTCTGCAAAGCTATGTCACGTGCTGCGGTATGCGGAGACACTAAAAGCACCATAGTAGAACACAGAAGAATCTTCTAAGTTGAAGCAATAGCCAGTAAGAAGTAGTACAATTCAAGTTTTAGTTATGGATTATTCACTTTTTAGCCGTCTTTGGTGGCTTGGACATGACCTAGGACCTTAAGATTTTGCATGAAAGGAGGAGTAGCAGCAGCGTTGCCCGCGAGAATGTGAAAAGTGTTCATATGTAGTAAAAACCTGAGAAATCCGTCCGCTTTCGTCACATGTTATCGAATCGACTTAAAGTCAGATCGTCACATTGGCCGGTTTTCACTCTGAGACGGTTACATTTATCGTATGCAAAGCTATGTCGCGTGCTGCGGTATGCGGAGACACTAAAAGCACCATAGTAGAACACAGAAGAAGCTTCTACGTTGAAGCAATAGCCAGTAAGAAGTAGTACAATTCAAGTTTTAGTTGTCGATTATTCACTTTTTAGCCGGCTTTGGTGGCTTGGGCATGACCTAGGACCTTAAGATTTTGCATGAACGAGGACTAGCAGCCGCGTTGCACGGAAGAATGTGAAAAGTGTTCATATGTAGTAAAAACCTGATAAATCCGTCCGTTTTTGTCATTCGTTATCGAATCGACTTAAAGCCAGATCGTCACATTGGCCGTTCTTCTCTCTGAAACGGTTACATTTATCGTCTGCAAAGCTATGTCGCGTGCTGCAGTATACCGAAACACTAAAAGCACCATAGTAGAACATAGAAGAAGCTTCTAATTTGAAGTAATAGCCAGTAAGAAGTAGTACAATTCAAGTTTTAGTTTTCGATTATTCACTTTTTAGCCGGCTTTGGTGGCTTGGACATGACCTAGGACCTTAAGATGTTGCATGAAAGGAGGACTAGCAGCCGCGTTGCATGGGAGAATGTGAAAAGTGTTCATATGTAGTAAAAACCTGAGAAATCCGTCCGTTTTCGTCATTTGTTATCGAATCGTCTTAAAGCCAGATCGTCACATTGGCCGTTCTTCTCTCTGAGACGGTTACATTTATCGTCTGCAAAGCTATGTCGCGTGCTGCGGTATGCGGAGACACTAAAAGCACCATAGTAGAGCACAGAAGAAGCTTCTAAGTTGAAGCAATAGCCAGTAAGAAGTAGTACAATTCAAGTTTTAGTTGTCGATTATTCACTTTTTAGCCGGCTTTGGTGGCTTGGACATCACCTAGGACCTTAAGATTTTGCGTGAAAGGAGGACTTGCAGCCGCGTTGCAAGGGAGAATGTGAAAAGTGTTCATATGTAATAAAAACCTGAGAAATCCGTCCGTTTTCGTCATTTGTTATCGAATCGACTTAAAGCCAGATCGTCACATTGGCCGCTCTTCTCTCTGAAACGGTTACATTTATCGTCTGCAAAGCTATGTCGCGTGCTGCGGTATGCGGAAACACTAAAAGCACCATAGTAGAACACAGAAGAAGCTTCTATGTTGAAGTAATAGCCAGTAAGAAGTAGTACAATTGAAGTTTTAGTTGTCGATTATTCACTTTTTAGCCTGCTTTGGTGGCTTGGACATGACCTAGGACCTTAAGATGTTGCATGAAAGGAGGACTAGCAGCCGCGTTGCATGGGAGAAAGTGAAAAGTGTTCATATGTAGTAAAAACCTGAGAAATCCGTCCGTTTTCGTCATTTGTTATCGAATCGACTTAAAGCCAGTTTGTCACATTGGCCGCTCTTCTCTCTGAAACGGTTAAATTTATCGTCTGCAAAGCTATGTCGCGTGCTGCGGTATGCCGAATTACTAAAAGCACCTTGGTAGAACACAGAAGAAGCTTCTAATTTGAAGTAATAGCCAGTAAGAAGTAGTACAATTCAAGTTTTAGTTGTCGATTATTCACTTTTTAGCCGGCTTTGGTGGATTGGGCATGACCTAGGACCTTAAGATTTTGCATGAAAGGAGGACTAGCAGCCGCATTGCACGGGAGAATGTGAAAAGCGTACATATGTAGTAAAAACCTGATAAATACGTCCGTTTTCCTCATTCGTTATCGAATCGACTTAAAGCCAGATCGTCACATTGGCCGTTCTTCTCTCTGAAACGGTTACATTTATCGTCTGCAAAGCTATGTCGCGTGCTGCAGTATACCGAATCACTAAAAGCACCATAGTAGAACACAGAAGAAGCTTCTAATCTGAAGTAATAGCCAGTAAGAAGTAGTACAATTCAAGTTTTAGTTTTCGATTATTCACTTTTTAGCCGGCTTTGGTGGATGGGACATGACCTAGGACCTTAAGATTTTGCGTGAAAGGAGGACTTGCAGCCGCGTTGCAAGGGAGAATGTGAAAAGTGTTCATATGTAGTAAAAACCTGAGAAATCCGTCCGTTTTCGTCATTTGTTATCGAATTGACTTAAAGCCAGATCGTCACATTGGCCGCTCTTCTCTCTGAAACGGTTACATTTATCGTCTGCAAAGCTATGTCGCGTGCTGCGGTATGCGGAAACACTAAAAGCACCATAGTAGAACACAGAAGAAGCTTCTAATTTGAAGTAATAGCCAGTAAGAAGTAGTACAATTGAAGTTTTAGTTGTCGATTATTCACTTTTTAGCCTGCTTTGGTGGCTTGGTCATGACCTAGGACGTTAAGATGTTGCATGAAAGGAGGACTAGCAGCCGCGTTGCATGGGAGAAAGTGAAAAGTGTTCATATGTAGTAAAAACCTGAGAAATCCGTCCGTTTTCGTCATTTGTTATCGAATCGACTTAAAGCCAGTTCGTCACATTGGCCGCTCTTCTCTCTGAAACGGTTACATTTATCGTCTGCAAAGCTATGTCGCGTGCTGCGGTATGCCGAAACACTAAAAGCACCTTAGTAGAACACAGAAGAAGCTTCTATGTTGAAGTAATAGCCAGTAAGAAGTAGTACAATTCAAGTTTTAGCTGTCGATTATTCACTTTTTAGCCGGCTTTGGTGGATTGGACATGACCTAGGACTTTAAGATGTTGCATGAAAGGAGGACTAGTAGCCGCGTTGCATGGGAGAATGTGAAAAGTGTTTATATGTAGTAAAAACCTGAGAAATCAGTCCGTTTTCGTCATTTGTTATCGAATCGACTTAAAGCCAGATCGTCACATTGGCCGCTTTTCTCTCTGAGACGGTTACATTTATCGTCTGCAAAGCTATGTCGCGTGCTGCAGTATACCGAAACACTAAAAGCACCATAGTAGAACACAGAAGAAGCTTCTAATTTGAAGTAATAGCTAGTAAGAAGTAGTACAAATCAAGTTTTAGTTGTCGATTATTCACTTTTTAGCCGGCTTTGGTGGCTTGGACATTAGGTGGAACCTTAATATGTTGCATGAAAGGAGGAGTAGCAGCCGCGTTGCACGGGAGAATGTGAAAAGTGTTCATATGTAGTAAAAACCTGAGAAATCCGTCCGCTTTCGTCATTTGTTATCGAATCGCCTTAAAGACAGATCGTCACATTGGCCGCTTTTCTCTCTGAGACGGTTACATTTATCGTCTGCAAAGCTATGTCACGTGCTGCGGTATGCGGAGACAGTAAAAGCACCATAGTAGAACACAGAAGAATCTTCTAAGTTGAAGCAATAGCCAGTAAGAAGTAGTACAATTCAAGTTTTAGTTATCGATTATTCACTTTTTAGCCGTCTTTGGTGGCTTGGACATGACCTAGGACCTTAAGATTTTGCATGAAAGGAGGAGTAGCAGCAGCGTTGCCCGCGAGAATGTGAAAAGTGTTCATATGTAGTAAAAACCTGAGAAATCCGTCCGCTTTCGTCACATGTTATCGAATCGACTTAAAGTCAGATCGTCACATTGGCCGGTTTTCACTCTGAGACGGTTACATTTATCGTATGCAAAGCTATGTCGCGTGCTGCGGTATGCGGAGACACTAAAAGCACCATAGTAGAACACAGAAGAAGCTTCTACGTTGAAGCAATAGCCAGTAAGAAGTAGTACAATTCAAGTTTTAGTTGTCGATTATTCACTTTTTAGCCGGCTTTGGTGGCTTGGGCATGACCTAGGACCTTAAGATTTTGCATGAACGAGGACTAGCAGCCGCGTTGCACGGAAGAATGTGAAAAGTGTTCATATGTAGTAAAAACCTGATAAATCCGTCCGTTTTTGTCATTCGTTATCGAATCGACTTAAAGCCAGATCGTCACATTGGCCGTTCTTCTCTCTGAAACGGTTACATTTATCGTCTGCAAAGCTATGTCGCGTGCTGCAGTATACCGAAACACTAAAAGCACCATAGTAGAACATAGAAGAAGCTTCTAATTTGAAGTAATAGCCAGTAAGAAGTAGTACAATTCAAGTTTTAGTTTTCGATTATTCACTTTTTAGCCGGCTTTGGTGGCTTGGACATGACCTAGGACCTTAAGATGTTGCATGAAAGGAGGACTAGCAGCCGCGTTGCATGGGAGAATGTGAAAAGTGTTCATATGTAGTAAAAACCTGAGAAATCCGTCCGTTTTCGTCATTTGTTATCGAATCGTCTTAAAGCCAGATCGTCACATTGGCCGTTCTTCTCTCTGAGACGGTTACATTTATCGTCTGCAAAGCTATGTCGCGTGCTGCGGTATGCGGAGACACTAAAAGCACCATAGTAGAGCACAGAAGAAGCTTCTAAGTTGAAGCAATAGCCAGTAAGAAGTAGTACAATTCAAGTTTTAGTTGTCGATTATTCACTTTTTAGCCGGCTTTGGTGGCTTGGACATCACCTAGGACCTTAAGATTTTGCGTGAAAGGAGGACTTGCAGCCGCGTTGCAAGGGAGAATGTGAAAAGTGTTCATATGTAGTAAAAACCTGAGAAATCCGTCCGTTTTCGTCATTTGTTATCGAATCGACTTAAAGCCAGATCGTCACATTGGCCGCTCTTCTCTCTGAAACGGTTACATTTATCGTCTGCAAAGCTATGTCGCGTGCTGCGGTATGCGGAGACACTAAAAGCACCATAGTAGAACACAGAAGAAGCTTCTATGTTGAAGTAATAGCCAGTAAGAAGTAGTACAATTGAAGTTTTAGTTGTCGATTATTCACTTTTTAGCCTGCTTTGGTGGCTTGGACATGACCTAGGACCTTAAGATGTTGCATGAAAGGAGGACTAGCAGCCGCGTTGCATGGGAGAAAGTGAAAAGTGTTCATATGTAGTAAAAACCTGAGAAATCCGTCCGTTTTCGTCATTTGTTATCGAATCGACTTAAAGCCAGTTCGTCACATTGGCCGCTCTTCTCTCTGAAACGGTTAAATTTATCGTCTGCAAAGCTATGTCGCGTGCTGCGGTATGCCGAAACACTAAAAGCACCTTAGTAGAACACAGAAGAAGCTTCTAATTTGAAGTAATAGCCAGTAAGAAGTAGTACAATTCAAGTTTTAGTTGTCGATTATTCACTTTTTAGCCGGCTTTGGTGGATTGGGCATGACCTAGGACCTTAAGATTTTGCATGAAAGGAGGACTAGCAGCCGCATTGCACGGGAGAATGTGAAAAGCGTACATATGTAGTAAAAACCTGATAAATACGTCCGTTTTCCTCAATCGTTATCGAATCGACTTAAAGCCAGATCGTCACATTGGCCGTTCTTCTCTCTGAAACGGTTACATTTATCGTCTGCAAAGCATTGTCGCGTGCTGCAGTATACCGAATCACTAAAAGCACCATAGTAGAACACAGAAGAAGCTTCTAATCTGAAGTAATAGCCAGTAAGAAGTAGTACAATTCAAGTTTTAGTTTTCGATTATTCACTTTTTAGCCGGCTTTGGTGGCTTGGACATGACCTAGGACCTTAAGATGTTCATGAAAGGAGGACTAGCAGCCGCGTTGCATGGGAGAATGTGAAAAGTATTCATATGTAGTAAAAACCTGAGAAATCCGTCCGTTTTCTTCATTTGTTATCGAATCGACTTAAAGCCAGATCGTCACATTGGCCGTTCTTCTCTCTGAAACGGTTACATTTATCGTCTGCAAAGCTATGTCGCGTGCTGCGGTATGCCGAAACACTAAAAGCACCTTAGTAGAACACAGAAGAAGCTTCTAATTTGAAGTAATAGCCAGTAAGAAGTAGTAGAATTCAAGTTTTAGTTGTCGATTATTCACTTTTTAGCCGGCTTTGGTGGCTTGGACATTAGGTGGAAACTTAATATTTTGCATGAAAGGAGGAGTAGCAGCCGCGTTGCACGGGAGAATGTGAAAAGTGTTCATATGTAGTAAAAACCTGAGAAATCCGTCCGTTTTCGTCATTTGTTATCGAATCGACTTAAAGCCAGTTCGTCACATTGGCCGCTCTTCTCTCTGAAACGGTTACATTTATCGTCTGCAAAGCTATGTCGCGTGCTGCGGTATGCGGAAACACTAAAAGCACCATAGTAGAACACAGAAGAAGCTTCTATGTTGAAGTAATAGCCAGTAAGAAGTAGTACAATTGAAGTTTTAGTTGTCGATTATTCACTTTTTAGCCTGCTTTGGTGGCTTGGACATGACCTAGGACCTTAAGATTTTGCATGAAAGGAGGACTAGCAGCCGCGTTGCACGGGAGAATGTGAAAAGTGTTCATATGTAGTAAAAACCTGATAAATCCGTCCGTTTTCGTCATTTGTTATCGAATCGACTTAAAGCCAGATCGTCACATTGGCCGTTCTTCTCTCTGAAACGGTTACATTTATCGTCTGCAAAGCTATGTCGCGTGCTGCAGCATACCGAAACACTAAAAGCACCATAGTAGAACACAGAAGAAGCTTCTAATTTGAAGTAATAGCCAGTAAGAAGTAGTACAATTCAAGTTTTAGTTGTCGATTATTCACTTTTTAGCCGGCTTTGGTGGCTTGGACATCACCTAGGACCTTAAGATTTTGCATGAAAGGAGGACTAGCAGCCGCGTTGCCCGCGAGAATGTGAAAAGTGTTCATATGTAGTAAAAACCTGAGAAATCCGTCCGCTTTCGTCATTTGTTATCGAATCGCCTTGAAGACAGATCGTCACATTGGCCGCTTTTCTCTCTGAGACGGTTAGATTTATCGTCTGCAAAGCTATGTCACGTGCTGCGGTATGCGGAGACACTAAAAGCACCATAGTAGAACACAGAAGAAGCTTCTAAGTTGAAGCAATAGCCAGTAAGAAGTAGTACAATTCAAGTTTTAGTTGTCGATTATTCACTTTTTAGCCTGCTTTGGTGGCTTGGACATGACCTAGGACCTTAAGATTTTGCATGAAAGGAGGACTAGCAGCCGCGTTGCATTTGTTATCGAATCGACTTAAAGCCAGATCGTCACATTGGCCGTTCTTCTCTCTGAAACGGTTACATTTATCGTCTGCAAAGCTATGTCGTAAGAAGTAGTACAATTCAAGTTTTAGTTGTCGATTATTCACTTTTTAGCCGGCTTTGGTGGCTTGGACATCACCTAGGACCTTAAGATTTTGCATGAAAGGAGGACTAGCAGCCGCGTTGCCCGCGAGAATGTGAAAAGTGTTCATATGTAGTAAAAACCTGAGAAATCCGTCCGTTTTCGTCATTCGTTATCGAATCGACTTAAAGCCAGATCGTCACATTGGCCGTTCTTCTCTCTGAAACGGTTACATTTATCGTCTGCAAAGCTATGTCGCGTGCTGCAGTATACCGAAACACTAAAAGCACCATAGTAGAACACAGAAGAAGCTTCTAATTTGAAGTAATAGCCAGTAAGAAGTAGTACAATTCAAGTTTTAGTTTTCGATTATTCACTTTTTAGCCGGCTTTGGTGGCTAGGACCTTAAGATGTTGCATGAAAGGAGGACTAGCAGCCGCGTTGCATGAGAGAATGTGAAAAGTGTTCATATGTAGTAAAAACCTGAGAAATCCGTCCGTTTTCGTCATTTGTTATCGAATCGTCTTAAAGCCAGATCGTCACATTGGCCGTTCTTCTCTCTGAGACGGTTACATTTATCGTCGGCAAAGCTATGTCGCGTGCTGCGGTATGCGGAGACACTAAAAGCACCATAGTAGAACACAGAAGAAGCTTCTACGTTGAAGCAATAGCCAGTAAGAAGTAGTACAATTCAAGTTTTAGTTGTCGATTATTCACTTTTTAGCCGGCTTTGGTGGCTTGGGCATGACCTAGGACCTTAAGATTTTGCATGAAAGGAGGACTAGCAGCCGCGTTGCACGGAAGAATGTGAAAAGTGTTCATATGTAGTAAAAACCTGATAAATCCGTCCGTTTTCGTCATTCATTATCGAATCGACTTAAAGCCAGATCGTCACATTGGCCGTTCTTCTATCTGAAACGGTTACATTTATCGTCTGCAAAGCTATGTCGCGTGCTGCAGTATACCGAAACACTAAAAGCACCATAGTAGAACATAGAAGAAGCTTCTAATTTGAAGTAATAGCCAGTAAGAAGTAGTACAATTCAAGTTTTAGTTTTCGATTATTCACTTTTTAGCCGGCTTTGGTGGCTTGGACATGACCTAGGACCTTAAGATGTTGCATGAAAGGAGGACTAGCAGCCGCGTTGCATGGGAGAAAGTGAAAAGTGTTCATATGTAGTAAAAACCTGAGAAATCCGTCCGTTTTCGTCATTTGTTATCGAATCGACTTAAAGCCAGATCGTCACATTAGCCGCTCTTCTCTCTGAAACAGTTACATTTATCGTCTGCAAAGCTATGTCGCGTGCTGCGGTATGCCGAAACACTAAAAGCACCATAGGAGAACACAGAAGAAGCTTCTAATTTGAAGTAATAGCCAGTAAGAAGTAGTACAATTCAAGTTTTAGTTGTCGATTATTCACATTTTAGCCGGCTTTGGTGGCTTTGACATTAGGTGGAACCTTAAGATTTTGCATGAAAGGAGGACTAGCAGCCGCGTTGCACGCGAGAATGTGAAAAGTGTTCATATGTAGTAAAAACGTGAGAAATCCGTCCGTTTTCGTCATTTGTTATCGAATCGACTTAAAGCCAGATCGTCACATTGGCCGCTTTTCTCTCAGAGACGGTTACATTTATCGTCTGCAAAGCTATGTCGCGTGCTGCGGTATGCGGAAACACTAAAAGCACCATAGTAGAACACAGAAGAAGCTTCTAAGTTGAAGTAATAGCCAGTAAGAAGTAGTACAATTCAAGTTTTAGTTGTCGATTATTCACTTTTTAACCTTCTTTGGTGGCTTGGACATGACATGGGACCTTAAGATTTTCCATGAAAGGAGGACTTGCAGCCGCGTTGCACGGAAGAATGTGAAAAGTGTTCATATGTAGTAAAAACCTGAGAAATCCGTGGGTTTTCGTCATTTGTTATAGTATCGACTTAAAGCCAGATCGTCACATTGGCCGCTTTTCTCTCTGAGACGGTTACATTTATCGTCTGCAAAGCTATGTCGCGTGCTGCGGTATGACGAAACACTAAAAGCACCATAGTAGAACACAGAAGAAGCTTCTAATTTGAAGTAATAGCCAGTAAGAAGTAGTAGAATTCAAGTTTTAGTTGTCGATTATTCACTATTTAGCCGGCTTTGGTGGCTTTGACATTAGGTGGAACCTTAAGATTTTGCATGAAAGGAGGACTAGCAGCCGCGTTGCACGCGAGAATGTGAAAAGTGTTCATATGTAGTAAAAAGCTGATAAATCCGTCCGTTTTCGTCATTTGTTATCGAATCGACTTAAAGCCAGATCGTCACATTGGCCGTTCTTCTCTCTGAAACGGTTACATTTATCGTCTGCAAAGCTATGTCGCGTGCTGCAGTATACCGAAACAGTAAAAGCACCATAGCAGAACACAAAAGAAGCTTCTAATTTGAAGTAATAGCCAGTAAGAAGTAGTAAAATTCAAGTTTTAGTTGTCGATTATTCACTTTTTAGCCGGCTTTGGTGGCTTGGACATGACCTAGGACCTTAAGATTTTGCATGAAAGGAGGAGTAGCAGCCGCGTTGCCCGCGAGAATGTGAAAAGTGTTCATATGTAGTAAAAACGTGAGAAATCCGTCCGCTTTCGTCATTTGTTATCGAATCGCCTTAAAGACAGATCGTCACATTGGCCGCTTTTCTCTCTGAGACGGTTACATTTATCGTCTGCAAAGCTATGTCACGTGCTGCGGTATGCGGAGACACTAAAAGCACCATAGTAGAACACAGAAGAAGCTTCTAAGTTGAAGCAATAGCCAGTAAGAAGTAGTACAATTCAAGTTTTAGTTGTCGATTATTCACTTTTTAGCCTGCTTGGTGGCTTGGACATGACCTAGGACCTTAAGATTTTGCATGAAAGGAGGACTAGCAGCCGCGTTGCATGGGAGAAAGTGAAAAGTGTTCATATGTAGTAAAAACCTGAGAAATCCGTCCGTTTTCGTCATTTGTTATCGAATCGACTTAAAGCCAGTTCGTCACATTGGCCGCTCTTCTCTCTGAAACGGTTACATTTATCGTCTGCAAAGCTATGTCGCGTGCTGCGGTATGCGGAAACACTAAAAGCACCATAGTAGAACACAGAAGTAGATTCTATGTTGAAGTAATAGCCAGTAAGAAGTAGTACAATTGAAGTTTTAGTTGTCGATTATTCACTTTTTAGCCTGCTTTGGTGGATTGGACATGACCTAGGACCTTAAGATTTTGCATGAAAGGAGGACTTGCAGCCGCGTTGCAAGGGAGAATGTGAAAAGTGTTCATATGTAGTAAAAACCTGAGAAATCCGTCCGTTTTCGTCATTTGTTATCGAATCGACTTAAAGCCAGATCGTCACATTGGCCGCTCTTCTCTCTGAAACGGTTACATTTATCGTCTGCAAAGCTATGTCGCGTGCTGCGGTATGCGGAAACACTAAAAGCACCATAGTAGAACACAGATGAAGCTTCTATGTTGAAGTAATAGCCAGTAAGAAGTAGTACAATTGAAGTTTTAGTTGTCGATTATTCACTTTTTAGCCTGCTTTGGTGGCTTGGACATGACCTAGGACCTTAAGATGTTGCATGAAAGGAGGACTAGCAGCCGCGTTGCATGGGAGAAAGTGAAAAGTGTTCATATGTAGTAAAAACCTGAGAAATCCGTCCGTTTTCGTCATTTGTTATCGAATCGACTTAAAGCCAGTTCGTCACATTGGCCGCTCTTCTCTCTGAAACGGTTACATTTATCGTCTGCAAAGCTATGTCGCGTGCTGCGGTATGCGGAGACACTAAAAGCACCATAGTAGAACACAGAAGAAGCTTCTGAGTTGAAGCAATAGCCAGTAAGAAGTAGTGCAATTCAAGTTTTAGTTATCGATTATTCACTTTTTAGCCGGCTTTGGTGGCTTGGACATCACCTAGGACCTTAAGATTTTGCATGAAAGGAGGACTTGCACCCACGTTGCAAGGGAGAATGTGAAAAGTGTTCATATGTAGTAAAAACCTGAGAAATCCGTCCGTTTTCGTCATTTGTTATCGAATCGACTTAAAGCCAGATCGTCACATTGGCCGCTCTTCTCTCTGAAACGGTTACATTTATCGTCTGCAAAGCTATGTCGCGTGCTGCGGTATGCGGAAACACTAAAAGCACCATAGTAGAACACAGAAGAAGCTTCTATGTTGAAGTAATAGCCAGTAAGAAGTAGTACAATTCAAGTTTTAGTTGTCGATTATTCACTTTTTAGCCGGCTTTGGTGGCTTGTGCATGACCTTGGACCTTAAGATTTTGCATGAAAGGAGGACTAGCAGCCGCGTTGCACGGGAGAATGTGAAAAGTGTTCATATGTAGTAAAAACCTGATAAATCCGTCCGTTTTCGTCATTCGTTATCGAATCGACTTAAAGCCAGATCGCCCCATTGGCCGTTCTTCTCTCTGAAACGGTTACATTTATCGTCTACAAAGCTATGTCGCGTGCTGCAGTATACCGAAACACTGAAAGCACCATAGTAGAACAAAGAAGAAGCTTCTAATTTGAAGTAATAGCCAGTAAGAAGTATTACAAATCAAGTTTTAGTTTTCGATTATTCACTTTTTAGCCGGCTATGGTGGCTTGGACATGACCTAGGACCTTAAGATGTTGCATGAAAGGAGGACTAGCAGCCGCGTTGAATGGGAGAATGTGAAAAGTGTTCATATGTAGTAAAAACCTGAGAAATCCGTCCGTTTTCGTCATTTGTTATCGAATCGACTTAAAGCTAGATCGTCACATTGGCCGTTCTTCTCTCTGAGACGGTTACATTTATCGTCTGCAAAGCTATGTCGCGTGCTGCGGTATGCGGAGACACTAATAGCACCATAGTAGAGCACAGAAGAAGCTTCTAAGTTGAAGCAATAGCCAGTAAGAAGTAGTACAATTCAAGTTTTAGTTGTCGATTATTCACTTTTTAGCCGGCTTTGGTGGCTTGGACATCACCAAGGACCTTAAGATTTTGCGTGAAAGGAAGACTTGCAGCCGCGTTGCAAGGGAGAATGTGAAAAGTGTTCATATGTAGTAAAAACCTGAGAAATCCGTCCGTTTTCGTCATTTGTTATCGAATCGACTTAAAGCCAGATCGTCACATTGGCCGCTCTTCTCTCTGAAACGGTTACATTTATCGTCTGCAAAGCTATGTCGCGTGCTGCGGTATGCGGAAACACTAAAAGCACCATAGTAGAACACAGAAGAAGCTTCTATGTTGAAGTAATAGCTAGTAAGAAGTAGTACAATTGAAGTTTTAGTTGTCGATTATTCACTTTTTAGCCTGCTTTGGTGGCTTGGACATGACCTAGGACCTTAAGATTTTGCATGAAAGGAGGACTAGCAGCCGCGTTGCATGGGAGAAAGTGAAAAGTGTTCATATGTAGTAAAAACCTGAGAAATCCGTCCGTTTTCGTCATTTGTTATCGAATCGACTTAAAGCCAGTTCGTCACATTGGCCGCTCTTCTCTCTGAAACGGTTACATTTATAGTCTGCAAAGCTATGTCGCGTGCTGCAGTATACCAAAACACTAAAAGCACCATAGTAGAACACAGAAGAAGCTTCTAATTTGAAGAAATAGCCAGTAAGAAGTAGTACAATTCAAGTTTTAGTTGTCGATTAATCACTTTTTAGCCGGCTATGGTGGCTTGGACATGACCTAGGACCTTAAGATTTTGCATGAAAGGAGGAGTAGCAGCCGCGTTGCCCGCGAGAATGTGAAAAGTGTTCATATCTAGTAAAAACCTGAGAAATCCGTCCGCTTTCGTCATTTGTTATCGAATCGACTTAAAGACAGATCGTCACATTGGCCGCTTTTCTCTCTGAGACGGTTACATTTATCGTCTGCAAAGCTATGTCACGTGCTGCGGTATGCGGAGACACTAAAAGTACCATAGTAGAAAACAGAAGAAGCTTCTAAGTTGAAGCAATAGCCAGTAAGAAGTAGTACAATTCAAGTTTTAGTTATCGATTATTCACTTTTTAGCCGGCTTTGGTGGCTTGGACATCACCTAGGACCTTAAGATTTTGCATGAAAGGAGGACTTGCACCCGCGTTGCAAGGGAGAATGTGAAAAGTGTTCATATGTAGTAAAAACCTGAGAAACCCGTCCGTTTTCGTCATTTGCTATCGAATCGACTTAAAGGCAGATCGTCACATTGGCCGTTCTTCTCTCTGAGACGGTTACATTTATCGTCTGCAAAGCTATGTCGCGTGCTGCGGTATGCGGAGACACTGATAGCACCATAGTAGAGCACAGAAGAAGCTTCTAAGTTGAACCAATAGCCAGTAAGAAGTAGTACAATTCAAGTTTTAGTTGTCGATTATTCACTTTTTAGCCGGCTTTGGTGGCTTGGACATCACCTAGGACCTTAAGATTTTGCGTGAAAGGAGGACTTGCAGCCGCGTTGCAAGGGAGAATGTGAAAAGTGTTCATATGTAGTAAAAACCTGAGAAATCCGTCCGTTTTCGTCATTTGTTATCGAATCGACTTAAAGCCAGATCGTCACATTGGCTGCTCTTCTCTCTGAAACGGTTACATTTATCGTCTGCAAAGCTATGTCGCGTGCTGCGGTATGCGGAAACACTAAAAGCACCATAGTAGAACACAGAAGAAGCTTCTATGTTGAAGTAATGGCCAGTAAGAAGTAGTAAAATTGAAGTTTTAGTTGTCTATTATTCACTTTTTAGCCTGCTTTGGTGGCTTGGACATGACCTAGGACCTTAAGATTTTGCATGAAAGGAGGACTAGCAGCCGCGTTGCATGGGAGAAAGAGAAAAGTGTTCATATGTAGTAAAAACCTGAGAAATCCGTCCGTTTTCGTCATTTGTTATCGAATCGACTTAAAGCCAGTTCGTCACATTGGCTGCTCTTCTCTCTGAAACGGTTACATTTATAGTCTGCAAAGCTATGTCGCGTGCTGCGGTATGCGGAAACACTAAAAGCACCATAGTAGAACACAGAATAAGCTTCTATGTTGAAGTAATAGCCAGTAAGAAGTAGTACAATTGAAGTTTTAGTTGTCGATTATTCACTTTTTGGCCTTCTTTGGTGGCTTGGACATGACCTAGGACCTTAAGATTTTGCATGAAAGGAGGACTAGCAGCCGCGTTGCACGGGAGAATGTGAAAAGTGTTCATATGTAGTAAAAACCTGATAGATCCGTCCGTTTTCGTCATTTGTTATCGATTTGACTTAAAGCCAGATCGTCACATTGGCCGTTCTTCTCTCTGAAACGGTTACATTTATCGTCTGCAAAGCTATGTCGCGTGCTGCAGTATACCGAAACACTAAAAGCACCATAGTAGAACACAGAAGAAGCTTCTAATTTGAAGTAATAGCCGGTAAGAAGTAGTACAATTCAAGTTTTAGTTGTCGATTAATCACTTTTTAGCCGGCTTTGGTGGCTTGGACATGACCTAGGACCTTAAGATTTTGCATGAAAGGAGGAGTAGCAGCCGCGTTGCCCGCGAGAATGTGAAAAGTGTTCCTATGTAGTAAAAACCTGAGAAATCCGTCCGCTTTCGTCATTTGTTATCTAATCGATTTAAAGACAGATCGTCACATTGGCCGCTTTTCTCTCTGAGACGGTTACATTTATCGTCTGCAAAGCTATGTCACGTGCTGCGGTATGCGGAGACACTAAAAGTACCATAGTAGAACACAGAAGAAGCTTCTAAGTTGAAGTAATAGCCAGTAAGAAGTAGTACAATTCAAGTTTTAGTTATCGATTATTCACTTTTTAGCCGGCTTTGGTGGCTTGGACATCACCTAGGACCTTACGATTTTGCATGAAAGGAGGACTTGCACCCGCGTTGCAAGGGAGAATGTGAAAAGTGTTCATATGTAGTAAAAACCTGAGAAATCCGTCCGTTTTCGTCATTTGCTATCGAATCGACTTAAAGCCAGATCGTCACATTGGCCGTTCTTCTCTCTGAGACGGTTACATTTATCGTCTGCAAAGCTATGTCGCGTGCTGCGGTATGCGGAGACACTGATAGCACCATAGTAGAGCACAGAAGAAGCTTCTAAGTTGAACCAATAGCCAGTAAGAAGTAGTACAATTCAAGTTTTAGTTGTCGATTATTCACTTTTTAGCCGGCTTTGGTGGCTTGGACATCACCTAGGACCTTAAGATTTTGCGTGAAAGGAGGACTTGCAGCCGCGTTGCAAGGGAGAATGTGAAAAGTGTTCATATGTAGTAAAAACCTGAGAAATCCGTCCGTTTTCGTCATTTGTTATCGAATCGACTTAAAGCCAGATCGTCACATTGGCCGCTCTTCTCTCTGAAACGGTTACATTTATCGTCTGCAAAGCTATGTCGCGTGCTGCGGTATGCGGAAACACTAAAAGCACCATAGTAGAACACAGAAGAAGCTTCTATGTTGAAGTAATAGCCAGTAAGAAGTAGTACAATTGAAGTTTTAGTTGTCGATTATTCACTTTTTAACCTGCTTTGGTGGCTTGGACATGACCTAGGACGTTAAGATTTTGCATGAAAGGAGGACTAGCAGCCGCGTTGCATGGGAGAAAGTGAAAAGTGTTCATATGTAGTAAAAACCTGAGAAATCCGTCCGTTTTCGTCATTTGTTATCCAATCGACTTAAAGCCAGTTCGTCACATTGGCCGCTCTTCTCTCTGAAACGGTTACATTTATAGTCTGCAAAGCTATGTCGCGTGCTGCGGTATGCGGAAACACTAAAAGCACCATAGTAGAACACAGAAGAAGCTTCTATGTTGAAGTAATAGCCAGTAAGAAGTAGTACAATTGAAGTTTTAGTTGTCGATTATTCACTTTTTGGCCTGCTTTGGTGGCTTGGACATGACCTAGGACCTTAAGATTTTGCATGAAAGGAGGACTAGCAGCCGCGTTGCACGGGAGAATGTGTAAAGTGTTCATATGTAGTAAAAACCTGATAGATCCGTCCGTTTTCGTCATTTGTTATCGAATCGACTTAAAGCCAGATCGTCACATTGGCCGTTCTTCTCTCTGAAACGGTTACATTTATCGTCTGCAAAGCTATGTCGCGTGCTGCAGTATACCGAAACACTAAAAGCACCATAGTAGAACACAGAAGAAGCTTCTAATTTGAAGTAATAGCCGGTAAGAAGTAGTACAATTCAAGTTTTAGTTGTCGATTAATCACTTTTTAGCCGGCTTTGGTGGCTTGGACATGACCTAGGACCTTAAGATTTTGCATGAAAGGAGGAGTAGCAGCCGCGTTGCCCGCGAGAATGTGAAAAGTGTTCCTATGTAGTAAAAACCTGAGAAATCCGTCCGCTTTCGTCATTTGTTATCTAATCGATTTAAAGACAGATCGTCACATTGGCCGCTTTTCTCTCTGAGACGGTTACATTTATCGTCTGCAAAGCTATGTCACGTGCTGCGGTATGCGGAGACACTAAAAGTACCATAGTAGAACACAGAAGAAGCTTCTAAGTTGAAGCAATAGCCAGTAAGAAGTAGTACAATTCAAGTTTTAGTTATCGATTATTCACTTTTTAGCCGGCTTTGGTGGCTTGAACATCACCTAGGACCTTAAGATTTTGCATGAAAGGAGGACTTGCACCCGCGTTGCAAGGGAGAATGTGAAAAGTGTTCATATGTAGTAAAAACCTGAGAAATCCGTCCGTTTTCGTCATTTGCTATCGAATCGACTTAAAGCCAGATCGTCACATTGGCCGTTCTTCTCTCTGAGACGGTTACATTTATCGTCTGCAAAGCTATGTCGCGTGCTGCGGTATGCGGAGACACTAATAGCACCATAGTAGAGCACAGAAGAAGCTTCTAAGTTGAAGCAATAGCCAGTAAGAAGTAGTACAATTCAAGTTTTAGTTGTCGGTTATTCACTTTGTAGCCGGCTTTGGTGGCTTGGACATCACCTAGGACCTTAAGATTTTGCGTGAAAGGAGGACTTGCAGCCGCGTTGCAAGGGAGAATGTGAAAAGTGCTCATATGTAGTAAAAACTTGAGAAATCCGTCCGTTTTCGTCATTTGTTATCGAATCGACTTAAAGCCAGATCGTCACATTGGCCGCTCTTCTCTCTGAAACGGTTACATTTATCGTCTGCAAAGCTATGTCGCGTGCTGCGGTATGCGGAAACACTAAAAGCACCATAGTAGAACACAGAAGAAGCTTCTATGTTGAAGTAATAGCCAGTAAGAAGTAGTACAATTGAAGTTTTAGTTGTCGATTATTCACTTTTTAGCCTGCTTTGGTGGCTTGGACATGACCTAGGACCTTAAGATTTTGCATGAAAGGAGGACTAGCAGCCGCGTTGCATGGGAGAAAGTGAAAAGTGTTCATATGTAGTAAAAACCTGAGAAATCCGTCCGTTTTCGTCATTTGTTATCGAATCGACTTAAAGCCAGTTCGTCACATTGGCCGCTCTTCTCTCTGAAACGGTTACATTTATAGTCTGCAAAGCTATGTCGCGTGCTGCAGTATGCGGAAACACTAAAAGCACCATAGTAGAACACAGAAGAAGCTTCTATGTTGAAGTAATAGCCAGTAAGAAGTAGTACAATTGAAGTTTTAGTTGTCGATTATTCACTTTTTGGCCTGCTTTGGTGGCTTGGACATGACCTAGGACCTTAAGATTTTGCATGAAAGGAGGACTAGCAGCCGCGTTGCACGGGAGAATGTGAAAAGTGTTCATATGTAGTAAAAACCTGATAGATCCGTCCGTTTTCGTCATTTGTTATCGAATCGACTTAAAGCCAGATCGTCACATTGGCCGTTCTTCTCTCTGAAACGGTTACATTTATCGTCTGCAAAGCTATGTCGCGTGCTGCAGTATACCGAAACACTAAAAGCACCATAGTAGAACACAGAAGAAGCTTCTAATTTGAAGTAATAGCCAGTAAGAAGTAGTACAATTCAAGTTTTAGTTGTCGATTAATCACTTTTTAGCCGGCTTTGGTGGCTTGGACATGACCTAAGACCTTAAGATTTTGCATGAAAGGAGGAGTAGCAGCCGCGTTGCCCGCGAGAATGTGAAAAGTGTTCATATGTAGTAAAAACCTGAGAAATCCGTCCGCTTTCGTCATTTGTTATCGAATCGACTTAAAGACAGATCGTCACATTGGCCGCTATTCTCTCTGAGACGGTTACATTTATCGTCTGCAAAGCTATGTCACGTGCTGCGGTATGCGGAGACACTAAAAGTACCATAGTAGAACACAGAAGAAGCTTCTAAGTTGAAGCAATAGCCAGTAAGAAGTAGTACAATTCAAGTTTTAGTTATCGATTATTCACTTTTTAGCCGGCTTTGGTGGCTTGGACATCACCTAGGACCTTAAGATTTTGCATGAAAGGAGGACTTGCACCCGCGTTGCAAGGGAGAATGTGAAAAGTGTTCATATGTAGTAAAAACCTGAGAAATCCGTCCGTTTTCGTCATTTGCTATCGAATCGACTTAAAGCCAGATCGTCACATTGGCCGTTCTTCTCTCTGAGACGGTTACATTTATCGTCTGCAAAGCTATGTCGCGTGCTGCGGTATGCGGAAACACTAAATAAACCATAGTAGAACACAGAATAAGCTTCTATGTTGAAGTAATAGCCAGTAAGAAGTAGTACAATTCAAGTTTTAGTTGTCGATTATTCACTTTTTAGCCGGCTTTTGTGGATTGGACATGACCTAGGACTTTAAGATGTTGCATGAAAGGAGGACTAGCAGCCGCGTTGCATGGGAGAATGTGAAAAGTGTTCATATGTAGTAAAAACCTGAGAAATCAGTCCGTTTTCGTCATTTGTTATCGAATCGACTTAAAGCCAGATCGTCACATTGGCCGCTTTTCTCTCTGAGACGGTTACATTTATCGTCTGCAAAGCTATGTCGCGTGCTGCGGTATGCGGAGACACTAAAAGCACCATAGTAGAGCACAGAAGAAGCTTCTAAGTTGAAGTAATAGCCAGTAAGAAGTAGTACAATTCAAGTTTTAGTTATCGATTATTCATTTTTTAGCTGTCTTTGGTGGCTTGGACATGACCTAGGACCATAAGATTTTGCATTAAAGGAGGAGTAGCAGCCGCGTTGCCCGCGAGAATGTGAAAAGTGTTCATATGTAGTAAAAACCTGAGAAATCCGTCCGCTTTCGTCACTTGTTATCGAAGCGACTTAAAGTCAGATCGTCACATTGGCCGCTTTTCTCTCTGAGACGGTTACATTTATCGTATGCAAAGCTATGTCGCGTGCTGCGGTATGCGGAGACACTAAAAGCACCATAGTAGAACACAGAAGAAGCTTCTAAGTTGAAGCAATAGAAAGTAAGAAGTAGTACAATTCAAGTTTTAGTTGTCGATTATTCACTTTTTAGCCGGCTTTGGTGGCTTGGGCATGACCTAGGACCTTAAGATTTTGCATGAAAGGAGGACTAGCAGCCGCGTTGCACGGGAGAATGTGAAAAGTGTTCATATGCAGTAAAAACCTGAGAAATCCGTACGTTTTCGTCATTTGTTATCGAATCGACTTAAAGCCAGATCGTCACATTGGCCGCTCTTCTCTCTGAAACGGTTACATTTATCGTCTGCAAAGCTATGTCGCGTGCTGCAGTATACCGAAACACTAAAAGCACCATAGTAGAACACAGAAGAAGCTTCTAATTTGAAGTAATAGCCAGTAAGAAGTAGTACAATTCAAGTTTTAGTTGTCGATTATTCACTTTTTAGCCGGCTTTGGTGGCTTGGACATGACCTAGGACCTTAAGATTTTGCATGAAAGGAGGAGTAGCAGCCGCGTTGCCCGCGAGAATGTCAAAAGTGTTCATATGTAGTAAAAACCTGAGAAATCCGTCCGTTTTCGTCATTTGTTATCGAATCGACTTAAAGCCAGATCGTCACATTGGCCGCATTTCTATCTGAAACGGTTACATTTATCGTCTGCAAATATTATGTCGCGTGCTGCGGTATGCGGAAACACTAAAAGCACCATAGTAGAACACAGAAGAAGCTTCTATGTTGAAGTAATAGCCAGTAAGAAGCAGTACAATTGAAGTTTCAGTTGTCGATTATTCACTTTTTAGCCTGCTTTGGTGGCTTGGACATGACCTAGGACCTTAAGATTTTGCATGAAAGGAGGACTAGCAGCCGCGTTGCATGGGAGAAAGTGAATAGTGTTCATATGTAGTAAAAACCTGAGAAATCCGTCCGTTTTCGTCATTTGTTATCGAATCGACTTAAAGCCAGTTCGTCACAATGGCCGCTCTTCTCTCTGAAACGGTTACATATATCGTTTGCAAAGCTATGTCGCGTGCTGCGGTATGCGGAAACACTAAAAGCACCATAGTAGAACACAGAAGAAGCTTCCATGTTGAAGTAATAGCCAGTAAGAAGTAGTATAATTGAAGTTTTAGTTGTCGATTATTCACTTTTTAGCCTGCTTTTGTGGCTTGGACATGACCTAGGACCTTAAGATTTTGCATGAAAGGAGAACTAGCAGCCGCGTTGCACGGGAGAATGTGAAAAGTGTTCATATGTAGTAAAAACCTGAGAAATCCGTCCGTTTTCGTCATTTGTTATCGAATCGACTTAAAGCCAGATCGTCACATTGGCCGTTCTTCTCTCTGAAACGGTTACATTTATCGTCTGCAAAGCTATGTCACGTGCTGCGGTATGCGGAGACACTAAAAGCACCATAGTAGAACACAGAAGAAGCTTCTATGTTGAAGCAATAGCCAGTAAGAAGTAGTACAATTCAAGTATTAGTTATCGATTATTCACTTTTTAGCCGGCTTTGGTGGCTTGGACATCACCTAGGACCTTAAGATTTTGCATGAAAGGAGGACTTGCACCCGCGTTGCACGCGAGAATGTGAAAAGTGTTCATATGTAGTAAAAACCTGAGAAATCCGTCCGTTTTTGTCATTTGTTATCGAATCGACTTAAAGCCAGATCGTCACATTGGCCGCTCTTCTCTCTGAAACGGTTACATTTATCGTCTGCAAAGCTATGTCGCGTGCTGCGGTATGCGGAAACACTAAAAGCACCATAGTAGAACACAGAAGAAGCTTCTATGTTGAAGTAATAGCCAGTAACAAGTAGTACAATTCAAGTTTTAGTTGTCGATTATTCACTTTTTAGCCGGCTTTGGTGGATTGGACATGACCTAGGACTTTAAGATGTTGCATGAAAGGAGGACTAGCAGCCGCGGGAATGGGAGAATGTGAAAAGTGTTCATATGTAGTAAAAACCTGAGAAATCAGTCCGTTTTCGTCATTTGTTATCGAATCGACTTAAAGCCAGATCGTCACATTGGCCGCTTTTCTCTCTGAGACGGTTACATTTATCGTCTGCAAAGCTATGTCGCGTTCTGCGGTATGCGGAGACACTAAAAGCACCATAGTAGAGCACAGAAGAAGCTTCTAAGTTGAAGCAATAGCCAGTAAGAAGTAGTACAATTCAAGTTTTAGTTGTCGATTATTCACTTTATAGCCGGCTTTGGTGGCTTGGGCATGACCTAGGATCTTAAGATTTTGCATGAAAGGAGGACTAGCAGCCGCGTTGCACGGGAGAATGTAAAAAGTGTTCATATGCAGTAAAAACCTGAGAAATCCGTCCGTTTTCGTCATTTGTTATCAAATCGACTTAAAGCCAGATCGTCACATTGGCCGCTCTTCTCTCTGAAACGGTTACATTTATCGTCTGCAAAGCTATGTCGCGTGCTGCGGTATGCGGAAACACTAAAATCACCATAGTAGAACACAGAAGAAGCCTCTATGTTGAAGTAATAGACAGTAAGAAGTAGTACAATTCAAGTTTTAGTTGTCGATTATTCACTTTTTAGCCGGCTTTCGTGGCTTGGACATCACCTAGGACCTTAAGATTTTGCGTGAAAGGAGGACTTGCAGCCGCGTTGCAAGGCAGAATATGAAAAGTGTCCATATGTAGTAAAAACCTGAGAAATCCGTCCGTTTTCGTCATTTGTTATCGAATCGACTTAAAGCCAGATCGTCACATTGGCCGCTTTTCTCTCTGAAACGGTTACATTTATCGTCTGCAAAGCTATGTCGCGTGCTGCGGTATGCGGAAACACTAAAAGTACCATAGTAGAACACAGAAGATGCTACTATGTTGAAGTAATAGCCAGTAAGAAGTAGTACAATTGAAGTTTTAGTTGTCGATTATTCACTTTTTAGCCTGCTTTGGTGGCTTGGACATGACCTAGGACCTTAAGATTTTGCATGAAAGGAGGACTAGCAGCCGCGTTGCACGGGAGAATGTGAAAAGTGTTCATATGTAATAAAAACCTGATAAATCCGTCCGTTTTCGTCATTTGTTATCGAATCGACTTAAAGCCAGATCGTCACATTGGCCGTTCTTCTCTCTGAAACGGTTACATTTATCGTCTGCAAAGCTATGTCGTGTGCTGCAGTATACCGAAACACTAAAAGCACCATAGTAGAACACAGAAGAAGCTTCTATGTTGAAGTAATAGCCAGTAAGAAGTAGTACAATTCAAGTTTTAGTTGTCGATTATTCACTTTTTAGCCGGCTTTGGTGAATTGGACGTGACCTAGGACTTTAAGATGTTGCATGAAAGGAGGACTAGCAGCCGCGTTGCATGGGAGAATGTGAAAAGTGTTCATATGTAGTAAAAACCTGAGAAATCAGTCCGTTTTCGTCATTTGTTATCGAATCGACTTAAAGCCAGATCGTCACATTGGCCGCTTTTCTCTCTGAGACGGTTACATTTATCGTATGCAAAGCTATGTCGCGTGCTGCGGTATGCGGAGACACTAAAAGCACCATAGTAGAACACAGAAGAAGCTTCTACGTTGAAGCAATAGCCAGTAAGAAGTAGTACAATTCAAGTTTTAGTTGTCGATTATTCACTTTTTAGCCGGCTTTGGTGGCTTGGACATGACCTAGGACCTTAAGATTTTGCGTGAAAGGAGGACTTGCAGCCGCGTTGCAAGGGAGAATGTGAAAAGTGTTCATATGTAGTAAAAACCTGAGAAATCCGTCCGCTTTCGTCATTTGTTATCGAATCGACATAAAGACGGATCGTCACATTGGCCGCTTTTCTTTCTGAGACGGTTACAATTATCGTCTGCAAAGCTATGTCGCGTGCTGAGGTATGCGGAGACACTAAAAGCACCATAGTAAAACACAGAAGAAGCTTCTAAGTTGAAGTAATAGCCAGTAAGAAGTAGTACAATTCAAGTTTTAGTTGTCGATTATTCACTTTTTAGCCGGCTTTGATGGCTTGGACATGAGGTGGAACCTTAAGATTTTGCATGAAAGGAAGACTAGCAGCCGCGTTGCACGAGAGAGTGTGAAAAGTGTTCATATGTAGTAAAAACCTGAGAAATCCGTCCGTTTTCGTCATTTGTTATCGAATCGACTTAAAGCCAGATGTCACATTGGCCGCTCTTCTCTCTGAAACGGTTACACTTATCGTCTGCAAAGCTATGTCGCGTGCTGCGGTATGCCGAAATACTAAAAGCACCATAGTAGAACACAGAAGAAGCTTCTAAGTTGAAGTAATAGCCAGTAAGAAGTAGTACAATTCAACTTTTAGTTGTCGATTATTCACGTTTTTGCCGGCTTTGGTGGCTTGGACATGACGTAGGACCATAAGATTTTGCTTGAAAGGAGGACTAGCAGCCGCGTAGCACGGGAGAATGTGAAAAGTGTTCATATGTAGTAAGAACCTGAGAAATCCGTCCGTTTTCGTCATTTGTTATCGAATCGACTTAAAGCGAGATCGTCACATTGGCCGCTTTTCTCTCTGAGACGGTTACATTTATCGTCTGCAAAGCTATGTCGCGTGCTGCGGTATGCGGAAACACTAAAAGCACCACAGTAGAACACAGAAGATGCTTCTAAGTTGAAGTAATAGCCAGTAAGAAGTAGTACAATTCAAGTTTATATTATCCATTATTCACTTTTTAGCCGGCTTTGGTGGCTTGGATAAGACCTAGGACCTTAAGATTTTGCATGAAAGGAGGACTAGCAGCCGCGTTGCACGGGAGAATGTGAAAAGTGTTCATATGGAGTAAAAATCTGAGAAATCCGTCCGTTATCGTCATTTGTTATCGAATCGACTTAAAGCGAGATCGTCACATTGGCCGCTTTTCTCTCTGAGACGGTTACATTTATCGTCTGCAAAGCTATGTCGCGTGCTGCGGTATGCGGGAACACTAAAAGCACCATAGTAGAACACAGAAGAAATTTCTAAGTTGAAGTAATAGCCAGTAAGAAGTAGTACAATTCAAGTTTTAATTATCGATTATTCACTTTTTAGCCGGCTTTGGTGGCTTGGATAAGACCTAGGACCTTAAGATTTTGCATGAAAGGAAGACTAGCAGCCGCGTTGCACGGGAGAATGTGAAAAGTGTTCATATGAAGTAAAAACCTGATAAATCCGTCCGTTATCGTCATTTGTTATCGAATCGACTTAAAGCCAGATCGTCACATTGGCCGCTTTTCTCTCTGAGACGGTTACATTTATCGTATGCAAAGCTATGTCGCGTGCTGCGGTATGCGGAGACACTAAAAGCACCATAGTAGAACACAGAAGAAGCTTCTACGTTGAAGCAATAGCCAGTAAGAAGTAGTACAATTCAAGTTTTAGTTGTCGATTATTCACTTTTTAGCCGGCTTTGGTGGCTTGGACATCACCTAGGACCTTAAGATTTTGCGTGAAAGGAGGACTTGCAGCCGCGTTGCAAGGGAGAATGTGAAAAGTGTTCATATGTAGTAAAACCCTGAGAAATCCGTCCGTTTTCGTCATTTGTTATCGAATCGACTTAAAGCCAGATCGTCACATTGGCCGCTCTTCTCTCTGAAACGGTTACATTTATCGTCTGCAAAGCTATGTCGCGTGCTGCGGTATGCGGAAACACTAAAACCACCATAGTAGAACACAGAAGAAGCTTCTATGTTGAAGTAATAGCCAGTAAAAAGGAAGTACAATTGAAGTTTTAGTTGTCGATTATTCACTTTTTAGACTGCTTTGGTGGCTTGGACATGACCTAGGACCTTAAGATGTTGCATGAAAGGAGGAGTAGCAGCCGCGTTGCATGGGAGAATGTGAAAAGTGTTCATATGTAGTAAAAACCTGAGAAATCCGTCCGTTTTCGTCAATTGTTATCGAATCGACTTAAAGCCAGATCGTCACATTGGCCGCTCTTCTCTGTGAAACGGTTACATTTATCGTCTGCATAGCTATGTCGCGTGCTGCGGTATGCGGAAACACTAAAAGCACCATAGTAGAACACAGAAGAAGCTTCTATGTTGAAGTAATAGCCAGTAAGAAGTAGTACAATTGAAGTTTTAGTTGTCGATTATTCACTTTTAGCCTGCTTTGGTGGCTTGGACATGACCTAGGACCTTAAGATTTTGCATGAAAGGAGGACTAGCAGCCGCGTTGCATGGGAGAATGTGAAAAGGGTTCATATGTAGTAAAAACCTGAGAAATCCCTCCGTTTTCGTCATTTGTTATCGAATCGACTTAAAGCCCGATCGTCACATTGGCCGCTTTTCTCTCTGAGACGGTTACATTTATCGTCTGCAAAGCTATGTCGCGTGCTGCGGTAAGCGGAGACACTAAAAGCACCATAGTAAAACACAGAAGAAGCTTCTAAGTTGAAGTAATAGCCAGTAAGAAGTAGTACTATTCAAGTTTTAGTTGTCGATTATACACTATTTAGCCGGCTTTGGTGGCTTTGACATTTGGTGGAACCTTAATATTTTGCATGAAAGGAGGAGTAGCAGCCGCGTTGCACGCGAGAATGTGAAAAGTGTTCATATGTAGTAAAAACCTGAGAAATCCGTCCGCTTTCGTCATTTGTTATCGAATCGACATAAAGACAGATCGTCACATTGGCCGCTTTTCTTTCTGAGACGGTTACAATTATTGTCTGCAAAGCTATGTCGCGTGCTGAGGTATGCGGAGACACTAAAAGCACCATAGTAAAACACAGAAGAAGCTTCTAAGTTGAAGTAATAGCCAGTAAGAAGTAGTACAATTCAAGTTTTAGTTGTCGATTATTCACTTTTTAGCCGGCTTTGATGGCTTGGACATGAGGTGGAACCTTAAGATTTTGCATGAAAGGAAGACTAGCAGCCGCGTTGCACGAGAGAGTGTGAAAAGTGTTCATATGTAGTAAAAACCTGAGAAATCCGTCCGTTTTCGTCATTTGTTATCGAATCGACTTAAAGCCAGATGTCACATTGGCCGCTCTTCTCTCTGAAACGGTTACACTTATCGTCTGCAAAGCTATGTCGCGTGCTGCGGTATGCCGAAACACTAAAAGCACCATAGTAGAACACAGAAGAAGCTTCTAAGTTGAAGTAATAGCCAGTAAGAAGTAGTACAATTCAACTTTTAGTTGTCGATTTTTCACGTTTTTGCCGGCTTTGGTGGCTTGGACATGACGTAGGACCATAAGATTTTGCTTGAAAGGAGGACTAGCAGCCGCGTAGCACGGGAGAATGTGAAAAGTGTTCATATGTAGTAAAAACCTGAGAAATCCGTCCGCTTTCGTCATTTGTTATCGAATCGACATAAAGACAGATCGTCACATTGGCCGCTTTTCTTTCTGAGACGGTTACAATTATCGTCTGCAAAGCTATGTCGCGTGCTGAGGTATGAGGAGACACTAAACGCACCATAGTAAAACACAGAAGAAGCTTCTAAGTTGAAGTAATAGCCAGTAAGAAGTAGTACAATTCAAGCTTTAGTTGTCGATTATTCACTTTTTAGCCGGCTTTGATGGCTTGGACATGAGGTGGAACCTTAAGATTTGGCATGAAAGGAAGACTAGCAGCCGCGTTGCACGAGAGAGGGTGAAAAGTGTTCATATGTAGTAAAAACCTGAGAAATCCGTCCGTTTTCGTCATTTGTTATCGAATCGACTTAAAGCCAGATCGTCACATTGGCCGCTCTTCTCTCTGAAACGGTTACACTTATCGTCTGCAAAGCTATGTCGCGTGCTGCGGTATGCCGAAACACTAAAAGCACCATAGTAGAACACAGAAGAAGCTTCTAAGTTGAAGTAAAAGCCAGTAAGAAGTAGAACAATTCAAGTTTTAGTTGTCGATTATTCACGTTTTTGCCGGCTTTGGTGGCTTGGACATGACGTAGGACCATAAGATTTTGCTTGAAAGGAGGACTAGCAAACGCGTTGCACGGGAGAATGTGAAAAGTGTTCATATGTAGTAAGAACCTGAGAAATCCGTCCGTTTTCGTCATTTGTTATCGAATCGACTTAAAGCCAGATCGTCACATTGGCCGCTCTTCTCTCTGAAACGGTTACACTTATCGTCTGCAAAGCTATGTCGCGTGCTGCGGTATGCGGAAACACTAAAAGCACCATAGTAGAACACAAAAGAAGCTTCTATGTTGAAGTAATAGCCAGTAAGAAGTAGTACAATTCAAGTTTTAGTTGTCGATTATACACTATTTAGCCGGTTTTGGTGGCTTTGACATTAGGTGGAACCTTAATATTTTGCATGAAAGGAGGAGTAGCAGCCGCGTTGCACGCGAGAATGTGAAAAGTGTTCATATGTAGTAAAAACCTGAGAAATCCGTCCGCTTTCGTCATTTGTTATCGAATCGACTTAAAGACAGATCGTCACATTGGCCGCTTTTCTTTCTGAGACGGTTACAATTATCGTCTGCAAAGCTATGTCGCGTGCTGAGTATGCGGAGGCACTAAAAGCACCATAGTAAAACACAGAAGAAGCTTCCAAGTTGAAGTAATAGCCAGTAAGAAGTAGTACAATTCAAGTTTTAGTTGTCGATTATTCACTTTTTAGCCGGCTTTGATGGCTTGGACATGTGGTGGAACCTTAAGATTTTGCATGAAAGGAAGACTAGCAGCCGCGTTGCACGAGAGAGTGTGAAAAGTGTTCATATGTAGTAAAAACCTGAGAAATCCGTCCGTTTTCGTCATTTGTTATCGAATCGACTTAAAGCCAGATCGTCACATTGGCCGCTCTTCTCTCTGAAACGGTTACACTTATCGTCTGCAAAGCTATGTCGCGTGCTGCGGTATGCCGAAACACTAAAAGCACCATGGTAGAACACAGAAGAAGCATCTAAGTTGAAGTAATAGCCAGTAAGAAGTAGTAAAATTCAAGTTTTAGTTGTCGATTATTCACGTTTTTGCCGGCTTTGGGGGCTTGGACATGACGTAGGACCATAAGATATTGCTTGAAAGGAGGACTAGCAGCCGCGTTGCACGGGAGAATGTGAAAAGTTTCATATGTAGTAAGAACCTGAGAAATCCGTCCCTTTTCGTCATTTGTTATCGAATCGACTTAAAGCCAGATCGTCACATTGGCCGCTCTTCTCTCTGAAACGGTTACATATATCGTCTGCAAAGCTATGTCGCTTGCTGCGGTATGCGGAAACACTAAAAGCACCATAGTAGAACACAAAAGAAGCTTCTATGTTGAAGTAATAGCCAGTAAGAAGTAGTACAATTCAAGTTATAGTTGTCGATTATTTACTTTTTAGCCGGCTTTGGTGGCTTGGGCATGACCTAGGACCTTAAGATTTTGCATGAAAGGAGGAGTAGCAGCCGCGTTGCCCGCGAGAATGTGAAAAGTGTTCATATGTAGTAAAAACCTCAGAAATCCGTCCGCTTTCGTCATTTGTTATCGAATCGACTTAAAGCCAGATCGTCACATTGGCCGCTTTTCTCTCTGAGACGGTTACATTTATCGTCTGCAAAGCTATGTCGCGTGCTGCGGTATGCGGAGGCAATAAAAGCACCATATTAAAACACAGAAGAAGGTTCTAAATTGAAGTAATGCCAGTAAGAAGTAGTACTATTTAAGTTTTAGTTGTCGATTAATCACTTTTTAGCCGGCTTTGGTGGCTTGGACATGACCTAGGACCTTAAGATTTTGCATGAAAGGGAGACTAGCAGCCGCGTTGCATGGGAGAATGTGAAATGTTTTCATATGTAGTAGAAACCTGAGAAATCCGTCCGTTTTCGTCTTTGTTATCGAATCGACTTAAAGCCAGGTGGTCACATTGGCCGCTTTTCTCTCTGAGACGGTTACATTTATCATCTGCAAAGCTATTTCGCGTGCTGCCGTATGCGAAAACACTAAAAGCACCACAGTAGAACACAGAAGAAGCTTCTATGTTGAAGTAATAGCCAGTAAGAAGTAGTACAATTCAAGTTTTAGTTGTCGATTATTCACATTTTAGCCGGCTTTGGTGGCTTGGACATGACCTAGTACCTTAAGATTTTGCATGAAAGGAGGACTAGCAGCCGCGATCCACGGGAGAATGTGAAAAGTGTTCATATGTAGTAAAAACCTGAGAAATCCGTCCGTTTTCGTCATTTGTTATCGAGTCGACTTAAAGCCAGATCGTCACATTGGCCGCTTTTCTCTCTGAAACAGTTACATTTATCGTCTGCAAAGCTATGTCACGTGCTGCGATATGCGGAGACACTAAAAGCACCATAGTAGAACACAGAAGAAGCTTCTAAGTTGAAGTAATAGCCAGTAAGAAGTAGTACAATTCATGTTTTAGTTATTGATTATTCACTTTTTAGCCGGCTTTGGTGGCTTGGACATGAGGTGGAACCTTAAGATTTTGCATGAAAGTAGGACTAGCAGCCGCGTTGCACGGGAGAATGTGAAAAGTGTTCATATGTAGTAAGAACCTGAGAAATCCGTCCGTTTTCGTCATTTGTTATCGAATCGACTTAAAGCCAGATCGTTATATTGGCCGCTTTTCTCTCTGAGACGGTTACATTTATCGTCTGCAAAGCTATGTCGCGTGCTGCGGTATGCGGAACACTAAAAGCACCATAGTAGAACACAGAAGAAGCTTCTAAGTTGAAGTAATAGCCAGCAAGAAGTAGTACAATTCAAGTTTTAGTTGTCGATTATTCACGTTTTTGCCGGCTTTGGTGGCTTGGACATGACCTAGGACCTTAAGATTTTGCTTGAAAGGAGGACTAGCAGCCGCGTTGCACGGGAGAATGTGAAAAGTGTTCATATGTAGTAAGAACCTGATAAAACCGTCCGTTTTCGTCATTTGTTATCGAATCGACTTAAAGCCAGATCGTCACATTGGCCGCTCTTCTCTCTGAAACGGTTACATATATCGTCTGCAAAGCTATGTCGCGTGCTGCGGTATGCGGAAACACTAAAAGCACCATAGTAGAACACAAAAGAAGCTTCTAATTTGAAGTAATAGCCAGTAAGAAGTAGTACAATTCAAGTTTTAGTTGTCGATTATTTACTTTTTAGCCGGCTTTGGTGGCTTGGGCATGACCTAGGACCTTAAGATTTTGCATGAAAGGAGGAGTAGCAGCCGCGTTGCCCGCGAGAATGTGAAGAGTGTTCATATGTAGTAAAAACCTCAGAAATCCGTCCGCTTTCGTCATTTGTTATCGAATCGACTTAAAGCCAGATCGTCACATTGGCCGTTCTTCTCTCTGAGACGGTTACATTTATCGTCTGCAAAGCTATGTCGCGTGCTACGGTATGCGGAAACACTTAAAGCACCATAGTAGAACACAGAAGAAGCATCTAAGTTGAAGTAATAGCCAGTAAGAAGTAGTACAATTCAAGTTTTAGTTGTCGATTATTCACATTTTAGCCGGCTTTGGTGGCTTGGACATGACCTAGTACTTTAAGATTTTGCATGAAAGGAGGAGTAGCAGCCGCGTTGCCCGCAAGAATGTGAAGAGTGTTCATATGTAGTAAAAACCTCAGAAATCCGTCCGCTTTCGTCATTTGTTATCGAATCGACTTAAAGCCAGATCGTCACATTGGCCGTTCTTCTCTCTGAGACGGTTACATTTATCGTCTGCAAAGCTATGTCGCGTGCTACGGTATGCGGAAACACTTAAAGCACCATAGTAGAACACAGAAGAAGCATCTAAGTTGAAGTAATAGCCAGTAAGAAGTAGTACAATTCAAGTTTTAGTTGTCGATTATTCACATTTTAGCCGGCTTTGGTGGCTTGGACATGACCTAGTACTTTAAGATTTTGCATGAAAGGAGGAATAGCAGCCGCGTTTCACGTGAGAATGTGAAAAGTGTTCATCTGTAGTAAAAACCTGAGAAATCCGTCAGTTTTCGTCATTTGTTATCTAGTCGACTTAAAGCCAGATCGTCACATTGGCCGCTTTTCTCTCTGAGACGGTTACATTTATTGTCTGCAAAGCTATGTCGCGTGCTGCGGTATGCGGAGACACTAAAAGCACCATAGTAGAACACAGAAGAAGCTTCTAAGTTGAAGTAATAGGCAGTAAGAAGTAGTACAATTCAAGTTTTACTTATCGATTATAAACTTTTTAGCCGGCTTTGATTGATTGGACATGACCTAGGACCTTAAGATTTTGCATGAAAGGAGGACTAGCAGCCGCGTTGCATGGGAGAATGTGAAAAGTGTTCATATAAAGTAAAAACCGTTTTCGTCATTTGTTATCGAATCGACTTAAAGCCAGATCGTCACATTGGCCGCTCTTCTCTCTGAAACGGTTACACTTATCGTCTGAAAGCTATGTCGCGTGCTGCGGTATGCCGAAACACTAAAAGCACCATAGTAGAACACAGAAGAAGCTTCTAAGTTGAAGTAATAGCCAGTAAGAAGTAGTACAATTCAAGTTTTAGTTGTCGATTATTCACTTTTTAGCCGGCTTTGGTGGCTTGGACATGACCTAGGATCTTAAGATTTTACATGAAAGGAGGACTTGCAGCCGCGTTGCACGGGAGAATGTGAAAAGTGTTCATATGTAGAAAAACCTGAGAAATCCGTCCGTTTTCGTCATTTGTTATCGAATCGACTTAAAGCCAAATCGTCACATTGGCCGTTCTTCTCTCTGAAAGAGTTACATTTATCGTTTGCAAAGTTATGTCGCGTGCCGCAGTATGCGGAAACACTAAAAGCACCATAGTAGAACACAGAAGAAGCTTGTAAGTTGAAGTAATAGAGAGTAAGAAGTAGTACAATTCAAGTTTTATTTGTCGATTATTCACTTTTTAGCCGGCTTTGGTGGCTTCGACATTAGGTGGAACCTTAATATTTTGCATGAAAGGAGGAGTAGCAGCCGCGTTGCACGCGAGAATGTGAAAAGTGTTCATATGTAGTAAAAACCTGAGAAATCCGTCCGTTTTCGTCATTTGTTATCGAATCGACTTAAAGCCAGATCGTCACGTTGGCCGCTCTTCTGTCTGAAACGGTTACATTTATCGTCTGCAAAGCTATGTCGCGTGCTGCGGTATGCGGAGACACTAAAAGCACCATAGTAGAACACAGAAGAATCTTCTAAGTTGAAGTAATAGCCAGTAAGATGTAGTACAATTCAAGTTTTAGTTGTCGATTATTCACTTTTTAGCCTGCTTTGGTGGCTTCGACGTGACCTAGGACCTTAAGATTTTGCATGAAAGGAGACCTAGCAGCCGCGTTTCATGGGAGAATGTGAAAAGTGTTCATATGTAGTAAAAACCTGAGAAATCCGTCCGTTTTCGTCATTTGTTATCGAATCGACTTAAAGCCACATCGTCACATTGGCCGCTCTTCTGTATGAAACGGTTACATTTATCGTCTGCAAAGCTATGTCGCGTGCTGCGGTATGCGGAGACACTAAAAGCACCATATTAGAACACAGAAGAAGCTTGTAAGTTGAAGTAATAGAGAGTAAGAAGTAAAACAATTCAAGTTTTAGTTGTCGATTATTCACTTTTTAGCCGGCTTTGGTGGCTTCGACATTAGGTGGAACCTTAATATTTTGCATGAAAGGAGGAGTAGCAGCCGCGTTGCACGCGAGAATGTGAAAAGTGTTCATATGTAGTAAAAACCTGAGAAATCCGTCCCTTTTCGTCATTTGTTATCGAATCGACTTAAAGCCAGATCGTCACATTGGCCGCTCCTCTATCTGAAACGGTTACATTTATCGTCTGCAAAGCTATGTCGCGTGCTGCGGTATGTGGAGACACTAAAAGCACCATAGTAGAACACAGAAGAAGCTTCTAAGTTGAAGTAATAGCCAGTAAGAAGTAGTACAATTCAAGTTTTAGTTATCGATTATTCACTTTTTAGCCGGCTTTGGTGGCTTGGACATGACCTAGAACCTTACGATTTTGCATGAAGGAGGACTAGCAGCCGCGTTGCATGGGAGAATGTGAAAAGTGTTCATATGTAGTAAAAACCTGAGAAATCCGTCCGTTTTCGTCATTTGTTATCGAATCGACTTAAAGCCAGATCGTCACATTGGCCGCTTTTCTCTCTGAGACGGTTACATTTATCGTCTGCAAAGCTATGTCGCGTGATGCGGTGTGCGGAGACACTAAAAGCACCATAGTAGAACACAGAAGAAGCTTCTAAGTTGAAGTAATAGCCATTAAGAAGTAGTACAATTTAAGTTTTAGTTGTCGAATATTCACTTTTTTGCCGGCTTTGGTGGCTTGGACATGACCTAGGACCTTACGATTTTGCATGAAAGGAGGAATAGCAGCCGCGTTGCGAGGGAGAATGTGAAAAGTGTTCATATGTAGTAAAAACCTGAGAAATCCGTCCGTTTTCGTCATTTGTTATCGAATCGACTTAAAGCCAGATCGTCACATTGGCCGTTCTTCTCTCTGAAACGGTTACATTTGTCGTCTGCAGAGCTATGTCGCGTGCTGCGGTATGCCGAAACACTAAAAGCACCATAGTAGAACACAGAAGAAGCTTCTAATTTGAAGTAATAGCCAGTAAGAAGTAGTACAATTCAAGTTTTAGTTGCCGAATATTCACTTTTTAGCCGGCTTTGGTGGCTTGGACATGACCTAGGACCTTAAGATTTTGCATGAAAGGAGTACTTGCAGCCGCGTTGCACGGGAGAATGTGAAATGTGTTCATATGTGGAAAAAAAATGAGAAATCCGTCCGTTTTCGTCATTTGTTATCGAATCGACTTAAAGCCAGATCGTCACATTGGCTGCTTTTCTCTCTGAAACAGTTACATTTATCGTCTGCAAAGCTATGTCACGTGCTGCGATATGTGGAGACACTAAAAGCACCGTAGTAGAACACAGAAGAAGCTTCTAAGTTGAAGTAATAGCCAGTAAGAAGTAGTACAATTCATATTTTAGTTATTGATTATTCACTTTTTAGCCGGCTTTGGTGGCTTGGACATGAGGTGGAACCTTAAGATTTTGCATGAAAGTAGGACTAGCAGCCGCGTTGCACGGGAGAATGTGAAAAGTGTTCATATGTAGTAAAAACCTGAGAAATCCGTCCGTTTTCGTCATTTGTTATCGAATCGACTTAAAGCCAGATCGTCACATTGGCCGCTTTTCTCTCTGAGACGGTTACATGTATCGTCTTCAAGGCTATGTCGCGTGCTGCGGTATGCGGAAACACTAAAAGCACCATAGTAGAACACAGAAGAAGCTTCTAAGTTGAAGTAATAGCCAGTAAGAAGTAGTACCATTCAAGTTTTAGTTGTCGATTATTCACTTTATAGCCGGCTTTGGTGGCTTGGACATGACCTAGAACCTTATGATTTTGCATAAAATGAGGATTAGCAGCCGCGTTGCATGGGAGAATGTGAAAAGTGTTCATATGTAGTAAAAACCTGAGAAATCCGTCCGTTTTCGTCATTTGTTATCGAATCGACCTAAAGCCAGATAGTCATATTGGCCGCTTTTCTCTCTGAGACGGTTACATTTATCGTCTGCAAAGCTATGTCGCGTTCTGCGGTATGCGGAGACACTAAAAGCACCATATTAGAACACAGAAGAAGCTTCTAAGTTGAAGTAATAGCCAGTAAGAAGTAGTACAATTCAAGTTTTAGTTGTCGATTGTCACTTTGTAGCCGGCTTTGGTGGCAGTGACATGACCTAGGACCATAAGATTTTGCATGAAAGGAGGACTAGCAGCCGCGTTGCACGGGAGAATGTGAAAAGTGTTCATATGTAGTAAAAACCTGAGAAATCCGTCCCTTTTCGTCATTTGTTATCGAATCGACTTAAAGCCAGATCGTCACATTGGCCGCTTTTCTCACTGAGACGGTTACATTTATCGTCTGCAAAGCTATGTCGGATGCTGCGGTATGCGGAAACACTAAAAGCACCATAGTAGAACACAGAAGAAGCTTCTAAGTTGAAGCAATAGCCAGTAAGAAGTAGTACAATTCAAATTTTAGTTATCGATTATTCACCTTTTAGCCGGCTTTGGTGGCTTGGATATGACCTAGGACCTTAAGATTTTGCATGAAAGGAGACCTAGCAGCTGCGTTGCATGGGAAAATGTGAAAAGTGTTCATATGTAGTAATAACCTGAGAAATCTGTCCATTTTCGTCTTTGTTATCGAATCGACTTAAAGCCAGATCGTCACATTGGCCGCTTTTCTCTCTGAGACGGTTACATTTATCGTCTGCAAAGCTATGTCGCGTGATGCGGTGTGCGGAGACACTAAAAGCACTATAGTAGAACACAGAAGAAGCATCTAAGTTGAAGTAATAGCCAGTAAGAAGTAGTACAATTCAAGTTTTAGTTTTCGATTATTCACTTTTTAGCCGGCTTTGGTGGCTTGGACATGACCTAGGACCTTAAGATGTTGCATGAAAGGAGGACTAGCAGCCGCGTTGCATGGGAGAATGTGAAAAGTGTTCATATGTAGTAAAAACCTGAGAAATCCGTCCGTTTTCGTCATTTGTTATCGAATCGTCTTAAAGCCAGTTCGTCACATTGGCCGTTCTTCTCTCTGAGACGGTTACATTTATCGTCTGCAAAGCTATGTCGCGTGCTGCCATATGGGGAGACACTAAAAGCACCATAGTAGAACACAGAAGGAGTTTCTAAGTTGAAGTAATAGCCAGTAAGAAGTAGTACAATTCAAGTTTTAGTTGTCGATTATTCACTTTTTAGCCGACTTTGGTTGCTTTGACATGACCTAGGACCTTAAGATTTTGCATGGAAGGAGGACTAGCAGCCGCGTTGCACTGGTGAATGTGAAATTTTCATATGTAGTAAAAACCTGAGAAATCAGTCCGTTTTCGTCATTTGTTATCGAATCGACTTAAAGCCAGATCGTCACATTGGCCGCTTTTCTTTCTGAGACGGTTACATTTATCGTCTGCAAAGCTATGTCGCTTGCTGCGGTATGCGGAGACACTAAAAGCACCATAGTAGAACACAGAAGAAGCTTCTAAGTTGAAGTAATAGCCAGTAAGAAGTAGTACAATTCAAGTTTTAGTTATCGATTATTCACTTTTTAGCCGTCTTTGGTGGCTTGGACATGACCTCGGACCATAAGATTTTGCATGAAAGGAGGACTATCAGTCGCGTTGCACGGGAGAATGTGAAAAGTGTTCATATGTAGTAAAAACCTGAGAAATCCGTCCGGTTTCGTCTTGTTATCGAATGCACTTAAAGCCAGATCGTCACATTGGCCGCTTTTCTCTCTGAGACGGTTACATTTATCGTCTGCAAAGTTACGTCGCTTGCTGCCGTATGCGGAGACACTAAAAGCACCATAGCAGAACACAGAAGAAGCTTCTAAGTTGAAGTAATAGCCAGTAAAATGTAGTACAATTCAAGTTTTATTTGTCGATTGTCACTTTTTAGCCGGCTTTGGTGGCTATGATATGACCTAGAAGCATAAGATTTTGCATGAAAGGAGTACTAGCAGCCGCGTTGCACGGGAGAATGTGAAAAGTGTTCATATGTAGTAAAAACCTGAGAAATCCGTCCGTTTTCGTCATTTGTTGTCGAATCGACCTAAAGCCAGATCGTCACATTGGCCGCTTTTCTCTCTGAGACGGTTACATTTATCGTCTGCAAAGCTATGTCGCGTGCTGCCATATGGGGAGACACTAAAAGCACCATTGTAGAACACAGAAGGAGTTTCTAAGTTGAAGTAATAGCCAGTAAGAAGTAGTACAATTCAAGTTTTAGTTGTCGATTATTCACTTTTTAGCCGGCTTTGGTTGCTTTGACATGACCTAGGACCTTAAGATTTTGCATGGAAGGAGGACTAGCAGCCGCGTTGCACTGGTGAATGTGAAATTGTTCATATGTAGTAAAAACCTGAGAAATCAGTCCGTTTTCGTCATTTGTTATCGAATCGACTTAACGCCAGATCGTCACATTGGCCGCTTTTCTTTCTGAGACGGTTACATTTATCGTCTGCAAAGCTATGTCGCTTGCTGCGGTATGCGGAGACACTAAAAGCACCATAGTAGAACACAGAAGAAGCTTCTAAGTTGAAGTAATAGCCAGTAAGAAGTAGTACAATTCAAGTTTTAGTTATCGATTATTCACTTTTTAGCCGTCTTTGGTGGCTTGGACATGACCTCGGACCATAAGATTTTGCATGAAAGGAGGACTAGCAGCCGCGTTGCATGGGAGAATGTGAAAAGTGTTCATATGTAGTAAAAACCTGAGAACTCCGTCCGTTTTCGTCATTTGTTATCGAATCGACTTAAAGCCAGATCGTCACATTGGCCGCTTTTCTCTCTGAGACGGTTACATTTATCGTCTGCAAAGCTACGTCGCGTGCTGCGGTATGCGGAGACACTAAAAGCACCATATTAGAACACAGAAGAAGCTTCTAAATTGAAGTAATAGCCAGAAAGGAGTAGTACTATTTAAGTTTTAGTTGTCGATTAATCACTTTTTAGCCGGCTTTGGTGGCTTGGACATGACCTAGGACCTTAAGATTTTGCATGAAAGGAAGACTAGCAGCCGCGTTGCACGGGAGAATGTGAAAAGTGTTCATATGTAGTAAAAACCTGAGAAATCCGTCTTTTTTCGTCATTTGTTATCGAATCGATTTAAAGCCAGATCGACACATTGGCCGCTCTTCTCTCTGATACGGTTACATTTATCGTCTGCAAAGCTATGTCGCGTGCTTCGGTATGCGGGAACACTAAAAGCACCACAGTAGAACACAGAAGAAGCTGCTAAGTTGAAGTAATAGTCAGTAAGAAGTAGTACAATTTAAGTTTTAATTATCGATTATTCACATTTTAGCCGGCTTTGGTGGCTTGGGTATGACCTAGGACCTTAACATTTTGCATGAAAGGAAGACTAGCAGCCGCGTTGCACGGGAGAATGTGAAAAGTGTTCATATGTAGAAAAACCTGAGAAATCCGTCCGTTTTCGTCATTTGTTATCGAATCGACTTAAAGCCAAATCGTCACATTGGCCGTTCTTCTCTCTGAAAGAGTTACATTTATCGTTTGCAAAGTTATGTCGCGTGCCGCAGTATGCGGAAACACTAAAAGCACCATAGTAGAACACAGAAGAAGCTTGTAAGTTGAAGTAATAGAGAGTAAGAAGTAGTACAATTCAAGTTTTATTTGTCGATTATTCACTTTTTAGCCGGCTTTGGTGGCTTCGACATTAGGTGGAACCTTAATATTTTGCATGAAAGGAGGAGTAGCAGCCGCGTTGCACGCGAGAATGTGAAAAGTGTTCATATGTAGTAAAAACCTGAGAAATCCGTCCGTTTTCGTCATTTGTTATCGAATCGACTTAAAGCCAGATCGTCACGTTGGCCGCTCTTCTGTCTGAAACGGTTACATTTATCGTCTGCAAAGCTATGTCGCGTGCTGCGGTATGCGGAGACACTAAAAGCACCATAGTAGAACACAGAAGAATCTTCTAAGTTGAAGTAATAGCCAGTAAGATGTAGTACAATTCAAGTTTTAGTTGTCGATTATTCACTTTTTAGCCTGCTTTGGTGGCTTCGACATGACCTAGGACCTTAAGATTTTGCATGAAAGGAGACCTAGCAGCCGCGTTTCATGGGAGAATGTGAAAAGTGTTCATATGTAGTAAAAACCTGAGAAATCCGTCCGTTTTCGTCATTTGTTATCGAATCGACTTAAAGCCACATCGTCACATTGGCCGCTCTTCTGTATGAAACGGTTACATTTATCGTCTGCAAAGCTATGTCGCGTGCTGCGGTATGCGGAGACACTAAAAGCACCATATTAGAACACAGAAGAAGCTTGTAAGTTGAAGTAATAGAGAGTAAGAAGTAAAACAATTCAAGTTTTAGTTGTCGATTATTCACTTTTTAGCCGGCTTTGGTGGCTTCGACATTAGGTGGAACCTTAATATTTTGCATGAAAGGAGGAGTAGCAGCCGCGTTGCACGCGAGAATGTGAAAAGTGTTCATATGTAGTAAAAACCTGAGAAATCCGTCCCTTTTCGTCATTTGTTATCGAATCGACTTAAAGCCAGATCGTCACATTGGCCGCTCCTCTATCTGAAACGGTTACATTTATCGTCTGCAAAGCTATGTCGCGTGCTGCGGTATGTGGAGACACTAAAAGCACCATAGTAGAACACAGAAGAAGCTTCTAAGTTGAAGTAATAGCCAGTAAGAAGTAGTACAATTCAAGTTTTAGTTATCGATTATTCACTTTTTAGCCGGCTTTGGTGGCTTGGACATGACCTAGAACCTTACGATTTTGCATGAAGGAGGACTAGCAGCCGCGTTGCATGGGAGAATGTGAAAAGTGTTCATATGTAGTAAAAACCTGAGAAATCCGTCCGTTTTCGTCATTTGTTATCGAATCGACTTAAAGCCAGATCGTCACATTGGCCGCTTTTCTCTCTGAGACGGTTACATTTATCGTCTGCAAAGCTATGTCGCGTGATGCGGTGTGCGGAGACACTAAAAGCACCATAGTAGAACACAGAAGAAGCTTCTAAGTTGAAGTAATAGCCATTAAGAAGTAGTACAATTTAAGTTTTAGTTGTCGAATATTCACTTTTTTGCCGGCTTTGGTGGCTTGGACATGACCTAGGACCTTACGATTTTGCATGAAAGGAGGAATAGCAGCCGCGTTGCGAGGGAGAATGTGAAAAGTGTTCATATGTAGTAAAAACCTGAGAAATCCGTCCGTTTTCGTCATTTGTTATCGAATCGACTTAAAGCCAGATCGTCACATTGGCCGTTCTTCTCTCTGAAACGGTTACATTTGTCGTCTGCAGAGCTATGTCGCGTGCTGCGGTATGCCGAAACACTAAAAGCACCATAGTAGAACACAGAAGAAGCTTCTAATTTGAAGTAATAGCCAGTAAGAAGTAGTACAATTCAAGTTTTAGTTGCCGAATATTCACTTTTTAGCCGGCTTTGGTGGCTTGGACATGACCTAGGACCTTAAGATTTTGCATGAAAGGAGTACTTGCAGCCGCGTTGCACGGGAGAATGTGAAATGTGTTCATATGTGGAAAAAAAATGAGAAATCCGTCCGTTTTCGTCATTTGTTATCGAATCGACTTAAAGCCAGATCGTCACATTGGCTGCTTTTCTCTCTGAAACAGTTACATTTATCGTCTGCAAAGCTATGTCACGTGCTGCGATATGTGGAGACACTAAAAGCACCGTAGTAGAACACAGAAGAAGCTTCTAAGTTGAAGTAATAGCCAGTAAGAAGTAGTACAATTCATATTTTAGTTATTGATTATTCACTTTTTAGCCGGCTTTGGTGGCTTGGACATGAGGTGGAACCTTAAGATTTTGCATGAAAGTAGGACTAGCAGCCGCGTTGCACGGGAGAATGTGAAAAGTGTTCATATGTAGTAAAAACCTGAGAAATCCGTCCGTTTTCGTCATTTGTTATCGAATCGACTTAAAGCCAGATCGTCACATTGGCCGCTTTTCTCTCTGAGACGGTTACATGTATCGTCTTCAAGGCTATGTCGCGTGCTGCGGTATGCGGAAACACTAAAAGCACCATAGTAGAACACAGAAGAAGCTTCTAAGTTGAAGTAATAGCCAGTAAGAAGTAGTACCATTCAAGTTTTAGTTGTCGATTATTCACTTTATAGCCGGCTTTGGTGGCTTGGACATGACCTAGAACCTTATGATTTTGCATAAAATGAGGATTAGCAGCCGCGTTGCATGGGAGAATGTGAAAAGTGTTCATATGTAGTAAAAACCTGAGAAATCCGTCCGTTTTCGTCATTTGTTATCGAATCGACCTAAAGCCAGATAGTCATATTGGCCGCTTTTCTCTCTGAGACGGTTACATTTATCGTCTGCAAAGCTATGTCGCGTTCTGCGGTATGCGGAGACACTAAAAGCACCATATTAGAACACAGAAGAAGCTTCTAAGTTGAAGTAATAGCCAGTAAGAAGTAGTACAATTCAAGTTTTAGTTGTCGATTGTCACTTTGTAGCCGGCTTTGGTGGCAGTGACATGACCTAGGACCATAAGATTTTGCATGAAAGGAGGACTAGCAGCCGCGTTGCACGGGAGAATGTGAAAAGTGTTCATATGTAGTAAAAACCTGAGAAATCCGTCCCTTTTCGTCATTTGTTATCGAATCGACTTAAAGCCAGATCGTCACATTGGCCGCTTTTCTCACTGAGACGGTTACATTTATCGTCTGCAAAGCTATGTCGGATGCTGCGGTATGCGGAAACACTAAAAGCACCATAGTAGAACACAGAAGAAGCTTCTAAGTTGAAGCAATAGCCAGTAAGAAGTAGTACAATTCAAATTTTAGTTATCGATTATTCACCTTTTAGCCGGCTTTGGTGGCTTGGATATGACCTAGGACCTTAAGATTTTGCATGAAAGGAGACCTAGCAGCTGCGTTGCATGGGAAAATGTGAAAAGTGTTCATATGTAGTAATAACCTGAGAAATCTGTCCATTTTCGTCTTTGTTATCGAATCGACTTAAAGCCAGATCGTCACATTGGCCGCTTTTCTCTCTGAGACGGTTACATTTATCGTCTGCAAAGCTATGTCGCGTGATGCGGTGTGCGGAGACACTAAAAGCACTATAGTAGAACACAGAAGAAGCATCTAAGTTGAAGTAATAGCCAGTAAGAAGTAGTACAATTCAAGTTTTAGTTTTCGATTATTCACTTTTTAGCCGGCTTTGGTGGCTTGGACATGACCTAGGACCTTAAGATGTTGCATGAAAGGAGGACTAGCAGCCGCGTTGCATGGGAGAATGTGAAAAGTGTTCATATGTAGTAAAAACCTGAGAAATCCGTCCGTTTTCGTCATTTGTTATCGAATCGTCTTAAAGCCAGTTCGTCACATTGGCCGTTCTTCTCTCTGAGACGGTTACATTTATCGTCTGCAAAGCTATGTCGCGTGCTGCCATATGGGGAGACACTAAAAGCACCATAGTAGAACACAGAAGGAGTTTCTAAGTTGAAGTAATAGCCAGTAAGAAGTAGTACAATTCAAGTTTTAGTTGTCGATTATTCACTTTTTAGCCGACTTTGGTTGCTTTGACATGACCTAGGACCTTAAGATTTTGCATGGAAGGAGGACTAGCAGCCGCGTTGCACTGGTGAATGTGAAATTTTCATATGTAGTAAAAACCTGAGAAATCAGTCCGTTTTCGTCATTTGTTATCGAATCGACTTAAAGCCAGATCGTCACATTGGCCGCTTTTCTTTCTGAGACGGTTACATTTATCGTCTGCAAAGCTATGTCGCTTGCTGCGGTATGCGGAGACACTAAAAGCACCATAGTAGAACACAGAAGAAGCTTCTAAGTTGAAGTAATAGCCAGTAAGAAGTAGTACAATTCAAGTTTTAGTTATCGATTATTCACTTTTTAGCCGTCTTTGGTGGCTTGGACATGACCTCGGACCATAAGATTTTGCATGAAAGGAGGACTATCAGTCGCGTTGCACGGGAGAATGTGAAAAGTGTTCATATGTAGTAAAAACCTGAGAAATCCGTCCGGTTTCGTCTTGTTATCGAATGCACTTAAAGCCAGATCGTCACATTGGCCGCTTTTCTCTCTGAGACGGTTACATTTATCGTCTGCAAAGTTACGTCGCGTGCTGCCGTATGCGGAGACACTAAAAGCACCATAGCAGAACACAGAAGAAGCTTCTAAGTTGAAGTAATAGCCAGTAAAATGTAGTACAATTCAAGTTTTATTTGTCGATTGTCACTTTTTAGCCGGCTTTGGTGGCTATGATATGACCTAGAAGCATAAGATTTTGCATGAAAGGAGTACTAGCAGCCGCGTTGCACGGGAGAATGTGAAAAGTGTTCATATGTAGTAAAAACCTGAGAAATCCGTCCGTTTTCGTCATTTGTTGTCGAATCGACCTAAAGCCAGATCGTCACATTGGCCGCTTTTCTCTCTGAGACGGTTACATTTATCGTCTGCAAAGCTATGTCGCGTGCTGCCATATGGGGAGACACTAAAAGCACCATTGTAGAACACAGAAGGAGTTTCTAAGTTGAAGTAATAGCCAGTAAGAAGTAGTACAATTCAAGTTTTAGTTGTCGATTATTCACTTTTTAGCCGGCTTTGGTTGCTTTGACATGACCTAGGACCTTAAGATTTTGCATGGAAGGAGGACTAGCAGCCGCGTTGCACTGGTGAATGTGAAATTGTTCATATGTAGTAAAAACCTGAGAAATCAGTCCGTTTTCGTCATTTGTTATCGAATCGACTTAACGCCAGATCGTCACATTGGCCGCTTTTCTTTCTGAGACGGTTACATTTATCGTCTGCAAAGCTATGTCGCTTGCTGCGGTATGCGGAGACACTAAAAGCACCATAGTAGAACACAGAAGAAGCTTCTAAGTTGAAGTAATAGCCAGTAAGAAGTAGTACAATTCAAGTTTTAGTTATCGATTATTCACTTTTTAGCCGTCTTTGGTGGCTTGGACATGACCTCGGACCATAAGATTTTGCATGAAAGGAGGACTAGCAGCCGCGTTGCATGGGAGAATGTGAAAAGTGTTCATATGTAGTAAAAACCTGAGAACTCCGTCCGTTTTCGTCATTTGTTATCGAATCGACTTAAAGCCAGATCGTCACATTGGCCGCTTTTCTCTCTGAGACGGTTACATTTATCGTCTGCAAAGCTACGTCGCGTGCTGCGGTATGCGGAGACACTAAAAGCACCATATTAGAACACAGAAGAAGCTTCTAAATTGAAGTAATAGCCAGAAAGGAGTAGTACTATTTAAGTTTTAGTTGTCGATTAATCACTTTTTAGCCGGCTTTGGTGGCTTGGACATGACCTAGGACCTTAAGATTTTGCATGAAAGGAAGACTAGCAGCCGCGTTGCACGGGAGAATGTGAAAAGTGTTCATATGTAGTAAAAACCTGAGAAATCCGTCTTTTTTCGTCATTTGTTATCGAATCGATTTAAAGCCAGATCGACACATTGGCCGCTCTTCTCTCTGATACGGTTACATTTATCGTCTGCAAAGCTATGTCGCGTGCTTCGGTATGCGGGAACACTAAAAGCACCACAGTAGAACACAGAAGAAGCTGCTAAGTTGAAGTAATAGTCAGTAAGAAGTAGTACAATTTAAGTTTTAATTATCGATTATTCACATTTTAGCCGGCTTTGGTGGCTTGGGTATGACCTAGGACCTTAACATTTTGCATGAAAGGAAGACTAGCAGCCGCGTTGCACGGGAGAATGTGAAAAGTGTTCATATGTAGTAAAAACCTGAGAAATCCGTCCGTTTTCGTCATTTGTTATCGAACCGATTTAAAGCCAGATCGTCACATTGGCCGCTCTTCTCTCTGAAACGGTTACATTTATCGTCTGCAAAGCTATGTCGCGTGCTGCGGTATGCGGAGACACTAAAAGCACCATAATAGAACACAGAAGAAGCTTCTAAGTTGAAGTAATAGCCAGTAAGAAGTAGTACAATGCAAGTTTTAGTTATCGATTATTCACTTTTTAGCTGTCTTTGATGGCTTGAACATGACCTAGGACCTTAAGATTTTGCATGAAAGGAGGACTATCAGTCGCGTTGCACGGGAGAATGTGAAAAGTGTTCATATGTAGTAAAAACCTGAGAAATCCGTCCGGTTTCGTCTTGTTATCGAATGCACTTAAAGCCAGATCGTCACATTGGCCGCTTTTCTCTCTGAGACGGTTACATTTATCGTCTGCAAAGTTACGTCGCGTGCTGCCGTATGGGGAGACACTAAAAGCACCATAGCAGAACACAGAAGAAGCTTCTAAGTTGAAGTAATAGCCAGTAAAATGTAGTACAATTCAAGTTTTATTTGTCGATTGTCACTTTTTAGCCGGCTTTGGTGGCTATGATATGACCTAGAAGCATAAGATTTTGCATGAAAGGAGTACTAGCAGCCGCGTTGCACGGGAGAATGTGAAAAGTGTTCATATGTAGTAAAAACCTGAGAAATCCGTCCGTTTTCGTCATTTGTTGTCGAATCGACATAAAGCCAGATCGTCACATTGGCTGCTTTTCTCTCTGAGACGGTTACATTTATCGTCTGCAAAGCTATGTCGCGTGCTGCGGTATGCGGAAACACTAAAAGCACCATAGTAGAACACAGAAGAAGCTTCTAAGTTGAAGCAATAGCCAGTAAGAAGAAGTACAATTCAAGTTTTAGTTATCGATTATTCACCTTTTAGCCGGCTTTGGTGGCTTGGACATGACCTAGGACCTTAAGATTTTGCATGAAAGGAGGACTAGCAGCCGCGTTACATGGGAGAATGTGAAAGTGTTCATATGTAGTAAAAACCTGAGAAATCTGACCATTTTCGTCATTTGTTATCGAATCGACTTAAAGCCAGAACTTCACATTGGCCGCTTTTCTCCCTGAGACGGTTACATTTATCGTCTGCAAAGCTATGTCGCGTGCTGCCGTATGCGGAGACACTAAAAGCACCATAGTAGAACACAGAAGGAGTTTCTAAGTTGAAGTAATAGCCAGTAAGAAGTAGTACAATTCAAGTTTTAGTTGTCGATTATTCACTTTTTAGCCGGCTTTGGTTGCTTTGACATGACCTAGGACCTTAAGATTTTGCATGGAAGGAGGACTAGCAGCCGCGTTGCACTGGAGAATGTGAAATTGTTCATATGTAGTAAAAACCTGAGAAATCAGTCCGTTTTCGTCATTTGTTATCGAATCGACTTAAAGCCAGATCGTCACATTGGCCGCTTTTCTTTCTGAGACGGTTACATTTATCGTCTGCAAAGCTATGTCGCGTGCTGCGGTATGCGGAGACACTAAAAGCACCATAGTAGAACACAGAGGAAGCTTCTAAGTTGAAGTAATTGCCAGTAAGAAGTAGTACAATTCAAGTTTTAGTTATCGATTATTCACTTTTTAGCCGTCTTTGGTGGCTTGGACATGACCTCGGACCATAAGATTTTGCATGAAAGGAGGACTAGCAGCCGCGTTGCACGGGAGAATGTGAAAAGTGTTCATATGTAGTAAAAACCTGAGAAATCCGTCTTTTTTCGTCATTTGTTATCGAATCGATTTAAAGCCATATCGACACATTGGCCGCTCTTCTCTCTGAAAAGGTTACATTTATCGTCTGCAGAGCTATGTCGCGTGCTTCGGTATGCGGGAACACTAAAAGCACCATAGTAGAACACAGAAGAAGCTTCTAAGTTGAAGTAATAGTCAGTAAGAAGTAGTACAATTCAAGTTTTAATTCTCGATTATTCACATTTTAGCCGGCTTTGGTGGCTTGGACATGACCTAGGACCTTAACATTTTGCATGAAAGGAAGACTAGCAGCCGCGTTGCACGGGAGAATGTGAAAAGTGTTCATATGTAGTAAAAACCTGAGAAATCCGTCCGTTTTCGTCATTTGTTATCGAATCGATTTAAAGCCAGATCGTCACATTGGCCGCTCTTCTCTCTGAAACGGTTACATTTATCATCTGCAAAGCTATGTCGCGTGCTGCGGTATGCGGGATCACTAAAAGCACCATAGTAGAACACAGAAGAAGCTTCTAAGTTGAAGTAATAGCCAGTAAGAAGTAGTACAATTCAAGTTTTAATTATCGATTATTCACTTTTTAGCCGGCTTTGGTGGCTTGGATAAGACCTAGGACCTTAAGATTTTGCATGAAAGGAGGACTAGCAGCCGCGTTGCACGGGAGAATGTGAAAAGTGTTCATATGGAGTAAAAACCTGAGAAATCCGTCCGTTATCGACATTTGTTATCGAATCGACTTAAAGCCAGATCGTCACATTGGCCGCTTTTCTCTCTGAGACGGTTACATTTATCGTCTGCAAAGCAATGTCGCGTGCTGCGGTATGCGGAGACACTAAATGCACCATATTAGAACACAGAAGAAACTTCTAAGTTGAAGTAATAGCCAGTAAGAAGTAGTACAATTCAAGTTTTAGTTGTCGATTATTCACTTTTTAGCCGCTTTGGTGGCTTGGACATGACCTAGGACCTTAAGATTTTGCATGAAAGGAGGACTATCAGTCGCCTTGCACGGGAGAATGTGAAAAGTGTTCATATGTAGTAGAAACCTGAGAAATCCGTCCGGTTTCGTCTTTGTTATCGAATGCACTTATAGCCAGATCGTCACATTGGCCGCTTTTCTCTCTGAGACGGTTACATTTATCGTCTGCAAAGCTATGTCGCGTGCTGCCGTGTGCGGAGACACTAAAAGCACCATAGTAGAACACAGAAGAAACTTCTAAGTTGAAGTAATAGCCAGTAAGAAGTAGTACAATTAAACTTTTAGTTATTGATTATTCACCTTTTAGCCAGCTTTGGTGGCTTGGACATGACGTAGGACCTTAAGATTTTGCATGAAAGGAGGACTAGCAGCCGCGTTGCACGGGAGAATGTGAAAAGTGTTCACATGTAATAAAAACCTGAGAAATCCGTCCCTTTTCGTCATTTGTTATCGAATCGACTTAAAGCCAGATCGTCACATTGGACGCTTTTCTCTCTGAGACGGTTACATTTATCGTCTGCAAAGCTATGTTGCGTGCTGCGGTATGCGGAAACACTAAAAGCACCATAGTTGAACACAGAAGAAGCTTCTAAGTTGAAGTAGTAGCCAGTAAGAAGTAGTAAAATTCAAGTTTTAGTTGTCGATTATTCACTTTTTAGCCGGCTTTGGTGGCTTGGACATGACCTAGGACCTTAAGATTCTGCATGAAAGGAGGACTAGGAGCCGCGTTGCATGGGAGAATGTGAAAAGTGTTCATATGTAGTAAAAACCTGAGAAATCCGTCCGTTTTCGTCATTTGTTATCGAAACGACTTAAAGCCAGATCGTCACATTGGCCGCTTTTCTCTCTGAGACGGTTACATTTATCGTCAGCAAAGCTATGTCGCGTGCTGCGGTATGCGGAGGCACTAAAAGCACCATATTAGAACACAGAAGAAGCCTCTAAATTGAAGTAATAGCCAGTAAGAAGTAGTACTATTTAAGTTTTAGTTGTCGGTTAATCACTTTTTAGCCGGCTTTGATGGCTTGGACATGACTTAGGACCTTAAGATTTTGCATTAAACGAAGACTAGCAGCCGCGTTGCACGGGAGAATGTGAAAAGTGTTCATATGTAGTAAAAACCTGAGAAATCCGTCCGTTTTCGTCATTTGTTATCGAATCGATTTAAAGCCAGATCGTCACATTGGCCGCTCTTCTCTCTGAAACGGTTACATTTATCGTCTGCAAAGCTATGCCGCGTGCTGCGGTATGCGGGAACACTAAAAGCACCATAGTAGAACACAGAAGAAGCTTCTAAGTTGAAGTAATAGCCAGTAAGAAGTAGTACAATTCAAGTTTTAATTATCGATTATTCACTTTTTAGCCGGCTTTGGTGGCTTGCATAAGACCTAGGACCTTAAGATTTTGCATGAAAGGTAGACTAGGAGCCGCGTAGCACGGGAGAATGTGAAAAGTGTTCATATGGAGTAAAAACCTGAGAAATCCGTCCGTTTTCGTCATTTGTTATCGAATCGTCTTAAAGCCAGATCGTCACATTGGCCGCTTTTCTCTCTGAGACGGTTACATTTATCGTCTGCAAAGCTATGTCGCATGCTGCGGTATGAGGAAACACTAAAAGCACCATAGTAGAATACAGAAGAAGCTTCTAAGTTGAAGCAATAGCCAGTAAGAAGTAGTACAATTCAAGTTTTAGTTATTGATTATTCACTTTTTAGCCGGATTTGGTGGCTTGGACATGAGGTGGAACCTTAAGATTTTGCATGATAGGAGGACTAGCAGCCGCGTTGCACGGGAGAATGTAAAAAGTGTTCATATGTAGTAAAAACCTGAGAAACCCGGCCGTTTTCGTCATTTGTAATCGAATCGATTTAAAGCCAGATCGTCACATTGGCCGCTCTTCTCTCTGAAACGGTTACATTTATCGTCTGCAAAGCTATGTCGCGTGCTGCGGTATGCGGGAACACTAAAAGCACCATAGTGGAACACAGAAGAAGCTTCTAAGTTGAAGTAATAGCCAGTAAGAAGTAGTACAATTCAAGTTTAAATTATCGATTATTCACTTTTTAGCCGGCTTTGGTGGCTTGAATAAGACCTAGGACCTTAAGATTTTGCATGAAAGGAGGACTAGCAGCCGCGTTGCGCGGGAGAATGTGAAAAGTGTTCATATGTAGTAAAAACCTGAGAAATCCGTCCGTTTTCGTCATTTGTTATCGAAACGACTTAAAGCCAGATCGTCACATTGGCCGCTTTTCTCTCTGAGACGGTTACATTTATCGTCAGCAAAGCTATGTCGCGTGCTGCGGTATGCGGAGGCACTAAAAGCACCATATTAGAACACAGAAGAAGCTTCTAAATTGAAGTAATAGCCAGTAAGAAGTAGTACAATTGAAGTTTTAGTTGTCGATTAATCACTTTTTAGCCGGCTTTGGTGGCTTGGACATGACTTAGGACCTTAAGATTTTGCATGAAAGGAAGACTAGCAGCCGCGTTGCACGGGAGAATGTGAAAAGTGTTCATATGTAGTAAAAACCTGAGAAAGCCGTCCGTTTTCGTCATTTGTTATCGAATCGAATTAAAGCCAGATCGTCACATTGGCCAATCTTCTCTCTGAAACGGTTACATTTATCGTCTGCAAAGCTATGTCGCGTGCTGCGGTATGCGGGAACACTAAAAGCACCATAGTAGAACACAGAAGAAGCTTCTAAGTTGAAGTAATAGCCAGTAAGAAGTAGTACAATTCAAGTTTTATTTATCGATTATACACTTTTTAGCCAGCTTTGGTGGCTTGAATAAGACCTAGGACCTTAAGATTTTGCATGAAAGGAGGACTAGCAGCCGCGTTGCGCGGGAGAATGTGAAAAGTGTTCATATGTAGTAAAAACCTGAGAAATCCGTCCGTTTTCGTCATTTGTTATCGAATCGAATTAAAGCCAGATCGTCACATTGGCCGCTCTTCTCTCTGAAACGGTTACATTTATCGTCTGCAAAGCTATGTCGCGTGCTGCGGTATGCGGGAACACTAAAAGCACCATAGTAGAACACAGAAGAAGCTTCTAAGTTGAAGTAATAGCCAGTAAGAAGTAGTACAATTCAAGTTTTATTTATCGATTATACACTTTTTAGCCGGCTTTGGTGGCTTGGATAAGACCTAGGACCTTAAGATTTTGCATGAAAGGAGGACTAGCAGCCGCGTTGCACGGGAGAATAAGAAAAGTGTTCACATGTAGTAAAAACCTGAGAAATCCGTCCGTTTTCGTCATTTGTAAACGAATCGACTTAAAGCCAGATCGTCACATTGGCCGCTTTTCTCTCTGAGACGGTTACATTTATCGTCTGCAAAGCTATGTCGCATGCTGCGGTATGAGGAAACACTCAAAGCACCATAGTAGAATACAGAAGAAGCTTCTAAGTTGAAGTAATAGCCAGTAAGAAGTAGTACAATTCAAGTTTTAGTTATCGATTATTCACCTTTTAGCCGGCTTTGGTGGCTTGGACATGACCTAGGACCTTACGATTTTGTATGAAAGGAGGACTAGCAGCCGCGTTGCATGGGAGAATGTGAAAAGTGTTCATATGTAGTAAAAACCTGAGAAATCTGTCGATTTTCATTATTTGTTATCGAATCGACTTAAAGCCAGATCGTCACATTGGCCGCTTTTCTCTCTGAGATGGTTACATTTATCGTCTGCAAAGCTATGTCGCGTGCTGCGGTATGCGGATACACTAAAAGCACAATAGTAGAACACAGAAGAAGCTTCTAAGTTGAAGTAATAGCCAGTAAGAAGTAGTACAATTCAAGTTTTAGTTATCGATTATTCACTTTTTAGCCGTCTTTGGTGGCTTGAACATGACCTAGGACCTTAAGATTCTGCATGAAAGGAGGACTAGCAGCCGCGTTGCATGGGAGAATGTGAAAAGTGTTCATATGTAGTAAAAACCTGAGAAATCCGTCCGTTTTCGTCATTTGTTATCGAAACGACTTAAAGCCAGATCGTCACATTGGCCGCTTTTCTCTCTGAGACGGTTACATTTATCGTCAGCAAAGCTATGTGGCGTGCTGCGGTATGCGGAGGCACTAAAAGCACCATATTAGAACACAGAAGAAGCTTCTAAATTGAAGTAATAGCCAGTAAGAAGTAGTACAATTGAAGTTTTAGTTGTCGATTAATCACTTTTTAGCCTGCTTTGGTGGCTTGGACATGACTTAGGACCTTAAGATTTTGCATGAAAGGAAGACTAGCAGCCGCGTTGCACGGGAGAATGTGAAAAGTGTTCATATGTAGTAAAAACCTGAGAAATCCGTCCGTTTTCGTCATTTGTTATCGAATCGATTTAAAGCCAGATCGTCACATTGGCCGCTCTTCTCTCTGAAACGGTTACATTTATCGTCTGCAAAGCTATGTCGCGTGCTGCGGTATGCGGGAACACTAAAAGCACCATATTAGAACACAGAAGAAACTTCTAAGTTGAAGTAATAGCCAGTAAGAAGTAGTACAATTCAAGTTTTAGTTGTCGATTATTCACTCTTTAGCCGGCTTTGGTGGCTTGGACATGACCTAGGACCTTAAGATTTTGCATGAAAGGAGGACGAGCAGCCGCGTTGCACGGGAGAATGTGAAAAGGGTTCATATGTAGTAAAAACCTGAGAAATCCGTCCGTTTTCGTCATTTGTTATCGAATCGACTTAAAGCCAGATCGTCACATTAACCGCTTTTCTCTCTGAGACGGTTACATTTATCGTCTGCGAAGCTATGTCGCGTGCTGCGGTATGCGGAAACACTAAAAGCACCATAGTAGAACACAGAAGAAGCTTCTAAGTTGAAGCAATAGCCAGTAAGAAGTAGTACAATTGAAGTTTAAGTTATCGATTATTCACCTTTTAGCCGGCTTTGGTGGCTTGTACATGACCTAGGACCTTAAGATTTTGCATGAAAGGAGGACTAGCAGCCGCGTTGCATGTGAGAATGGGAAAGTGTTCATATGTAGTAAAAACCTGAAAAATCTGACCATTTTCGACATTTGTTATGGAATCGACTTAAAGCCAGATCGTCACATTGCCCGCTTTTCTCCCTGAGACGGTTACATTTATCGTCTGCAAAGCTATGTCGCGTGCTGCGGTATGTGGAGACACTAAAAGCACCATATTAGAACACAGAAGGATCTTCTAAGTTGAAGTAATAGCCAGTAAGAAGTAGTACAATTCAAGTTTTAGTTGTCGGTTATTCACTTTTTAGCCGGCTTTGGTGGCTTGAACATGACCTAGGACCTTAAGATTCTGCATGAAAGGAGGACTAGCAGCCGCGTTGCATGGGAGAATGTGAAAAGTGTTCATATGTAGTAAAAACCTGAGAAATCCGTCCGTTTTCGTTATTTGTTATCGAAACGACTTAAAGCCAGATCGTCACATTGGCCGCTTTTCTGTCTGAGACGGTTACATTTATCGTCAGCAAAGCTATGTCGCGTGCTGCGGTATGCGGAGACACTAGAAGCACCATATTAGAACACAGAAGAAGCTTCTAAACTGAAGTAATAGCCAGTAAGAAGTAGTACTATTTAAGTTTTAGTTGTCGATTAATCACTTTTTAGCCGGCTTTGGTGGCTTGGACATGACTTAGGACCTTAAGATTTTGCATGAAAGGAAGACTAGCAGCCGCGTTGCACGGGAGATTGTGAAAAGTGTTCATATGTAGTAAAATCCTGAGAAATCCGTCCGTTTTCGTCATTTGTTATCGAATCGATTTAAAGCCAGATCGTCACATTGGCCGCTCTTCTCTCTGAAACGGTTACATTTATCGTCTGCAAAGCTATGTCGCGTGCTGCGGTATGCGGGAACACTAAAAGCACCATAGTAGAACACAGAAGAAGCTTCTAAGTTGAAGTAATAGCCAGTAAGAAGTAGTACAATTCAAGTTTTAATTATCGATTATTCACTTTTTAGCCGGCTTTGGTGGCTTGGATAAGACCTAGGACCATAAGATTTTGCATGAAAGGAGGACTAGCAGCCGCGTTGCACGGGAGAATGTGAAAAGTGTTCATATGAAATAAGAACCTGAGAATTCCGTCCGTTATTGTCATTTGTTATCGAATCGACTTAAAGCCAGATCGTCACATTGGCCGCTTTTCTCTCTGAGACGGTTACATTTATCGCCTGCAAAGCTATGTCGCGTGCTGCGGTATGCGGAGACACTAAAAGCACCATATTAGGACACAGAAGAAGCTTCTAAATTGAAGTAATAGCCAATAAGAAGTAGTAATATTTAAGTTTTAGTTGTCGTTTAATCACTTTTTCTCCGGCTTTGGTGGCTTGGACATGACTTAGGACCTTAAGATTTTGCATGAAAGGAAGACTAGCAGCCGCGTTGCACGGGAGAATGTGAGAAGTGTTCATATGTAGTAAAAACCTGAGAAATCCGTCCGTTTTCGTCATTTGTTATCGAATCGATTTAAAGCCAGATCGTCACATTGGCCGCTCTTCTCTCTGAAACGGTTACATTTATCGCCTGCAAAGCTATGTCGCGTGCTGCGGTATGCGGGCACACTAAAAGTACCATAGTAGAACACAGAAGAAGCTTCTAAGTTGAAGTAATAGCCAGTAAGAAGTAGTACAATTCAAGTTTATATTATCGATTATTCACTTTTTAGCCGGCTTTGGTGGCTTGGATAAGACCTAGGACCTTACGATTTTGCATGAAAGGAGGACTAGCAGCCGCGTTGCACGGGAGAATGTGAAAAGTGTTCATATGGAGTAAAAATCTGAGAAATCCGTCCGTTATCGTCATTTGTTATCGAATCGACTTAAAGCGAGATCGTCACATTGGCCGCTTTTCTCTCTGAGACGGTTACATTTATCGTCTGCAAAGCTATGTCGCGTGCTGCGGTATGCGGGAACACTAAAAGCACCATAGTAGAACACAGAAGAAGTTTCTAAGTTGAAGTAATAGCCAGTAAGAAGTAGTACAATTCAAGTTTTAATTATCGATTATTCACTTTTTAGCCGGCTTTGGTGGCTTGGATAAGACCTAGGACCTTAAGATTTTGCATGAAAGGAAGACTAGCAGCCGCGTTGCACGGGAGAATGTGAAAAGTGTTCATATGGAGTAAAAACCTGATAAATCCGTCCGTTATCGTCATTTGTTATCGAATCGACTTAAAGCCAGATCGTCACATTGGCCGCTTTTCTCTCTGAGACGGTTACATTTATCGTCTGCAATGCTATGTCGCGTGCTGCGGTATGCGGAGACACTAAAAGCACCATATTAGAACACAGAAGAAGCTTCTAAATTGAAGTAATAGCCAGTAAGAAGTAGTACTATTTAAGTTTTAGTTGTCGATTAACCACTTTTTAGCCGGCTTTGGTGGCTTCGACATGACTAAGGACCTTAAGAGTTTGCATGAAAGGAAGACTAGCAGCCGCGTTGCACGGGAGAATGTGAAAAGAGTTCATATGTAGTAAAAACCTGAGAAATCCTTCCGTTTTCGTCATTTGTTATCGAATCGATTTAAAGACAGATCGTCACATTGGCCGCTCTTCTCTCTGAAACGGTTACATTTATCGTCTGCAAAGCTATGTCGCGTGCTGCGGTATGCGGGAACACTAAAAGCACCATAGTAGAACACAGAAGAGGCTTCTAAGTTGAAGTAATAGCCAGTAAGAAGTAGTACTATTTATGTTTTAGTTGTCGACTAATCACTTTTATGCCGGCTTTGGTTCTTGGACATGACTTAGGACCTTAAGATTTTGCATGAAAGGAAGACTAGCAGCCGCGTTGCACGGGAGAATGTGAAAAGTGTTCATATGTAGTAAAAACCTGAGAAATCCGTCCGTTTTCGTCTTTTGTTATCGAATCGATTTAAAGCCAGATCGTCACATTGGCCGCTCTTCTCTCTGAAACGGTTACATTTATCGTCTCCAAAGCTATGTCGCGTGCTGCCGTATGCGGGCACACTAAAAGCACCATAGTAGAACACAGAAGAAGCTTCTAAGTTGAAGTAATAGCCAGTAAGAAGTAGTACAATTCAAGTTTATATTATCGATTATTCACTTTTTAGCCGGCTTTGGTGGCTTGGATAAGACCTAGGACCTTAAGATTTTGCATGAAAGGAGGACTAGCAGCCGCGTTGCACGGGAGAATGTGAAAAGTGTTCATATGGTGTAAAAACCTGAGAAATCCGTCCGTTATCGTCATTTGTTATCGAATCGACTTAAAGCGAGATCGTCACATTGGCCGCTTTTCTCTCTGAGATGGTTACATTTATCGTCTGCAAAGCTATGTCGCGTGCTGCGGTATGCGGAAACACTAAAAGCACAATAGTAGAATACAGAAGAAGCTTCTAAGTTGAAGTAATAGCCAGTAAGAAGTAGTACAATTCAAGTTTTAGTTATCGATTATTAACTTTTTAGCCGTCTTTGGTGGTTTGAACATGACCTAGGACCTTAAGATTCTGCATGAAAGGAGGACTAGTAGCCGCGTTGCATGGGAGAATGTGAAAAGTGATCATATGTAGTAAAATCCTGAGAAATCCGTCCGTTTTCGTCATTTGTTATTGAAACGACTTAAAGCCAGATCGTCACATTGGCCGCTTTTCTCTCTGAGACGGTTACATTTATCGTCAGCAAAGCTATGTCGCGTGCTGCGGTCTGCGGAGACACTAAAAGCACCATATTAGAACACAGAAGAAGCTTCTAAATTGAAGTAATAGCCAGTAAGAAGTAGTACTATTTAAGTTTTAGTTGTCGACTAATCACTTTTTCTCCGGCTTTGGTGGCTTGGACATGACTTAGGACCTTAAGATTTTGCATGAAAGGAAGACTAGCAGCCGCGTTGCACGGGAGAATGTGAAAAGTGTTCATATGTAGTAAAAACCTGAGAAATCCGTCCGTTTTCGTCATTTGTTATCGAATCGATTTAAAGCCAGATCGTCACATTGGCCGCTCTTCTCTCTGAAACGGTTACATTTATCGCCTGCAAAGCTATGTCGCGTGCTGCGGTATGCGGGCACACTCAAAGCACCATAGTAGAACACAGAAGAAGCTTCTAAGTTGAAGTAATAGCCAGTAAGAAGTAGTACAATTCAAGTTTATATTATCGATTATTCACTTTTTAGCCGGCTTTGGTGGCTTGGATAAGACCTAGGACCTTAAGATTTTGCATGAAAGGAGGACTAGCAGCCGCGTTGCACGGGAGAATGTGAAAAGTGTTCATATGGTGTAAAAACCTGAGAAATCCGTCCGTTATCGTCATTTGTTATCGAATCGACTTAAAGCGAGATCGTCACATTGGCCGCTTTTCTCTCTGAGACGGTTACATTTATCGTCTGCAATGCTATGTCGCGTGCTGCGGTATGCGGAGACACAAAAAGCACCATATTAGAACACAGAAGAAACTTCTAAGTTGAAGTAATAGCCAGTAAGATGTAGTAAAATTCAAGTTTTAGTTGTCGATTATTCACTTTTTAGCCGGCTTTGGCGGCTTGGACATGACCTAGGACCTTAAGATTTTGCATGAAAGGAGGACTAGCAGCCGCGTTGCACGGGAGAATGTGAAAAGTGTTCATATGTAGTAAAAACCTGGGAAATCCGTCCGGATTCGTATTTGTTATCGAATCCACTTAAAGCCAGATCGTCACATTGGCCGCTTTTCTCTCTGAGACGGTTACATTTATCGTCTGCAAAGCTATGTCGCATGCTGCGGTATGAGGAAACACTAAAAGCATAATAGTAGAATACAGAAGAAGCTTCTAAGTTGAAGTAATAGCCAGTAAGAAGTAGTACAATTCAAGTTTTAATTATCGATTATTCACTTTTTAGCCGGCTTTGGTGGCTTGGATAAGACCTAGGACCTTAAGATTTTGCATGAAAGGAGGACTAGCAGCCGCGTTGCACGGGAGAATGTGAAAAGTGTTCATATGAAATAAGAACCTGAGAATTCCGTCCGTTATTGTCATTTGTTATCGAATCGACTTAAAGCCAGATCGTCACATTGGCCGCTTTTCTCTCTGAGACGGTTACATTTATCGCCTGCAAAGCTATGTCGCGTGCTGCGGTATGCGGAGACACTAAAAGCACCATATTAGGACACAGAAGAAGCTTCTAAATTGAAGTAATAGCCAGTAAGAAGTAGTACTATTTAAGTTTTAGTTGTCGTTTAATCACTTTTTCTCCGGCTTTGGTGGCTTGGACATGACTTAGGACCTTAAGATTTTGCATGAAAGGAAGACTAGCAGCCGCGTTGCACGGGAGAATGTGAGAAGTGTTCATATGTAGTAAAAACCTGAGAAATCCGTCCGTTTTCGTCATTTGTTATCGAATCGATTTAAAGCCAGATCGTCACATTGGCCGCTCTTCTCTCTGAAACGGTTACATTTATCGCCTGCAAAGCTATGTCGCGTGCTGCGGTATGCGGGCACACTAAAAGTACCATAGTAGAACACAGAAGAAGCTTCTAAGTTGAAGTAATAGCCAGTAAGAAGTAGTACAATTCAAGTTTATATTATCGATTATTCACTTTTTAGCCGGCTTTGGTGGCTTGGATAAGACCTAGGACCTTAAGATTTTGCATGAAAGGAGGACTAGCAGCCGCGTTGCACGGGAGAATGTGAAAAGTGTTCATATGGAGTAAAAATCTGAGAAATCCGTCCGTTATCGTCATTTGTTATCGAATCGACTTAAAGCGAGATCGTCACATTGGCCGCTTTTCTCTCTGAGACGGTTACATTTATCGTCTGCAAAGCTATGTCGCGTGCTGCGGTATGCGGGAACACTAAAAGCACCATAGTAGAACACAGAAGAAGTTTCTAAGTTGAAGTAATAGCCAGTAAGAAGTAGTACAATTCAAGTTTTAATTATCGATTATTCACTTTTTAGCCGGCTTTGGTGGCTTGGATAAGACCTAGGACCTTAAGATTTTGCATGAAAGGAAGACTAGCAGCCGCGTTGCACGGGAGAATGTGAAAAGTGTTCATATGAAGTAAAAACTTGATAAATCCGTCCGTTATCGTCATTTGTTATCGAATCGACTTAAAGCCAGATCGTCACATTGGCCGCTTTTCTCTCTGAGACGGTTACATTTATCGTCTGCAATGCTATGTCGCGTGCTGCGGTATGCGGAGACACTAAAAGCACCATATTAGAACACAGAAGAAGCTTCTAAATTGAAGTAATAGCCAGTAAGAAGTAGTACTATTTAAGTTTTAGTTGTCGATTAACCACTTTTTAGCCGGCTTTGGTGGCTTCGACATGACTAAGGACCTTAAGAGTTTGCATGAAAGGAAGACTAGCAGCCGCGTTGCACGGGAGAATGTGAAAAGAGTTCATATGTAGTAAAAACCTGAGAAATCCTTCCGTTTTCGTCATTTGTTATCGAATCGATTTAAAGACAGATCGTCACATTGGCCGCTCTTCTCTCTGAAACGGTTACATTTATCGTCTGCAAAGCTATGTCGCGTGCTGCGGTTTGCGGGAACACTAAAAGCACCATAGTAGAACACAGAAGAGGCTTCTAAGTTGAAGTAATAGCCAGTAAGAAGTAGTACAATTCAAGTTTTAGCTGTCGACTAATCACTTTTATGCCGGCTTTGGTTCTTGGACATGACTTAGGACCTTAAGATTTTGCATGAAAGGAAGACTAGCAGCCGCGTTGCACGGGAGAATGTGAAAAGTGTTCATATGTAGTAAAAACCTGAGAAATCCGTCCGTTTTCGTCTTTTGTTATCGAATCGATTTAAAGCCAGATCGTCACATTGGCCGCTCTTCTCTCTGAAACGGTTACATTTATCGTCTCCAAAGCTATGTCGCGTGCTGCGGTATGCGGGCACACTAAAAGCACCATAGTAGAACACAGAAGATGCTTCTAAGTTGAAGTAATAGCCAGTAAGAAGTAGTACAATTCAAGTTTATATTATCGATTATTCACTTTTTAGCCGGCTTTGGTGGCTTGGATAAGACCTAGGACCTTAAGATTTTGCATGAAAGGAGGACTAGCAGCCGCGTTGCACGGGAGAATGTGAAAAGTGTTCATATGGTGTAAAAACCTGAGAAATCCGTCCGTTATCGTCATTTGTTATCGAATCGACTTAAAGCGAGATCGTCACATTGGCCGCTTTTCTCTCTGAGATGGTTACATTTATCGTCTGCAAAGCTATGTCGCGTGCTGCGGTATGCGGAAACACTAAAAGCACAATAGTAGAATGCAGAAGAAGCTTCTAAGTTGAAGTAATAGCCAGTAAGAAGTAGTACAATTCAAGTTTTAGTTATCGATTATTAACTTTTTAGTCGTCTTTGGTGGTTTGAACATGACCTAGGACCTTAAGATTCTGCATGAAAGGAGGACTAGTAGCCGCGTTGCATGGGAGAATGTGAAAAGTGATCATATGTAGTAAAAACCTGAGAAATCCGTCCGTTTTCGTCTTTTGTTATCGAATCGATTTAAAGCCAGATCGTCACATTGGCCGCTTTTCTCTCTGAGACGGTTACATTTATCGTCAGCAAAGCTATGTCGCGTGCTGCGGTCTGCGGAGACACTAAAAGCACCATATTAGAACACAGAAGAAGCTTCTAAATTGAAGTAATAGCCAGTAAGAAGTAGTACTATTTAAGTTTTAGTTGTCGACTAATCACTTTTTCTCCGGCTTTGGTGGCTTGGACATGACTTAGGACCTTAAGATTTTGCATGAAAGGAAGACTAGCAGCCGCGTTGCACGGGAGAATGTGAAAAGTGTTCATATGTAGTAAAAACCTGAGAAATCCGTCCGTTTTCGTCATTTGTTATCGAATCGATTTAAAGCCAGATCCTCACATTGGCCGCTCTTCTCTCTGAAACGGTTACATTTATCGCCTGCAAAGCTATGTCGCGTGCTGCGGTATGCGGGCACACTAAAAGCACCATAGTAGAACACAGAAGAAGCTTCTAAGTTGAAGTAATAGCCTATAAGAAGTAGTACAATTCAAGTTTATATTATCGATTATTCACTTTTTAGCCGGCTTTGGTGGCTTGGATAAGTCCTAGGACCTTAAGATTTTGCATGAAAGGAAGACTAGCAGCCGCGTTGCACGGGAGAATGTGAAAAGTGTTCATATGAAGTAAAAACCTGATAAATCCGTCCGTTATCGTCATTTGTTATCGAATCGACTTAAAGCCAGATCGTCACATTGGCCGCTTTTCTCTCTGAGACGGTTACATTTATCGCCTGCAAAGCTATGTCGCGTGCTGCGGTATGCGGAGACACTAAAAGCACCATATTAGAACACAGAAGAGGCTTCTAAATTGAAGTAATAGCCAGTAAGAAGTAGTACTATTTATGTTTTAGTTGTCGACTAATCACTTTTATGCCGGCTTTGGTCGCTTGGACATGACTTAGGACCTTAAGATTTTGCATGAAAGGAAGACTAGCAGCCGCGTTGCACGGGAGAATGTGAAAAGTGTTCATATGTAGTAAAAACCTGAGAAATCCGTCCGTTTTCGTCATTTGTTATCGAATCGATTTAAAGCCAGATCGTCACATTGGCCGCTCTTCTCTCTGAAACGGTTACATTTATCGTCTGCAAAGCTATGTCGCGTGCTGCGGTATGCGGGCACACTCAAAGCACCATAGTAGAACACAGAAGAAGCTTCTAAGTTGAAGTAATAGCCAGTAAGAAGTAGTACAATTCAAGTTTATATTATCGATTATTCACTTTTTAGCCGGCTTTGGTGGCTTGGATAAGACCTAGGACCTTAAGATTTTGCATGAAAGGAGGACTAGCAGCCGCGTTGCACGGGAGAATGTGAAAAGTGTTCATATGGTGTAAAAACCTGAGAAATCCGTCCGTTATCGTCATTTGTTATCGAATCGACTTAAAGCGAGATCGTCACATTGGCCGCTTTTCTCTCTGAGACGGTTACATTTATCGTCTGCAATGCTATGTCGCGTGCTGCGGTATGCGGAGACACAAAAAGCACCATATTAGAACACAGAAGAAACTTCTAAGTTGAAGTAATAGCCAGTAAGATGTAGTAAAATTCAAGTTTTAGTTGTCGATTATTCACTTTTTAGCCGGCTTTGGCGGCTTGGACATGACCTAGGACCTTAAGATTTTGCATGAAAGGAGGACTAGCAGCCGCGTTGCACGGGAGAATGTGAAAAGTGTTCATATGTAGTAAAAACCTGGGAAATCCGTCCGGATTCGTATTTGTTATCGAATCCACTTAAAGCCAGATCGTCACATTGGCCGCTTTTCTCTCTGAGACGGTTACATTTATCGTCTGCAAAGCTATGTCGCATGCTGCGGTATGAGGAAACACTAAAAGCATAATAGTAGAATACAGAAGAAGCTTCTAAGTTGAAGTAATAGCCAGTAAGAAGTAGTACAATTCAAGTTTTAATTATCGATTATTCACTTTTTAGCCGGCTTTGGTGGCTTGGATAAGACCTAGGACCTTAAGATTTTGCATGAAAGGAGGACTAGCAGCCGCGTTGCACGGGAGAATGTGAAAAGTGTTCATATGAAATAAGAACCTGAGAATTCCGTCCGTTATTGACATTTGTTATCGAATCGACTTAAAGCCAGATCGTCACATTGGCCGCTTTTCTCTCTGAGACGGTTACATTTATCGCCTGCAAAGCTATGTCGCGTGCTGCGGTATGCGGAGACACTAAAAGCACCATATTAGGACACAGAAGAAGCTTCTAAATTGAAGTAATAGCCAGTAAGAAGTAGTACTATTTAAGTTTTAGTTGTCGTTTAATCACTTTTTCTCCGGCTTTGGTGGCTTGGACATGACTTAGGACCTTAAGATTTTGCATGAAAGGAAGACTAGCAGCCGCGTTGCACGGGAGAATGTGAGAAGTGTTCATATGTAGTAAAAACCTGAGAAATCCGTCCGTTTTCGTCATTTGTTATCGAATCGATTTAAAGCCAGATCGTCACATTGGCCGCTCTTCTCTCTGAAACGGTTACATTTATCGCCTGCAAAGCTATGTCGCGTGCTGCGGTATGCGGGCACACTAAAAGTACCATAGTAGAACACAGAAGAAGCTTCTAAGTTGAAGTAATAGCCAGTAAGAAGTAGTACAATTCAAGTTTATATTATCGATTATTCACTTTTTAGCCGGCTTTGGTGGCTTGGATAAGACCTAGGACCTTAAGATTTTGCATGAAAGGAGGACTAGCAGCCGCGTTGCACGGGAGAATGTGAAAAGTGTTCATATGGAGTAAAAATCTGAGAAATCCGTCCGTTATCGTCATTTGTTATCGAATCGACTTAAAGCGAGATCGTCACATTGGCCGCTTTTCTCTCTGAGACGGTTACATTTATCGTCTGCAAAGCTATGTCGCGTGCTGCGGTATGCGGGAACACTAAAAGCACCATAGTAGAACACAGAAGAAGTTTCTAAGTTGAAGTAATAGCCAGTAAGAAGTAGTACAATTCAAGTTTTAATTATCGATTATTCACTTTTTAGCCGGCTTTGGTGGCTTGGATAAGACCTAGGACCTTAAGATTTTGCATGAAAGGAAGACTAGCAGCCGCGTTGCACGCGAGAATGTGAAAAGTGTTCATATGAAGTAAAAACCTGATAAATCCGTCCGTTATCGTCATTTGTTATCGAATCGACTTAAAGCCAGATCGTCACATTGGCCGCTTTTCTCTCTGAGACGGTTACATTTATCGTCTGCAATGCTATGTCGCGTGCTGCGGTATGCGGAGACACTAAAAGCACCATATTAGAACACAGAAGAAGCTTCTAAATTGAAGTAATAGCCAGTAAGAAGTAGTACTATTTAAGTTTTAGTTGTCGATTAACCACTTTTTAGCCGGCTTTGGTGGCTTCGACATGACTAAGGACCTTAAGAGTTTGCATGAAAGGAAGACTAGCAGCCGCGTTGCACGGGAGAATGTGAAAAGAGTTCATATGTAGTAAAAACCTGAGAAATCCTTCCGTTTTCGTCATTTGTTATCGAATCGATTTAAAGACAGATCGTCACATTGGCCGCTCTTCTCTCTGAAACGGTTACATTTATCGTCTGCAAAGCTATGTCGCGTGCTGCGGTATGCGGGAACACTAAAAGCACCATAGTAGAACACAGAAGAGGCTTCTAAGTTGAAGTAATAGCCAGTAAGAAGTAGTACTATTTATGTTTTAGTTGTCGACTAATCACTTTTATGCCGGCTTTGGTTCTTGGACATGACTTAGGACCTTAAGATTTTGCATGAAAGGAAGACTAGCAGCCGCGTTGCACGGGAGAATGTGAAAAGTGTTCATATGTAGTAAAAACCTGAGAAATCCGTCCGTTTTCGTCTTTTGTTATCGAATCGATTTAAAGCCAGATCGTCACATTGGCCGCTCTTCTCTCTGAAACGGTTACATTTATCGTCTCCAAAGCTATGTAGCGTGCTGCGGTATGCGGGCACACTAAAAGCACCATAGTAGAACACAGAAGAAGCTTCTAAGTTGAAGTAATAGCCAGTAAGAAGTAGTACAATTCAAGTTTATATTATCGATTATTCACTTTTTAGCCGGCTTTGGTGGCTTGGATAAGACCTAGGACCTTAAGATTTTGCATGAAAGGAGGACTAGCAGCCGCGTTGCACGGGAGAATGTGAAAAGTGTTCATATGGTGTAAAAACCTGAGAAATCCGTCCGTTATCGTCATTTGTTATCGAATCGACTTAAAGCGAGATCGTCACATTGGTCGCTTTTCTCTCTGAGATGGTTACATTTATCGTCTGCAAAGCTATGTCGCGTGCTGCGGTATGCGGAAACACTAAAAGCACAATAGTAGAATACAGAAGAAGCTTCTAAGTTGAAGTAATAGCCAGTAAGAAGTAGTACAATTCAAGTTTTAGTTATCGATTATTAACTTTTTAGCCGTCTTTGGTGGTTTGAACATGACCTAGGACCTTAAGATTCTGCATGAAAGGAGGACTAGTAGCCGCGTTGCATGGGAGAATGTGAAAAGTGATCATATGTAGTAAAATCCTGAGAAATCCGTCCGTTTTCGTCATTTGTTATTGAAACGACTTAAAGCCAGATCGTCACATTGGCCGCTTTTCTCTCTGAGACGGTTACATTTATCGTCAGCAAAGCTATGTCGCGTGCTGCGGTCTGCGGAGACACTAAAAGCACCATATTAGAACACAGAAGAAACTTCTAAATTGAAGTAATAGCCAGTAAGAAGTAGTACTATTTAAGTTTTAGTTGTCGACTAATCACTTTTTCTCCGGCTTTGGTGGCTTGGACATGACTTAGGACCTTAAGATTTTGCATGAAAGGAAGACTAGCAGCCGCGTTGCACGGGAGAATGTGAAAAGTGTTCATATGTAGTAAAAACCTGAGAAATCCGTCCGTTTTCGTCATTTGTTATCGAATCGATTTAAAGCCAGATCGTCACATTGGCCGCTCTTCTCTCTGAAACGGTTACATTTATCGCCTGCAAAGCTATGTCGCGTGCTGCGGTATGCGGGCACACTAAAAGCACCATAGTAGAACACAGAAGAAGCTTCTAAGTTGAAGTAATAGCCTATAAGAAGTAGTACAATTCAAGTTTATATTATCGATTATTCACTTTTTAGCCGGCTTTGGTGGCTTGGATAAGTCCTAGGACCTTAAGATTTTGCATGAAAGGAGGACTAGCAGCCGCGTTGCACGGGAGAATGTGAAAAGTGTTCATATGGAGTAAAAACCTGAGAAATCCGTCCGTTATCGTCATTTGTTATCGAATCGACTTAAAGCGAGATCGTCACATTGGCCGCTTTTCTCTCTGAGACGGTTACATTTATCGTCTGAAAAGCTATGTCGCGTGCTGCGGTATGCGGGAACACTAAAAGCACCATAGTAGAACACAGAAGAAGTTTCTAAGTTGAAGTAATAGCCAGTAAGAAGTAGTACAATTCAAGTTTTAATTATCGATTATTCACTTTTTAGCCGGCTTTGGTAGCTTGGATAAGACCTAGGACCTTAAGATTTTGCATGAAAGGAAGACTAGCAGCCGCGTTGCACGGGAGAATGTGAAAAGTGTTCATATGAAGTAAAAACCTGATAAATCCGTCCGTTATCGTCATTTGTTATCGAATCGACTTAAAGCCAGATAGTCACATTGGCCGCTTTTCTCTCTGAGACGGTTACATTTATCGCCTGCAAAGCTATGTCGCGTGCTGCGGTATGCGGAGACACTAAAAGCACCATATTAGAACACAGAAGAAGCTTCTAAATTGAAGTAATAGCCAGTAAGAAGTAGTACTATTTATGTTTTAGTTGTCGACTAATCACTTTTATGCCGGCTTTGGTCGCTTGGACATGACTTAGGACCTTAAGATTTTGCATGAAAGGAAGACTAGCAGCCGCGTTGCACGGGAGAATGTGAAAAGTGTTCATATGTAGTAAAAACCTGAGAAATCCGTCCGTTTTCGTCATTTGTTATCGAATCGATTTAAAGCCAGATCGTCACATTGGCCGCTCTTCTCTCTGAAACGGTTACATTTATCGTCTGCAAAGCTATGTCGCGTGCTGCGGTATGCGGGCACACTCAAAGCACCATAGTAGAACACAGAAGAAGCTTCTAAGTTGAAGTAATAGCCAGTAAGAAGTAGTACAATTCAAGTTTATATTATCGATTATTCACTTTTTAGCCGGCTTTGGTGGCTTGGATAAGACCTAGGACCTTAAGATTTTGCATGAAAGGAGGACTAGCAGCCGCGTTGCACGGGAGAATGTGAAAAGTGTTCATATGGTGTAAAAACCTGAGAAATCCGTCCGTTATCGTCATTTGTTATCGAATCGACTTAAAGCGAGATCGTCACATTGGCCGCTTTTCTCTCTGAGACGGTTACATTTATCGTCTGCAATGCTATGTCGCGTGCTGCGGTATGCGGAGACACAAAAAGCACCATATTAGAACACAGAAGAAACTTCTAAGTTGAAGTAATAGCCAGTAAGATGTAGTAAAATTCAAGTTTTAGTTGTCGATTATTCACTTTTTAGCCGGCTTTGGCGGCTTGGACATGACCTAGGACCTTAAGATTTTGCATGAAAGGAGGACTAGCAGCCGCGTTGCATGGGAGAATGTGAAAAGTGTTCATATGTAGTAAAAACCTGGGAAATCCGTCCGGATTCGTATTTGTTATCGAATCCACTTAAAGCCAGATCGTCACATTGGCCGCTTTTCTCTCTGAGACGGTTACATTTATCGTCTGCAAAGCTATGTCGCATGCTGCGGTATGAGGAAACACTAAAAGCATAATAGTAGAATACAGAAGAAGCTTCTAAGTTGAAGCAATAGCCAGTAAGAAGAAGTACAATTCAAGTTTTAGTTATCGATTATTCACCTTTTAGCCGGCTTTGGTGGCTTGGACATGACCTAGGACCTTAAGATTTTGCATGAAAGGAGGACTAGCAGCCGCGTTGCATGTGAGAATGTGAAAGTGTTCATATGTAGTAAAAACCTGAGAAATCTGACCATTTTCGACATTTGTTATGGAATCGACTTAAAGCCAGATCGTCACATTGGCCGCTTTTCTCCCTGAGACGGTTACATTTATCGTCTGCAAAGCTATGTCGCGTGCTGCGGTATGTGGAGACACTAAAAGCACCATATTAGAACACAGAAGGATCTTCTAAGTTGAAGTAATAGCCAGTAAGAAGTAGTACAATTCAAGTTTTAGTTGTCGATTATTCACTTTTTAGCCGGCTTTGGTGGCTTCGACTTGACCTAGGACCATAAGATTTTGCATGAAAGGAGGACTAGCAGCCGCGTTTCACGGGAGAATGTGAAAAGTGTTCATATGTAGTAAAAACCTGAGAAATCCGTCCCTTTTCGTCATTTGTAATCGAATCGACTTAAAGATAGATCGTCACATTGGCCGCTTTTCTCTCTGAGACGGTTACATTTATCGTCTGCAAAGCTATGTCGCATGCTGCGGTATGCGGAAACACTAAAAGCACCATAGTAGAGTACAGAAGAAGCTTCTAAGTTGATGTAATAGCCAGTAAGAAGTAGTACAATTCAAGTTTTAGTTGTCGATTATTCACTTTTTAGCCGTCTTTGGTGGCTAGAACATGACCTAGGACCTTAAGATTCTGCATGAAAGGAGGACTAGCAGCCGCGTTGCATGGGAGAATGTGAAAAGTGTTCATATGTAGTAAAAACCTGAGAAATCCGTCCGTTTTCGTCATTTGTTATCGAAACGACTTAAAGCCAGATCGTCACATTGGCCGCTTTTCTCTCTGAGACGGTTACATTTATCGTCAGCAAAGCTATGTCGCGTGCTGCGGTATGCGGAGACACTAGAAGCACCATATTAGAACACAGAAGAAGCTTCTAAATTGAAGTAATAGCCATTAAGAAGTAGTACTATTTAAGTTTTAGTTGTCGATTAATCACTTTTTAGCCGGCTTTGGTGGCTTGGACATGACTTAGGACCTTAAGATTTTGCATGAAAGGAAGACTAGCAGCCGCGTTGCACGGGAGAATGTGAAAAGTGTTCATATGTAGTAAAAACCTCAGAAATCCGTCCGTTTTCGTCATTTGTTATCGAATCGATTTAAAGCCAGATCGTCACATTGGCCGCTCTTCTCTCTAAAACGGTTACATTTATCGTCCGCAAAGCTATGTCGCGTGCTGCGGTATGCGGGAACACTAAAAGCACCGTAGTAGAACACAGAAGAAGCTTCTAAGTTGAAGTAATAGCCAGTAAGAAGTAGTACAATTCAAGTTTTAATTATCGATTATTCACTTTTTAGCCGGCTTTGGTGGCTTGGATAAGACCTAGGACCTTAAGATTTTGCATGAAAGGAGGACTAGCAGCCGCGTTGCACGGGAGAATGTGAAAAGTGTTCATATGAAGTAAAAACCTGAGAAATCCGTCCGTTATCGTCATTTGTTATCGAATCGACTTAAAGCCAGATCGTCACATTGGCCGCTTTTCTCTCTGAGACGGTTACATTTATCGCCTGCAAAGCTATGTCGCGTGCTGCGGTATGCGGAGACACTAAAAGCACCATATTAGAACACAGAAGAAGCTTCTAAATTGAAGTAATAGCCAGTAAGAAGTAGTACTATTTAAGTTTTAGTTGTCGACTAATCACTTTTTCTCCGGCTTTGGTGGCTTGGACATGACTTAGGACCTTAAGATTTTGCATGAAAGGAAGACTAGCAGCCGCGTTGCACGGGAGAATGTGAAAAGTGTTCATATGTAGTAAAAACCTGAGAAATCCGTCCGTTTTCGTCATTTGTTATCGAATCGATTTAAAGCCAGATCGTCACATTGGCCGCTCTTCTCTCTGAAACGGTTACATTTATCGTCTGCAAAGCTATGTCGCGTGCTGCGGTATGCGGGCACACTAAAAGCACCATAGTAGAACACAGAAGAAGCTTCTAAGTTGAAGTAATAGCCAGTAAGAAGTAGTACAATTCAAGTTTCTATTATCGATTATTCACTTTTTAGCCGGCTTTGGTGGCTTGGATAAGACCTAGGACCTTAAGATTTTGCATGAAAGGAGGACTAGCAGCCGCGTTGCACGGGAGAATGTGAAAAGTGTTCATATGGAGTAAAAACCTGAGAAATCCGTCCGTTATCGTCATTTGTTATCGAATCGACTTAAAGCGAGATCGTCACATTGGCCGCTTTTCTCTCTGAGACGGTTACATTTATCGTCTGAAAAGCTATGTCGCGTGCTGCGGTATGCGGGAA